>NC_092376.1:87675191-88006192 GCF_030028105.1 Mobula birostris | reverse complement strand
CAACCTTTGTGTCGTCTGCAAACTTGCCAACCCACCCTTCTACCCCCACATCCAGGTCATTAATAAAAATCACGAAAAGCAGAGGTCCCAGAACAGACCCGTGTGGGACACCACTAGTCACAATCCTCCAGACTGAATGTACTCCCTCCACCAAGACCCTCTGCCTTCTGCAGGCAAGCCAATTCTGAATCCACCTGGCCAAAATTCCCAGGATCCCATGCCTTCTGAGTTTCTGAATAAGCCTACTGTGTGGAACCTTGTCAAATGCCTTACTAATATCCATGTAGATCACATACACTGCACTACCCTCATCTATATGCCTTGTCACCTCCTCAAAGAACTCAATCAGGCTTGTTAGACACAATCTGCCCTTCACAAAGCCATGCTGACTGTCCCTGATCAGACCATGATTCTCTAAATGCCCATAGATCCTATTTCTAGGAATCTTTTCCAACAGCTTTCCCACTACAGACGTAAGGCTCACTGGTCTATAATTACCCAGACTATCCTTACTATCCTTTTTGAATAAGGGGACAATATTTGCCTCCCTCCAATCCTCCGGTACCATTCCCGTGAACAACGAGGACATGACGATCCTAGCCAGAGGCTCAGCAATCTCTTCCCTCGCCTCGTGGAGCGGACTGGGGAATATTCCGTCAGGCCCCAGGGACTTATCTGTCCTAATGTATTTTAACAACTCCAACACCTCCTCTCCCTTAATATCAACATGCTCCAGAATATCAACTTCACTCATATTGTCCTCACCATCATCAAGTTCCCTCTCATTGATGAATACTGAAGAGAAGTATTTATTGAGGACCTCGCTCACTTCCCAAGCCTCCAAGCACATCTTCCCACCTTTATCTCTAATCGGTCCTACCTTCACCCCTGTCATCATTTTGTTCTTCACATAATTGAAGAATGCCTTGGGGTTTTCCTTTACTCTACTCATCAAGGCCTTCTCATGTCCCCTTCTTGCTCTTCTCAGCCCCTTCTTAAGTTCCTTTCTTGCTTCCCTATATTCCTCAATAGACCCATCTGATCCTTGCTTCCTAAACCTCATGTATGCTGCCTTCCTCCACCTGACTAGATTTTCCACCTCACTTGTCACCCATGGTTCCTTCACCCTACCATTCTTTATCTTCCTCACCGGGACAAATTTATCCCTTACATCCCGCAAGAGATCCCTAAACATCGAGCACATGTCCATAGTACATTTCCCTGCAAAAATATTATCCCAATTCACACCTGCAAGTTCTAGCTTTATAGCCTCATAATTTGCCCTTCCCCAATTAAAAATTTTCCTGTCCTTTCTGATTCTATCCTTTTCCCTGATAATGCTGAAGGCCAGGGAACGGTAGTCACTGTCCCCCAGATACTCACCCACTGAGAGATCTGTGACCTGACATGGTTCGTTACCTAATACTAGATCTAGTATGGCAGGTCCCCTAGTTGGCCTGTCAACATATTGTGACAGGAATCCGTCCTGGACGCTGTGGAATAAGAAAGAAAGAGAGAATATAATAAAACTAAATTCAGTTTGAAGGCAGGCTTATTAGTAACTGAGAGTCCAAGCTTATTTCATCATGAAAGCCTGCAGCCAGAAAGAAGAAAAAATGAAGTAATTTTGACATAGAGTGATAGTATGGAACTTGTGATATTAGATCAGCTGCCTAGTTTCTAGGTTTTATTTTCTAGATTTGAATGAGGTAAAGATAGAGCATTGAATAATACACTGCTGTCCCACCTTATTAATTTTGTGCTATTCCGAGTAGTATTTATTTGTTTATTTATTGAGATACAGCACAGAACAGGCCCTTCTGGCCCTTTTTTGCTGTGCCACTCAGCAATCCCCTAATCGATCTAGCCTAACCGATTAACTTACAGGCAGGTACAGTAGATCTTTGGACTGTGGGAGGAAACTGGAGCAGCTGGAGGAAACCCATGCGGTCACAGACAGAAAGTATAAATTTCTCACAGGCAGTGGTGGGAATTGAACCTGTTCTGTAAAGCGTTGTGCTAATCACCATGCCGCCTGGAGCATGAATTTCAGTGTTGTTCATCTGCAAAAATTATCTGACTTTCTGTTTTCTCTTGCTTTTTGCTTTTAATCTGCATTTAAAAGTAATGAGAAAACATTTGCCATGGGCTGGCTTTGCTATAATATACTTAGATTTAAGTGCTGTTAATTCTATCAAATGGAAAAATGAGGCTTTAATTTCTCAAAAAAATCAAAGCAGCATTTGCTTCATTTTAATAAGTATCTTTCTTCATAAATATGACTGTAAGTTATATTACAGGTTCCTAGATAGTCATCATAACTAATTGAGGTACATGTCAGATGGTGGTGATTACAAAACTCATCAAACAACAAAGAAATATCAAGAATTATTGCAGAGGCAGATTAAACTTATATAGCATTTTGAGGCCTTTGATTTTTTAAAATTTTGATTTAATTAACATCAATACAGATATGAATATGTTCAGTTGTAAGTTCTGATTTAATATTCCATTTAAAATTATTAATCTTAGGTTTTCATCTGTTGACTGTATTTTGCGTGAACATTTTTATCAAACTTGTGGACTGTGCTGTCAGCAAAGTAGAGTTACACAAAGAAAGATGGATGGAATGATCTAAGATTCTATTTTCCCTTTCTGATGAATGTCAAAAGTCTCAAAGTCGGAACTGAATCATACCAAATTATTCATCCCTCGTATACTAATCAAAAGTTATCTTTCAACCTCAAGCTAAAGTTAGAGGGTGATCTGGGCAAATGATACATTTACAGAAATTTCCCATGTGCAATTTTGGTGTCTCGTTCTCTGCAACACAGGCAATACTTTCAATACTTCAGCTGTAGGCATTATGGAATGCCAGAGGTCTTAAATGGTTTATAACTGAAATGCTTTTTTTCTTTCAAAGGTTTAGCTTGTTCCTTTATATTTATTGTGGGAGAGCTCAAACTGGGCACAAGGTCCTTTGCAACTTAGCAGGAGCCAATGAAGAGAAGTTAGGCTTAAGGAGGGCAGCCATTGTGAAAGTGGAGAGCTGAACCCTTAACTCAAGAGGCTTCAGTGACAAGAGGTGGAGGCTAAGGTCAGCTTCTGATAACTTTATTTCTCTCTTTCTTTCTTATTCCACAGTTAGAGCAGTGGGAATGATAGTCAGGGCAGAGCGTGTCCCTCTTGCGGAATGTGGGACAGCAGGGAAATCTCTAGTATTCCTGACAACTGAGAGCTGGAGCTGGATTAATCTCTGGATCCATTGGCTGGTTGAGCGGCTGATTGACAGGTGATACAGGGAGGTAGTTACACCTAAGGCACAAGATGCAGGTGACTATCAGGAGAGGGAAAGGCTTCCACTGCACGATATCCCTGTAGCTGCCCCTTCAATAACAAGCATATTGTTTTGGATACCATTCCAGGGTCAGAAAGAGATCTTATAGAACATTGGCCTTCATAAATCAAAATGTTGAGTACAGGAGTTGGGATGTTATATTGAAGTTCTATATGACAGTGGTGAGGCCAAATTTGGAGTATTGTGCACAGTTCTGATCACCTACTTACAAGAAAGATATCAATAAGATTGAAAGAGTATAGAGAAAATCTACAAGGACGAATGTCGAGTTTTGAGTACCCAAGTTATAGGGACAGGTTGAATAAGTCTGATTTATTCCCTGAAGCGATGGAGAATGGCAGGAGATTTGACAGAGGTGTACAATTATGAGGGTTATAGATAGCGTAAATGCAAACAATTACCCAAATGAGGCTTGGGTCGCAGGTTAAGGAGAACCTGAGAGGGGGCTTCTTCACTCAGAGAGTGGTGTGAGTGTGGAATGAACTGCCAGCTGAAGTGGTGGATGCAGTTTTAATTACAGCATTTAAGATAAGTTTTTAGTTCTTACCATGCCTTTCATATCATTCAATAAATGCTCTGAAGACAGAATTCCTTAGAAAGTTGATCCTTGCTGTTCATGAAGAGCACAGAAAGACTGGGATGAATTGTTCTTGGCTGCCAACAAATTCCCTACATCCTAATAAAATACAAAATACATGAACTCTGAAAGGAAAATCAACTGTGTGTGAGAGAGCAGAGAGAAGAAGAAGACACATTGTTAGAGATGTCACCAGTCCAAACATTCTCAGGGGAATGGGATGCCTTAGCACATTAGAAAGACATTAGGGCAATCTCTGGTAAATGGAGAGGATGTTAGAAAAACAGGCACGGAAATAAGGTAAAATAGTAAAGGAATAATTTCCACATTTTCGTAAAAAAGATTCAGTACTAACATCAACCCAAATCCATGTTTTTCAATCCATATACTGTAGATTTTGAAATTAGTATTGTAAAGCTTCTTGATGAAAAAGATATTTTAAAATCACCTGAGTTAAACGATATGATTCCTACGTTTTAGAGGAGACCATGGAGAACAGTTCTGGGTTATCACCATTAAACAACATGAGCAGACTACTAGTTAGTAAACACAATAGCTACATTACAAAAGAGTAGAAAATCTAACAGGGACAACTGCATCCCCTCAATCTAACAACAAAATCACACAGTTATAATGATAGAAGCTTCTCTTAGAGGTACTCTGGAGAGCAATAACTTCACCAAAATCACCATGGGGACCAAATTAAATAGCCCTTGAAAACAGGATGTTGGATTGCACATGCAATAACCTAAGGCTGTCTAGGTCATTCACGTTGTAATCCCACAAACACAGTATTAGCAATCAACCAACTATATAGGATGCAATCCATTTTCACTACCCCCATCTGTCAGTATGGACTAATCAATGATTACATCTCTTAAAATGAAGGTCATGGCTGAAGATATTCAAAAGACTTTGGCAGATGGAGCTGATGACAACTGAAGGTAATGTAATGAGCCAAAGCCACAGGGACATAGAAGTACTATTCCATTTCAGCCTTACTGAAACCAGAAGCCATAGATGAACAATGAGACTCACAGTCTGTGACATTCGAAATGCTGAACCAGAGTTCAACAGAAAGTCCAGGTACAACCTATGAAAGGCTATCTTAAGAGCAAAAAAGTAATTCTGAATGAAGTTAGAGACAGAATCAAATGCACTTCAGTTTTGGCAAGGTTTGCATGCTGTCACTTCCTACAAGGCAAATGCCTGTGATGCTTCACTCCCTGATGAGTTGAATGCCTTTTGTGCACTGTTTGAAAGGGAGAATAGAACAACAACTGTGTGAATCCCTGCAGCATCTTGCAGTCTCAGAGGTCACCATCATATATCTTTCAAGAGGACGGATACTCGCAAAGTATCAGGCTCCAATGGAGTACCTGGGCATGAAAACCTGTCGCAACCAATTGGCTAGAGTAGTCAAGGACATCTTCAATCTCTCACTGCCGTAGTCAGTCTCCAAGAAGGTCCGGGTGAGCTGTCGTACTGACTATCACCCAGCAGCACTCACATCCACTGAGATGAAGTGCTTTGAGAGGTTGATTAATGCTGGAATTAACTCCTGTCTAAGCAGGAACCTGGACCCACTACAATTTGCCTATGCCCCAGTAGATCAACGGTGGATACAGCTTCAGTAGCTTCCTACTGCCACAATACACAATGCAGCTTCCTACTGCCACAATAGATTGACAGTGGATGCAGCTTCAATGGCTGTCCACTTGACCCTGGACCACCTGGACAACAACATTTCCAACGGCCCATCAGCAGCGGGAACAGGCCACAGTAACGAGGTTTCTTGGAGGTCCGCAACGCTTGTTTAGAAGTACAGAAGGGACACGCAGGAGTTGTTGGGAGTTGGCCAGTTGTGAGAGTAGGAGTATCAGGCTTTGTCTCAATGGAAGCTTCAGCTTGAAAGAGGCATTGGCTCTGAGTAAGTTTCTGTTAAGGTTCCCCTTTTTTTCTCTTACTGTGCCTAGTGTTGTAAATGGCTGTTGTGTGTTCTTCTTGCCGGATGTTGGAGTCCTGGGAGACCCAGAGCCTCCTAGGGAACTACATCTGCGTGAAGTGCATCCAGTTGTAGCTCCTTGAAGACCGTGTTAGGGATCTGGAGCAGCATGACCTTCAGCTTGTACGGGAGAGTGAGAAGGTAATCGATCAGAGTTACAGGGAAGTAGCCACCCCGAGGTTACAAAAGGTGAGTAGCTGGGTGACTGTCAGGAGATATGGAGAAGTAAATAGGCAGATAGCACAGAGCACCCCTGTGGCCATTTCTCTCAATAATAAGTATACCGTTTTGGATACTGTTGTGGGGGTAAGCTGCCAGGGGAATTCCACGGGTTACTGGCACCGAGCATGGGTCCGTGGAGGAGAAGGAAAAGAGGGAAAAGAGGGGAGTGATAGTGATAGCGGACTCAACAGTCAGGAGAACAGACACGGGATTCTGTGGACGTGGATGGGACACCCGAGTGATAGGTTACTTCCCAGATGCCAGGATCAGGGGCGCCTTGGATTGCTTGCACAACATTTTTGGAGAGGGAGGAGGAGCAGCCAGATGTCTTGGTACATATTGGTACCAATGACATAGGAAGGAAAAGCAAAGAGGTCCTGAAGAGAG
Organism: Mobula birostris; assembly: GCF_030028105.1. Lineage (NCBI taxonomy): Eukaryota > Metazoa > Chordata > Chondrichthyes > Myliobatiformes > Myliobatidae > Mobula > Mobula birostris. The sequence continues at coordinate 87,999,643 of NC_092376.1, read as the reverse complement.
AATTTAGAGAGCTAGGCAGGAGGCTGAGAAGCAGGACCTCCCAGGTAGTAATTTCTGGATTGCTGCCTGTGCCACACACCAGTGAGGGTAGAAACAGGATGATCTGGCAGGTAAGTGCGTGGCTCAGAAGCTGGTGCAGTGGGAGGGCTTCAGGTTCTTGGATCACTGGGAGAGGCATGGCCTGCACCTGAACCTGCTGGGAACCAATATTCTCACGGGCAGGCTTGATAGAGCTGTTGGGGAGGGTGAAAACTAATTTGGTAGAGGGTAGAGGGGTGGAAACTAGAGTGAAGGGACAGGATAGGACAGATGGTGAAAAAGCAAAGATAGCGTGCAGTCAGACTGTCAAGAAGGGCAGGCAGATGATAGGACAAAATTGCAGCCAGCAGGGTAAGTATCAGTGCGTTTAGGATGCAGAATCAAAAAGGGTAGCAAATACAGTTCCCAAAGTGTTATATCTAAATGCATGGAGTATAAGAAAGTGCAGGATAGATGTGTTTCAAAAACAATTGAACACACAAATGGCAAAATAATACAACCTGGCTGACAAGGGATGCCAAACATAATGTGAAAGCAAAAGAGAGGGCATAAACAATGAAAAAAATTAGTGGGAAGATGGAGGATTGGGAAGCTTTTAAAACCCTACAGAGAGCAACTAAAAGAATCATTAGAAGGGAAAAGATGAAATATGAAAGCAGGCTGGCAAACAATATCAAAGTGGATACTAAAAGCTTTCCCAAGTGTATAAAAAAATAAAAGAGAGCTGAGAGTGGATATGGGACCACTAGAAAATGAGGCTGGAGAAATAATAACGGAGACAAGGAGATGGCAGATGAACTAAATGAGTATTTTGCATCAGTCTGCACTGTGGAAGACACTAGCAGTGTGCCAGATGTTGAAGGTGTGAGGGAAGAGAAGTGAGTGCAGTTACTATTACAAAGGAGAAGGTGATCAAAAAGCTAGAAGTCCTAAGGGTACATAAGTCACCCAGACCAGATGAACTGCACTGTAGAGTTCTGAAGATGTACCGGTAGAGACTGCAGAAGCATTAGTAATGATCTTTCAAAAATTATTTGATTCTGGCATGGTGCCAGAGGTCTGGAGAATTGCAAATGTCACTCCACTCTTTAAGAAAGGAGGAAGGCATCAGACAGAAAGGAAATTATAGGTCAGTGGTTGGAAGATGTTAGAGTCAATTGTTTAATAATGAGGTTGTGGAGTACTTGGTGATGCAGGACAAAGTCAGCATAGTTTCCTTAACGGAAGATCTTGCTTGACAAACCTGTTGGAATTCTTTGAGGAGGTTACACATAGGATAGATAAAGGGGCTGTAGTGGATGTTGTATATTTGGACTTATAGAATTAGAATTAGAATTTATTTAATTCTTACATCCGCCTTACGCAATGTAGAAATTTTTGCATTATGACTGCGCTGTGAATTTATAAGTCAAGTGGCTTGTAGAAAGAAGCTGTCCCTTAGCATGTTGGTCCTGGCTTTAATGCTGCGATATGGAAGCAGCTGAAGCAGCAAACCATATCATTGTCCCCAGTGATCTTTCAGGCCTTCTTTATGCACCTACTGCTGTAAATGTCCTCATTGGAGGGAAGTTCTCTGCAGTGCCCAGTGATCAAGGATGGTGCAGTTTCTGTATCAGGTGGTGATAGAGCCAGTCAGGATGTTCTCAGTGGTGTCCCTGAGAAAGTCTTGAGGATTTGGGGGCTATGCCAAACTTCGTCCGCTGCCTGCGGTGCACGGGATGCTGCTGTGCTTTTTTTGCCACGCAACCTGTGTATACAGTCCAGGTGAGATCATCGGTGATGTGTATATCAAGGAACTTGAAACTACTCACCCTCTCAACTGCAGACTCAACGATGTTGATCGGGCCAAACTGTCTCAGTTCCCACGATCAGCTCTTTTGTTTTTTGGACATTGAGGAAGAGGTTGTTGTTTTGGCACTGCTGTGTCAGGGTGTTAACCTCTCCTCTGTAGGCTGTCTCGTCATCGTTAGAAATAAGGCTGATTGAAGTTGTGTCATCTGCAAATTTGACAGCAGATTGGAGCTGTGTGTGGCAGCACAGTCATGGGTGTAAAGGGAGTAGAGAAGGGGACTCAGGACACAACCTTGAGGGGCATCTGTGTTGGGGACCAGAGGGGCAGAGGAGAGGGAGCCATCCTTACCACCTGTTTGAGATCCGATAGGAAGTCTAGGATCCGTCTGCACAATGTGGGGTGCAGGCCAAGGTCTCGGAGCTTCCTGTTAAGTCTGGAGTGAATGATAGGGTTGAATGCTGAACAGTAGCCCAGAGCAGCATTCGAACGTATGCATCCCTCTTCTCCAGGTGAGTAAGGACAGTGTGTAGGGCTGTGGCTATGGCGTCATCAGCAGACCGGTTCTGTCGGGAGGCGAATTGTAAGGGGTCCAGTGTGGGTGGTAGAATGCTGCAGATGTAGTTTTTAACCAGCATCACAAAACATTTGCTTATAATTGAGGTGGGGGTGACAGGGTGCCAATCGTTCAGGCACTTACCTTGGTTTTCTTTGGTACAGGGACAATAATGGATGATTTGAAACAGAAGAGCACTATGGACTGGGAGAGGAAGAGATTAAAAACGTCCGTAAACACACCAGCCAGCTGTTATGCACACTCTTTGAGGATGCTGTCTGGCCCCGCTGCTTTACGGCTATTGACACATTGGAAAGTTCTATGTACCTCAGCCTCAGAGATGACCAAGGAGCAGATGGCTCTTCTCGGGTTTTCCGACTTATCAACACAAATTGAGGGTAAAAAGCATTTAGCTCATCGAGGAGTGAGGTGGCACTGCAGTCCACTATGGTATGCAGTCCTTGCCATACGCTGCAAGTGTCATTGTTGCAGAGTAGAGACTGGATTCTGTCCCTGTGCTGCCATTTTGCCACCATGATGACTCTACATAAATTATAGTGGCATCTCTTGGGCTCTTGTTGGTCTCCGGAGGCAAAGGCTTTATCCCTTGTGCTGAGAGCAACACTCACTGAACGAGTTATCCAAGTCTTCTGGCTTGGGTAGACCCAGAACAATTTTTGGGGAATAATGTCTTTGACAAGATGCCACACATGAGGCTGCTTCCTAAGTTAAGATCCCGTGGCATTACGGGGAAGTTACTGGCATGGTTAGAGCATTGGCAGTGATAGGGAATAGAAGGATTCTTTTCTGGTTTCTGCCAGTGACTAGTCATGTTCCATAGGGTCGGTGTTGGGAGCACTTTTTTAAGCTGTATATCAATGATTTAGATGATGGAATAGGTGGCTTTGTTGCCAAGTTTGCAGATGATATGAAGATTGGTGGAGGGGCAGGTAGTGTTGAGGAAATAGGTAGGTTGCAGAAGAATTAGGAGAATAGGAAAGAAAATGGAAAATGAAATACAATATTGGAAAATGCATGGTCATGCATTTTGGTAGTAGAAATAAATATGCAAACTATTTTCTAAATAGGGAGAAAATCCAAAAATCTAAGATGCAAAGGGACTTGGGTCTCTTTGTGCTGAACACCCTAAAGGTTAACTTGCAGGTAGAGTCAGTGCTGAGCAAGGCAAATACAATGTTAGCATTCAAGGATGTGATGCTGAGGATTTAGAAGGCACTAGTAAGGCCTCGCCTTGAATATTGTGAACAGTTTTGGGCTCCTCGTCTAGGAAAAGATGTGCTGGCATTGGAGAGGGTCCAGAGGAGGTTCACAAGAATGATTCCAGAAATGAAAGGGTTATCGTTTGATAGCTCTGTGTCAGTACTCACTGGGTTGGAGGGGGGGGGGGGATCTCATTGAAACCTTTTGAATGTTGAAAGGCCTACACAGAGTAGATGTGGAAAGGATGGTTCCCATGGTAGGAGAGTCTCGGACAAGAGGACACAGCCTCAGGATAGAGAGGTGTCCATTTCAAACAGGGAGGCAGAGAAATTTCTTTAGCCAGAGAGTGGTGGGTTTGTGGAATTTATTACCACAAGCAATTGTGGAGGCCAGGTCGTTGGGTGTATTTAAGGCAGAGCTTGATAGGTTCTTGATTGGACACAACATCAAAGGTTATGGGAAGAAGACTGGGAAGTGGGGCTGAGGAGGGGAAGAAGGATCAGCCATGTTTGAATGGTGGGGCAGACCCAATGGGTCAAATGACCTAATTTTGCTGCAATGTCTTGTGGTCTTATGGTCTCTAATTCATACATCAGGCTGTTGTTTGTTTATTACAGCTCAGTGTTAACACCATCATCCCCTCAGTGCTGATTAACAAGCTTCAAAACCTGAGCCACTGTACCTCTCTCTGCAACTGGATCCTTGACTTCTTCACTGAGAGACCACATTTAATGTGGATCAGACAGAACATCTCCTCCTCACTCTGATAATCAACACAGGTGCACCTCAAGCATGTGTGCTTAGCTCACTGTTCTACTCTCTCTACACCCACAACTGTGTGGTTAGGCACAGCTCAAACACCAGCTATAAATTTGCCGATGATACAACTGCTATCAGCAGAATCTCAGATGGTGATGAGGAGACATACAGGAGCATGACAGATCAGCTGATAGAGTGATGTCACAACAACAACCTTGTACTCTATGTCAGCAAGATAAGTGAAATGATTGTGGACCTCAGGAACGGAAGACAGGAGAACGTATCCCAGTCCTCAGTTTGGTGTTGGCGGTGGATAGGATGAGCAGCTTCAACTTCCTGTGTGTCAACAGGTCTGATGATCTATCTGGGGCCTAAACTACTGGAAAGCAATAAGAGGACGAAATGCCAGCAGCTATACTTCAAGTGGTGTCTGAGGATACTTGGTATGTCACAAAAGACTCCAGCAAATTCTATGGAAGTACTGTGGAGAGCATTCTGATTGTTGTATCATGGTCCGGTATGCAGGGGCCACTGCACAGAACTGGAAAAGTTACAGAAGGTTGTAAACTCAGCCAGCTCCATTATGATCACTAACCTGTCCAGCATTAGGGACAAAAGGCAGTGCCTCAAGACAGTGGCGTCCATCATTGAGGACCCTCACCATCCCAGACATGCCCTCTTCTCATTTGAATCATCCGCAAGGCAGTTCAGCAGCCTGAAGACACACACTCAGTGTTTTAAGAACAGCTTCTTCCCTTCTGCCATCAGATTCCTAAATGACCCATGAACCCACGAACATTACCTCACTATTTTTGCTCTCTTTTTGTACTACTTACTTACTTTATCTGTTTCATATTGTAACTTAAAGTAGTTTTAATGTATTGTGGTGTACTGCTACTGCAAAACAACGAATTTCACAATATATGCCAGTGCTGAAGGGTCTCGGCTTGAAACTTCAACACTTTATTCCTTTCCATAGATACTGTCTGACCTGCTGTGCCCCTCCAGCATTGTGTGTGTGTTGTTCGAGATTTCCAGCTCCTGAAGAATCTTTTGCATTGGTAATAAACCTAATTCTGATTCTTATTACAGGAGGGGTCTGATCACAAGATCAATCAATGAAGCATCAAATTGGGTCTCCCAACCCCAGAAACACAGACTTCACATGATCTTTCATTCAAAATGTTCTAATTGCATGCCTTTTGATGATTTTCATGAATCAAGATGCAGGAATAATATTGAAATCTCTCACTGGTACCACGACTCCAAGCCTCACCTTCACCTCTCACAATGATTACACATTGCTATCTATTCAACCAAATTGCAAGGCATTCATTCATAAAATAAAGTTGCACAAAATGAAGACCGAAGGGTTTGTTCAGCTCCAACATTCCCTACCCCAGATGACAGACTGCATCCTGTTATTAGAGTCCTCCACGCAGAGTGTATGACCTGTTTGTGTGCTAACAATAATCATTTCTTTCTCACCGACACAGTCTCTACTGATTTACATGCTGAATATATGCAAACAAATGTAGCTTTGTTATTCTCTTTTAACACCAGTAATCCTACTCCATTTTAAACACCTGTGAACCTCTGCCTGAGGATGAGGAGAGGATCTCACCACTCGATCAGCTCACTCTGTCGGCTCAGACACGCACATACTGACATGCTGTAGAGCTTAGTTGCGAGGTTAGATGTGCGCACGATTTGATACTGAACAGTGCCCTTGAGAACTTCAAGGGAAAGACTGGCTGAAGCATTAATTTTTCCCAAACGGAGAGGAGAGCCCGTACACAAATTCTGCTCCAGCAGATCTAGATGAGGACATTGCTGGGGCAGACCACAAAACAATGCTAATATATATGGATAAATAAATACTTTGAAAATTATCTAATGTGTGAAGTGTCACGGAACATGCAGAATCTAGATCCAAGCTTGCACAGAGCTTTGTGTGGAGCCTGACTGCTGTACTTTTCATCTTTTGATCAACATTTGTACAGCCAGACATTATACATAATAGCTAATATCTCAGGTTCCAATACAGCCAAGCTGAAATCACCCACCAGATGTTGTAAAGAAACTCAGACTAAGAAAATCTGAAACTCAGCAACCAAAAGTCCTCCCATTAAGGCTCTGGATGCCAGTACTCAACGGGGTTTTGAGGAAATCGAGCTCCTTTGAGGAACTCAGTATCTGTCCTCCAATAGATTTCAAAAATTGCCAAGGCACTGGTAGAGAAGAGAAACATGGCTGCATGTAGCAATAACTTGCTGCCTTCTCTCAGGATGACAAGAATGGTATGCTAGTGCTGTTGCTAATCTGTGCTGTTGCTCAGAATTCCAGTGCTCATACCTGAGGCAGAAGTCTCAGTACAGGCCTTGCAAATACAAAGAAAGATAAGATTTATATCCAAGATCATTTCCAGTCCCAATTGCGTCCAATCAACACACATTGCCTTATCACAGAACAATGATGTTGGGAGAAATGCTGAGGATTGCCATCAAGGTGCATTCCATTAAACATTAGTGAATTGCGGATGACACTGACAGGACATTCTTTGATGATCTTTCCCCACTAGAAAATAGAGAGAGGCTGCATTCTGGAGTCAAGGAATTCCTTATCATGGTGACATTTTCTCAGCATCATTAGAATGAAAGCTCTCTATTTTGACACAACAGTGGTACTGTGATCACATGAGTCAAGAACAATGTTCTGCTAAGGTGATAGTCCCTTAATGGAGAACGCCTGTGTCTGATTTTGTTTAACATGGGAGGCAAATGCATGACAGCACATACATGGACAGCACCCACAGGGACATCATCCAGACGGATAGCACCCACATAGACAGCACCCGCACAGGGAGCAGCCACATGGACAGCACCCACACAGAGAGCACCCATATTGACAGCATCCACATGAAAAGCACCCACATGGACAGCACCCACATGGACAGAATCCACACGGACAGCACCCACATGGACAGCACCCACACGGACAGCACCCACACAGAGAGCACCCATATTGACACCATCCACATGCAAAGCACCCACATGGACAGCACCCACACGGACAGCACCCACACAGACAGCACCCACATGGACAGCACCCACATGGACAGCACCCACACAGACAGCACCCACATGGACAACACCCACACAGACAGCACCCACACAGACAGCACCCACATGGACAACACCCACACGGACAGCACCCACACGGACAGAATCCACATGGACAGCACCAACATGGACAACACCCACACAGACAGCACCCACACGGACAGAATCCACACGGACAGCACCCACATGGACAGCACCCACATGGACAGCACCCACACGGACAGAATCCACACGGACGGCACCCACATGGACAGCACCCACATGGACAGCACCCACACGGACAGCACCCACACGGACAGAATCCACACGGACAGCACCCACATGGACAGCACCCACACGGACAGCACCTACATGGACAACACCCACACAGACAGCACCCACACGGACAGCACCCACACAGACAGCACCCACATGGACAGCACCCACGCGGACAGAATCCACATGGACAGCACCAACACGGTCTTTGTCAGATCATGGTCTGTGTCCAATGGCATGGAATGCAAGACGACTTCACTACTGCTGTCTTCCTCTGCCTCCACTGCCTTTGTGATGTGTCATCACCTTTCAGAATCAGAGTCAGCTTTATTATCACCGGTGTGTGTGGTGAAATTTGCGAACTTAGCAGCAGTAGTTCAATGCAATACACAATATAGAAGAGAGAAATAAATCAATAAGTAAGGAGCTATATATGTGTGTTAAATAATTAGGTTGAAGTAAGAAGTGCAAAAACAGAAAATAAATAAAAGGAAGTAGTGAGGTAGTGTTCATGGGTTCAATGTCCATATAGAAATCAGAGGGCAGAGGGGATGAAATTGTTCCTGAATCGCTAAGTGTGTGCCCTCAGGCTTCTGTACCTCCTTCCTGACAATAAAAATGAGAAAACGTCATGTCCTGGGTGATAGGGGTCATTAATAATGGACACTGCCTTTCTGAGTCACCTTTTCTTGAAGATGTCTTGAGTTCTACGAAGGCTAGTACCCAAGGTGGAGCTGACTAATTTAATAACTTCTGTAGTTTCTTTGTTTAATAGCATCCCCATACCAGACGCTGATGTAGCCTGTCAGAATGCTCTCCACAGTACATCTATGAAAGTTTTTGAGTGTTTTATGTGACAAATCAAATCTCTTCACACTCCTAATGAAATACAGCCGCTATCTTACCTTCTTTATAACTGCATTGATATGCTGGGACCAGGTTAGATCCTCAGAGATCTTGACACCCAGGAACTTGAAGCTGCTCACTCTCTCCACTTCTGATCCCTCTATGAGGATTGGTATGGGTTCCTTTGTCTTACCCTTCCTGAAGTCCACAATCAGCTCTTTTGCCTTACAGACGTTGAGTGCCAGGTTTTTGCTGTGAGTTCACTCAACTAATTGGCATATCTCACTCCTGTATGCGCTCTTGTCACCACCTGAGATTCTTCCAACAATGGTTATATCATCAGCAAATGTATAGATGGTATTTGAGCTAAACCAAGCCACACAGTCATGGGTATAGAGAAAGTAGAGTAGTGGACTAAGCACACACCCCTGAGGTGCACCAGTGTTGATAGTCAGCAAGGAGGATATGTTATCACTAATCTGCACAGATTGTGATCTTCTGGTTAGGAATTTGAGGAACCTATTGCAGAGGGAGGTTCAGAGGCCCAGGTTCTGCAGCTTTTCACCCAGGACTGCAAGAATAATGGTTTTAAACACTGAGCTAGAGTCAGTGAACCTCATCCTGACAGAGGTGTTTGTATTGTCCAGGTGATCTGAGGCTGAGTGAAGAGCCATTGAGATTGCATCTGCTGTAAACCTATTGTGGCAATCGGCAAATTACAGTGGGTGCAGGTCCTTGCTGAGGCAGGAGTTCAATCTAGCCATAACCAACCTCTCAAAGCATTTCAGCACTGTAGATGTGAGTGCTGCTGGACGATAGTCATTACAGCGGGTCATGTTACTCTTAGACACTGGTATAATTGTTGCCATTTTAAAGCAGTAGGGAACTTCTGACTGTAGCAGTGAGAGGTTGGAAGTGTCCTGCCAGTTAGTTGGAACAAGTTTTCAGAGCCTTACCAGGCACTCCATCAGGGCTTTGCAACTTGCGACTTTACAGACAGCCGAACATCAGCCTCTGAGACAGAGATTACAGGGTCACGGGGTACACCAGGGATCTTCACAACTGTAGTTATATTCTCCCTTTCAAAGCGAGCATATAAGGTGTTGAGTTCATCTGATAGTGAAGCATCGCTGCCATTCATGCTATTGGGTTTTGCTCTGTAGGAAGTAATGTCCTGCAAACCCTGCCAGAGTGGACATGCATCTGATGTTGCCTCCAACCTTGCTCGGAATTGTTTCTTTACTCTTGAAATAGCCCTCTGCAAGTCATACCTCGTTTTCTGTACAGACCTGAGTCACCAGACTTAAATGCCATAGATCTAGCCTTCAGCAGACGATGTACCTCCTGGTTCATCCACAGCTTTTGATTTGGGAATGTATAGTAAGTCTTTGTAGGCACACACTCATCCACACAGGTTTTAATGAAGTTGGTAACAACTGTGACATACTCATCCAGATTCAAAGATGAATCCCTGAATACAGTCCAGTCCACCGATTCAAAGTAGTCCTGTAAGTGATCCCGTGATTCCCTTATCCATACTGTCTTGGTCTTTAGTCTCTGCCTATACTCAGGGAGTAGAAATACAGACCTTCCAAAATGTAGGCATGGAATAACACATTAGGTATTGCTGATGGTGGTGTGACGATGGTCCAGTATGTTGTTTCCTGTGGTTCCTGGGGTTGAGTGGGATCCAGGATCAGCAATGCTGGAATGGAGCAGCAGACACAATGGGCTGAATGGGCTAACGTGCACAATTACGGGTCTGGATGGCAATAATTCAAAGGGGTTTTGAGTACTTTACGAAACAGCAATATCCGTCCTCTAACAAATCACTACGATTGCCAAGGCATCGACAAAGGGAAGAAGCAATGATTGGATTCTTGTTGGGAGAACATTATTGCTTAGCTTTTGAACAGTCTAAGTTGAAATGTTGTCCAGGACTTTTATTGTGAAGGAATGGACTGCTTTACTCTTGAGAAGTTACAAGTAGAATTAGGATTCTGTTTGCTCCTCTTGTCTTATGCTGGCTGCAGCTGAACCTGTATTATTGCTATGAAGGATGAAACAGGAAGCACTCTGTCTTGACACTGTCTCTCCAGATCACCACGGGACATCTCCATATGTTCACTCAATTGATGCATTATTTTAGTACATCATCCCTGCAGAATGATGGTGCCGGGCTTGGGGAGAGCAAGGCAACGAAAGTCTAATGCGTAGAAAGGTTGAGCTATAGGATAGAATATCAAGCAGGAGAACTTACACAGTCACACTCACCTGACTCAAAGTCTGATATCATGGTGGAATTCAGGGGGTGAGGAGTGAGTGGAGAGAACATAGGAGCTGAGACATCATGTTACAATTGTACAAAACCTTGATGAGACCACACTTGAAATATTGTGTGCAGTTCCTGTTGCCATGCTAGGGGATAATGCCATTAAACTGGAGAGGATGCAGGAAAGGTTCTGGAGTGAAGGTCTTGAGATATAAGGAGAGATTAGATAGGCTGGGTCTATTTTCCTGGGGCAAGGAAGACTGAGAAGTGACATAATGAAGGTGTAGATAGGGTAGATGGCCAGTGTTTGTTTCGCATGGTCGGGCTATCAAAACCTCGGGGACAGTGGTTTAAGGTGTAAGTAGGAGATTTAAAAGGATCTAAGGGGGCAATTCTTTTGACAGGAAGAATAAGTTCAGTGGAAAATCCTGTTTCCATTTACCCCATCTACTGTATACCTCTCATAGATTGTATACCTCTATCAAATTTTCTCTCAATCTTCTATTTTACAAGGAATAAAATCCTAACTATTCAATCTTTTGTCATAACTCCAATCTTCCAGATCCAGCAATATCCCTGGAATTTTTTTATTGTGCAATTTCAATAGCGCTGGTTGCACCAAACATAATATTGCATAATATGTCTGAAGCTCTCTACTGTGCTATGAGAAAGGGTTTGCATATTTTGCATTGAACATAGAACATAGAACATCGAATAGTACAGCACAGTACAGGCCCTTCAGCCCACAATGTTGTGCCAACCCTCAAATCCTACCTCCCATATAAGCCCCCAACATAAATTCCTCCATATACATGTCTAGCAGTCTCTTAAACTTCACTAGTGTATCTGCCTCCACCACTGACTCAGGCAGTTCATTCCACACACCAACACTCTCTGAGTAAAAAACCTTCCTCTAATATCCCCCTTGAACTTCCCACCCCTTACCTTAAAGCCATGTCCTCTTGTATTGAGCAGTGGTGCCCTGGGGAAGAGGCCCTGGCTATCCACTCTATCCATTCCTCTTATTATCTTGTACACCTCTATCATGTCTCCTCTCATCCTCCTTCTCTCCAAAGAGTAAAGCCCTAGCTCCCTTAATCTCTGATCATAATGCATACTCTCTAAACCAGGCAGCATCCTGGTAAGTCTCCTCTATACCCTTTCCAATGCTTCCACATCCTTCCTATAGTGAGGCGACCAGAAGTGGACACAGTACACCAAGTGTGGCCTAACCAGAGTTTTATAGAGCTGCATCATTACCCAACGACTCTTAAACTCTATCCCTCGACTTATGAAAGCTAACACCCCATAAGCTTTTTTAACTACCCTATCCACCTGTGAGGTAAGTTTCAGGGATCTATGGACATGTACCCCCAGATCCCTCTGCTCCTCCATACTACAAAGTATCCTGCCATTTACTTTGTACTCTGCCTTGGAGTTTGTCCTTCCAAAGCGTACTACCTCACACTTCTCCGGGTTGAACTCCATCTACCACTTCTCAGCCCACTTCTGCATCCTATCAATGTCTCCCTGCAATCTTTGACAATCCTCTACACTATCTACAACACCACCAACCTTTGTGTCATTTGCAAACTTGCCAACCCACCCTTCTACCACAACTTCCAGGTCATTAATAAAAATCACGAAAAGTAGAGGTCCCAGAACAGATCCTTGTGGGACACCACTAGTCACAATCCTCCAGTCTGAATGTACTCCCTCCACCACGACCCTCTGCCTTCTGCAGGCAAGCCAATTCTGAATCCACCTGGCCAAACTTCCCGGGATCCCATGCCTTCTGAGTTTCTGAATAAGCCTACCGTGTGGAACCTTGTCATATACCTTACTAAAATCCATATAGATTACATCCACTGCACTACCCTCATCCATATGCCTGGTCACCTCCTCAAAAAACTCTATCAGGCTTGTTAGACACCATCTGCACTTCACAAAGCCATGCTGACTGTCCCTGATCAGACCATGATTCTCTAAGTGCCCATAAATCCTATTTCTACGAATCTTTTCCAACAGCTTTCCCACCACAGACGTAAGGCTCACTGGTCTATAATTACCCGGACTATCCCTACTACCTTTTTTGAACAAGGGGACAACATTCGCCTCCCTCCAATCCTCTGGTACCATTCCCGTGGACAACGAGGACATAAAGATCCTAGCCAGAGGCTCAGCAATCTCTTCCCTCGCCTCGTGGAGCAGCCTGGGGAATATTCCGTCAGGCCCCGGGGACTTATCTGCCCTAATGTATTTTAACAACCCCAACACCTCCTCTCCCTTAATATCAACATGCCCCAGAACATCAACCTCACTCATATTGTCCTCACCATTATCAAGTTCCCTCTCATTGGTGAATACTGAAGAGAAGTATTCATTGAGGACCTCGCTCACTTCCATAGCCTCCAGGCACATCTTCCCACATTTATCTCTAATCGGTCCTACCTTCACTCCTGTCATCCTTTTTTTCTTCACATAATGGAAGAATGCCTTGGGGTTTTCCTTTACCCTACTCACCAAGGCCTTCTCATGCCCCCTTCTTGCTCTTCTCAGCCCCTTCTTAAGCTCCTTTCTTATTTCCCTATATTCCTCAATAGACCCATCTGATCCTTGCTTCCTGAATCTCATGTATGCTGCCTTCTTCCACCTGACTAGATTTTCCACCTCACTTGTCACCCAGGGTTCCTTCACCCTACCATTCTTTATCTTCCTCACCTAGACAAATTTATCCCTAACATCCTGCAAGAGATCTCCAAACATCCATCACATGTCCATAGTACATTTCCCTGCAAAAACATCATCCCAATTCACACCAGCAAGTTCTAGCCTTATAGCCTCATAATTTGCCCTTCCCCAATTAAAAATTTTCCTGTCCTCTCTGATTCTATCCTTTTCCGTGATAATGCTAAAGGCCAGGGAGCGGTGGTTACTGTTCCCCAGATGCTCATCCACTGAGAGATCTGTGACCTGACCCGGTTCATTACCTAGTACTAGATCTAGTATGGCATTCCCCCTAGTCGGCCTGTCCACATACTGTGACAGGAAACCGTCCTGGACATACTTAACAAACTCTGCCCCACCTAAAACCCTTGGAAATAATCAGGTGCCAATCAATATTAGGGAAGTTAAAGTCACACATGATAACAGCCCTGTTATTTATTTTACAATATCTAAAAAAGTCTGCTTGTTTACTTCCATTATTTCTTTGGCTATCTGTTCAGATCTTCAGCACTTTCTGCTTACATTGTTGTATGCATGATAGTGCAGATATGAAGGTAACTTAGCATTGCAGAATATTAAATAATTGTGGTAAATGATTTTGGTGAGTGATTGTAAATTCTTCAGGGTCTGTTTTTTTGGGGACGGAGGGTGCCATTGTTCTGTTTTATCTATGCAGGACATGGAATTACGGGATCAAACTGCAATTTCTAAATTTGAGTTGATACTGAATTTGACAGCATTATAGTGAAGGGGATAGTGATGGACTGAAGCTGGACTTTAAATAGAGTGTTGGAATAGGCTGATGCATGGTAGACGAAGTTTAATGCAGGAAACTATGATGTGATTCCTTTTAATTCCTTTCACCAAAGTGCAACAATGTATTTTATTTCAAATATCTATCCAATTCCCTTTCAAAACTCTTGATTTTTCCATAATACTCATGGGCTGAGTTCCAGATCTCAGCCGATCTGTTTATAAAAAAGCTTTTCCTTGCATTCCCACTGTCTCCTTTGCCAATCACTTTGAAATGGCAGATGCTGGAAACTGAAATAAAAACACAAAGTTCTGGGAATACTCAAAGGATCATAAAAAGCAGAACAGAGAAAAACTGAGTTTATGTTTCAGGCGATAAACTTTCATCAAAACTAATATAGCCAAAGAAGCATATTTTACAGCAAGTGAATCACCTCCCGATGTTGAATTCTCAAGGAATTCAACCTGAATGCTTTGAATAATTACAATCCAAACATACTGAAGAAAATTCTCATCATACCAGAATGAGTACAGTTTCAAGCACACTGGAGGACTGCTTTTAGCATTTGATTACATTTAGGATTGGGTGTATGGGGTGTCCACGGAGGGTGGACCCTCTGCCTTCTGCCGAAGGGGCTTGTCCTGTCCATTCAAGGACAGCGCACTCACCTTTGGTCCACACCGACATTTAGCTCTCACCTGTGGCTCTAAGTAAATGTTCATACGTAACACCTTTGACAGCCCAGCTAAGCCAGGAGGTGTCAGCTGGCGGCCGCGCACCCACTGAGTTGGGGACATCCCTGTCCGAGCATGTGGAGTCAGGTCCGGCTTTCTGGCTGGATGAGATCTACAGTGAAATCCAAAGGCCAGGGAGATGGCTCTGCAATGCTTCATGGAGGGCAAAGGGCATGACAAGGCACAGAAGAAGTCATAGTCATCCACTGCAACCAAGACCCCAGTTGTGATGCTTGTTCGTAACACTGGACCCAGATTTCTGAGGTCAAGAGCCCCGTGCAATGGCTTTTGCACTTTAAAATCTCTCTTGTAGAGGTTTCATGTCATTGTCGGATATGACGGACTACCTCAATCATACTAAGGATTAAGCAATTTGCTTTAATTACACCCACATCCGCCTCACACCTCCTGCAACACACACAGAATGCTGGGAGAACTCAGCAAGCCAGGCAGCATCAGTGGAAGAGAGTGAACAGTCAATGTTTCAGGCCGAGACCCTTCACCAGGACTGGAGAACAAAAGGTGAGGATTCAGAGTCAGGAGGGGAGGGGAGGAAGAAACATAGTGTGACAGGTGAAACCAGGAGGTGGTGGAGGTTGGTGAAGATGGGAAGTTGATTGGTACAGGGCTGGAGAAGGATGAATCTGATAGGAGAGGACAGAAGGCCATGGAAGAAAGAAAAGGGGGAGGAACCCCAGAGGAAGGTGATGAGCAGGTAAGGAGATAAGGTGAGAGAGGGAAAAGGGGATGGGGAATGGTGAAAGAGGGGGTGGCATTACTAAAAGTTTGAGAGATCGTTGTTCATGCCATCAGAAACGTTGACTGTAATCTTTTCCACTGATGCTCCCTGGCCTGCTGAGTTCCTCCAGCATCTTGTGCGTGCTGTTTGGATTTCCAGCATCTGCAGATTTTCTCTTGTTTGTAATCACATCTCCTGCAATCTCTGTCCAATCCTGACCTCTATGGCTGCATGTCTGGAGCTTGCATTTTCACAAGGGTTGCCTCTTCCCAACTCCCTATCCCCAGGGTGCTGTGGGTAGGGTATCTCATACATGTCAAAGATATGCTGGATGGTAGGTTAAATAGACATTTTAAATTGTCTGTTTTTTAGGATCTGGAGAGAGTGGTGGGATCTGGAGAGAGTTGATGGGAACAATAGTTTACAGGGAAATTAGAGAAATATTTGGATGGCTTTGAAAGGTGGCATGTACTTATAAGCCAAAATTACCTCCTTCTGTATTGTAAGGCAATGTGTCATATAGCATTAACAAACACCACTGCCACCACCATGCCTGCAGAGTGACTGCTCCAAAGAGTGGATGGCATCAACTTGCCAACTTGCCATAAGTCTTACCTCTACCAGACAGAGTATATCCACATGGGCATCCTACCACATGCTTGCTCAGAGATTTGGCAATATACTTCCAAGGCATGGTCAACATATTGCAGTCTCCTGCACAAAATCACTTCAGCAAAGCACAACAACAAGACAAGAAGACAGATCGCCAGTATCTTCTCAAGGACATCTCGGCACAAGCATTAACTATGCACTTATCAACACCACTTACATTCAGAAGTGGACACAATAAAAGAGGTAGCATAGCATTGAAGTTTCCTTGTAATCTTCCTGCTGTTCTTAACATCTCACTGCTCACATGATCACAATTCATAATATGATAATCATCCAATAAACATTCTACTATGTTAATACATCCTATCAAAGTTAATAGGCCCATAGATAACATCTAATTGCACTGGCACTTTCTATCAAAGTGCTATTCTTGTACTCCTGCTTCTACCTAGTGCTCTCATCATGGCTGTAGCCAAACTGATGGAAGAGTATTTGTTTCCAGTGGATAAAGCAGAAGATCAATGTAAAGTACATGAGCAGCCAGAAGTCGAGGTCTCCGCTCTTTATGCTGCAGTGCCTCACCACGAACAGCAGCAGTCTGGGCTACCTGCCTGATAGCCATGCAGAAAGACCACCATCATATCTGTGCTTCACTAAGCTTCTACTGCTCTTGTTACTATCTGTTGAGGGATACATGATGCAATTAAAGTTCCTTAGATTAGAATCTGGAGGCAACGTGAAACAGTTTGAATTTCCACTTCAGTTTGATTTGGGTAGCTCTGCCATGTAGTGAGTGGAAGCTAAAAACTTTGCCATCAGATGCTGCAGGTCACCAAATGCGGAAGTGACACCAACTACCACTACCAAACAGTGCTTTTCTATTTTTAATTAACTTCTGTTCATTACATATGCGAGGTCACTTCTCAGAACTGTCTGTAATACGCAGGGACCTGGCATCATCCAGGAATCTTCCCAGCGTCTTGTGAAATTCTCCATTTGTAAAGTCATGTCAGCGCTGAAAAAGCTTCTGGATTTTGGTGTTTTTTGGATTTTTCAGTTTTGGATAAGAGAAACATGACCTGAAATCCCATGTAGCCAATTGTCCATATTCTTCTGCGTCTTGCCTACTTAACTGCTTGTCTAAATAATGTATCTCTTAAACGCAGTGATTGTATGATTCCACCTCATTTTCTGCAGATAATTTCAGATATCAATTACTCTCCATAAACATAATTTTCCCCTAAAGTCCCCTTTAAAACTCCTTCCTCTCATCTTAAACCATAGAGGGATCAGAAAGTGAGGAGACTGAGCAGTTTCAAGCTCCTGGGTGTCAAGATCACTGAGGATCTAACCTGATCCCAACATATTGATACAGTTATAAAGAAGGCAAGACAGTGTTTATACTTCATTAGGAGCTTGAAAAGATTTGGTATATCAACAAATACACTCAAAACCTTCCATAGTTGTACCATGGAGAGCATTCTGACAGGCTGCATCACTGCCTGGTATGGAGGGGACTACTGCACAGGACCAAAAGAAGTTGCAGAGGGTTGTAAATATAATCAGCTCCATCTTGGGCACTAGCCTACAAAGCACCCAGGACATCTTCAGGGAGCGGTGTCTCAGAAAGGCAGCATCCATTATTAAGGACCTCCAGCACCCAGGGCATGCCCTTTTCTCACTGTTACCATCAGGTAGGAGATACAGAAGCCTGTAGGCACACACTCAGTGATTCAGGAACAGCTTCTTCCCCTCTGCCATCTGATTCGTAAATGAATATTGAACCCTTGGACACTGCCTCACTTTTTAAATTTATAGTATTTCTGTATTTTGCACAATTTTTAATCTATTCAATATATGTACACTGTTGACGCATGGCCAAGTAGTTAAGGCGTCGGTCTAGTGATCTGAAGGTCGCTAGTTCGAGCCTCAGCTGTGGCAGCGTGTTGTGTCCTTGAGCAAGGCACTTAACCACACATTGCTCTGCAACGACACTGGTGCCAAGCTGTATGGGTCCTAATGCCCTTCCCTTGGACAACATTGGTGGCGTGGAGAGGGGAGACTTGCAGCATGGGCAACTGCTGGTCTTCCATACAATCTTGCCCAGGCCTGCACCCTGGAAACCTTCCAAGGCGCAAATCCATTGTCTCATGAGACTAATGGATGCCTATAATGTACACTGTAATTTATTTATTTATTTATTTATTTATTATTTTATTTTGTGCTGCTAGGTTAACAAATTTCACGTCACCTGTCAGTGATACTAAACCTGATTCTGCTTCTGATTCTGATTCTTGCTTCTTGTCTTTGATACCACCACCATGAAGAAAGAGCTTCTGACATTCTCTAACTTCCTTTAATGCCCCTCCTCCTGTTCTTACCCGATCTCTTATTTATTTATTTATCTAGTTATCTATTTATTTATCTATTTATTTATTTATCTATCTATCTATCTATTTATTATTTTTGATAACTCCTTGCCTTCTCTCCATCTTCCTCTGGTGCTCCCCTCCCCCTTTCTTTCTCACTCGGCCTCCTGTCCTATGATCCTTTCCCTTCTCCAGTCTTGTATCCATTTCGCCAATCAACTGTCCAGCTCTTGGCTCCATCCCTTCCCCTCCTGTCTTCTCCTATCATTTTGAATCTCCCCCTCTCCCTCCCACTTTCAAATCTCTTACTATCTCTTCTTTCAGTTAGTCCTGACGAAGGGTCTCAGCCCGAAACGTCGACTGTACCTCTTCCTATAGATGCTGCCTGGCCTGCTGCATTCCACCAGCATTTTGTGTGTGTTGCTTGAATTTCCAGCATCTGCAGATTTCCTCGTGTTAGTGTTTGTAGCATTTCTATTCCTATCAATCACCTGTTATTTTATATATATTTATCTTAAATATTAAACAAATTAGAGTAATATGAAATATTGTGATGAGCACAACAGACAGTAATAAAAAGGCAGTGGATGGTAGAAGTAGAATGTGGAATTTCATTGTAAAATATCTCCCCCCTCTAAAACGTGAAGGCAATTAGCATACAAGAACCTGCAGCTGTGAATCATTTCAAAGTGCAAAGTTTATTATCGAAGTTCATATATGTCACCATATATAACCCTGAGATTTATTTTCCTGCGAGCAGACTCAGCAAATCTCTAGCATAGTAACTATAACAGGATCAATGAAAGATCAACCAGAGTGCAGAAGACAACAAACTGTGCAAATACAAATATAAATAAATAGCAATAAATAACAAAACCGTGAGATAACAAGTCCTTAAAGTGAGATCATTGGCTGTGAGAACATTTCAATGGATGGGCAAATGAGTGTAGTTATCCTATTTCGTTCAAGAGCTTGATGGTTGAGGGGTAGTAACTGTTCTTGAACCTGGTGGTGTGAGTCCTGAGGCTTTTGTATCTTCTAGCTGATGGCATCAGCGAGAAAAGAGCATGACCTGAGTGGTGGGGATCTCTGATGGTGGATGCTGTTTTCCTATGATGGTGTTTCATGTAGATCTGCTCAATGGTTGGGAGGGCTTTACCTGGAGCTGTCCTGGGCCAAATTCACTAACATTTCTAGGATTTTCCATTCAAAGTCATTGGTGTTTCCAAACCAGGCTGTGAAGCAGCCTGTCAATACACTCTCCACTACACATCAATAGAAGTTTGTCAACATTTTAGATGTCATACCAAAACTCCACAACCTCCAAAGGAAATAGAGGTGCTGCTGTGCTTTCTTTGCAATTGTACTTAGATGTTGTGCCCAGGACAGGTCCTCTGAAATAATAACACCCTGGAGTTTAAAGTTGCTGACCTTCTCCACCTCTGAATCTCTGATGGGGACTGGCTCATGAACCTCTGGCTTCCTTCTCCTGAAGTCTATAATCAGTTCCTTGGTCTTGCTGACATTGAGTGGGAGGCTGTTGTTATGACACCACTCAGCCAAATATTCAATCTCCCTCCTGTACACTGATTCATCACCACCTTTGATTTGAATTGGAGTTGTGCTTAGCCGCACAGACATAGATGTAAAGTAAGTAGAGCAGGGGGCCAAGAATACAGCCTTGTGGTGCACCTGTGCTGATGGAGATCATGGAGGAGATGTTGCTGACAATCCAAACTGACTGGGGTCTACAGCTGAGGAAATTCAGGATCCAATTGTAAAAGGGGGTATTGCAGCCAAGGTCTTGGAGCTTATTGATTAGTTTTGAGGGGTTGATGGTATTTAATGCTGACCTTTTGCTGATAAAGAGTATCCTGATGCATGTATCTTTGCTGTCCAGATGTTCCAGGATTGAGTGAAGAGCCAATGAGACGGCATCTGCTGTGGACCTGTTGCTCCAGCAGGCAAATTGGAGCAGATCCAAGTTACTTCTCTGGCAGGAGCTGATTTGTTCATCACCAGCCTCTCAAAACAATTCGTCACTGTGGATGTAAGTGCAACTGGCCAATAGTCATTCAGGCAGGTCACCATGCTCTTCTTCAGTACCAATATAACTGAAGCCTGATTGAAACACACAGCCAAAGCAAGAGGGTTAAGATCTCAGCGGAGCCATCAGCTAGTTGGTCAGGGCAGGTCTTTAGTACGTACCCATGACAATGAGACGACAAACTCAACTCTGACTCTGTCTTTACAAGAAAAATTATAATAGTGAAGAGAGAGGTGGAAGGTGTAGAAGAATCTAATTCTCTTTCTGCCCCTTTCACTAAGACGTTAAGAGGAAATTCTTGCACTTAGAAAATTGCCAAATGGTGAAATGACTTTCAATAGTGATGGATGGCAATGGGAATTTCCCCCTTCCTTGGTGATAGCAATAATCTTGCACTAGTATTACAAAACATGTTTCTAGTGGGATTCGAGTTTCTGATGCAGCTCCAAGTGAAAATATCATCACTTCTTATAACAAAACCAGGAGAATGTTGTCCTTCTCCCAAAGGATGCTGCTGTTGATCCTTTTCATTCTGCAGAATCAATTGGCACTTTTACCAGAATACTGGATATCATTTGCATTTCATAATTGACATGTTTTCTTCAATTGGTTGAGTCAGTTATGTCAATATAATTTGATGCAGCAAGAATGCAGAGATAAGTACAATTAATTAATTTGACAACCAAAACTGCTCCTGTTGACAGGTGTATATATGAAAAGGGAAAGAAGAGAGAAAATTAGAACTATCTTTGTGAGAGTTGGGACTTCCCTTCCAAATAGCTTATTCACAATATTTCTGCTGCCTGCTCTTGATCTTAATTTTTACAAACTTAATGTAGCTTGGCTAATTCAAACTTCTTATAGATTAAACTATATTAAGCCAAAGGTAATTTAGTTTTGCTACCAGTTTTGTGTACTTCACTTGAGAAAACACACACTGGATTCAGATTTGCAAAAGGTTAAGTATGAAACCAGGTTAAGTATGAAACCAGGCATGTTATTCAGGCTTGAAGATTTCTGATTTTACAAACTTAAAGGGAAACTGATATTTCATTGCTTAAAGCATTCTAACAACTGGAAAAAGTGAGGAGGCACGTCCACTGGTGGGGGATCAGAGAAGGATCATTATCTTTAAAATTGGAACTTAGTTCTCTGAAAATTGTTGCTCAGGAGCACAGCTTCAGTGCTTAATGTTCAACCCTGAAATCTGCTACCATCTCTGTGGAGTTTGTATGTTCCTTCTGGGTTTCGCAGGAAATGTGATTTCCTCTCACATCCCAAAGACATGGGTTTGTAGGTTAATCATCTCTCGTAGATAGATGGTAAAATCTGGAAAAAAGTTTTGAGAGTGTCAGGAGAATAGTTTCCAACGAGAATTTGTGGGCAATGGGATTGCACTATGAGCAGGATTAACTCAATGGACAAAAATAGATGGAATTCAGCAAGTGTAGTTTTCACACACAAGGTAAGAAAGATCTCAGTATAATCCCTAAAGTGGTATAAATGTTGTTTCAGGTAGGACTAAGGACTAAATGACTAAAAGTACATTCAGCCAGAGTCTCATTCCTCCGAGATGCAGCACAGAGTGTCATAGGAAGTCATTCCTGCTTGTGGCCATCAAACTTTACAGCTCCTCCCTTGGAGGGTCAGACACCCTGAGCCGATAGGCTGGTCCTGGACTTATTTCATAATTTCCTGGCATAATTTACATATTACTATTTAACTATTTATGGTTCTATTACTATTTATTATTTATGGTGCAACTGTAATGAAAACCAATTTCCCCCGGGATTAATAAAGTATGACTATGACTATGACTATGACTATGACTATGACCATACCATTCCTTGGTTGAACAGAAATTGAACTGAACCAAGCATATAAATGCAGAGGCTGCCAGGGTACATTAGATGGCTGCCTTGTGGTGAATGACTCACCTCCCATCCCACCATCAAAAAGTCACAAGTCAGACATGGAATGGATTTCCATTCATTTGCCTGAACAAGTGCAATGCCATTAGGATTCTTCTTAAGATTGACTGGTATCACATCCACCATAGCAAATAGACATTTCATCAAACACCAGCAAAACATAGCTACTGTGTGTTTCAGTTACAAGATACTTCCCAAAGTTTCAACAAGGTAACAGCCACATGAGGGTGTCACCATTTCTTGTATTTCCTCTAACTCCTACACTCAAAAATATATGCTGTCCCATAATTAATGGATTGTAACTCTTTATCCAAGAGTGCTGCAGCAGTAACTGCACTGGTTCCAGAAGATAATTCACCATTATCTTCTCAAGGACTCTTGGAGTTAGGAAGTATATATCTTTCATCCCCAAATGAAAGAAAAAGAACTTTTTTAAAATATGGAGAACTTACTTTCAACTATTCAGAATAGACTCTTGGAAGGTATGGTTGTATAGTAACTGATTAAGTACATTTGCAGAGCTGAAAGCTCATGTGAAATGTTTTTCTCTGCTACTTGACAACAGGGTGCAGTTTATTTTAAATGGGTGCCTTTTCAATAAGTCATAATCATAACTTGAACATCAGTGTTCTTCTGAATATCTGCTAATAAATGAACAACATTGGTATTGGAATTGGTTTATTATTGTCAGGTGTACCAAGACACTGTGAAAAACTTAGCTCTGCAAACCCTCCATTTATTATTTTAAAACATGTACATTGGGATAGTCAAAGCTGTAACAGAATGTAGAATATCGTGTTACTGTTATAATTACAGAAAAAGTGAATTGCACGTAAACAATAAGGTGCAAGGGCCCCAACATGACACAATTCATATTTAACATACATGATGGATTCTTATAGCAGCAGGATAGAAGCTGTGATTCATCCTGATTGTATGTGTTTCTATGCTTTTGTATTTTCTGCCTGATGGAAGGAGAAAGAAACGAGAAAAAGAGAGAGTAAAGTAGGTGTTTGACAATGCTACTTTGAGGAACGCCAGCATTGACGATAACCTTGGCAGAGTTTCACTGCCTATTCAGAACTCTGCTATCCATTGGTTAGGAGGTGAAGTAGCAAATGCAAAGCCTTTATTCAAGAGAAGAAGTAGGGATAACCTAGGTAATTATAGGCCAGTGAGCCTCATGTCAGAGGTTGAGAAGCTAGTCAAAAGGATTATAAAGGATAGGATTTTTGCTGATTTAGTAAAGCGTGGGCAGATTATACTTCACAAAGTTGATTAAGATTTTTGATGAGGTGACAAAGGTGTTTGATGAGGGTAAGGCAGTATTCACTATGTACATGGACTTTAGTAAGAAATTTGATAAGACCCCTCATAGTAGGTTGATTCAGAAAATAAAGATGCATGAGGTCTGGGGTGAATTTCATGCTTGGACTTGAAGTTGGCTTGCCCATGGAAGACAAAGCTTTGGGGTGGAAGGTTGATATTTGAGCTGGAGATCTATAGCCAGTGGTTTTCCACAAACATTGGTGTCAGGATGTCTCCTTTCTGTTTCTGATATATATCTATAATTCGGATGAACATGTAGATGGTTGCATTTGCAAGTTTGAGGATGGCGCCAAGATTGATAGAGTTGTGGCCAGTGTAAAGAACTATCACAGAATACAACAGAATTTAGACAGGGTATTCTGTCAGAATCCTTTCCCCAGTGACTAACATCAGAGGATATGCTTTTAAGATTAGAGGGAAAATGTTTAAAGAAATGGGAGGGTCAAGATTTTTTTTAAATATGGAGAGTAGTAGGTGCCTGGAAGTGTTACCAGAGTAGAAGTGGAAGCTACCAGTTTGATGGAGTACAAGAAACTTTTATACAAGCACATGAATATGAAGAGAATGGAGGAATATGGGTGATAGACAGGAGGAGGAGTTTTAATGTAATTTGGCATCAAAATTGGCACAACATTGTGGGCAAAATGGCCTGTTCAGTGCTGTACTATTCTATGTTCCATGTTCTGTCAAGGATCCACTCCAAAGAGAGGTCGAGGGGTTTGTTTGAATTATGGCATTTATAGAACGGCTGTAGCAAATAAATAGCAGTCTGACATAGATGTCTTTGTAATCCAAATGCTCCAGAGAACAGTGGAGAGCTAGAGAGATGGTTTCTATCATGGACCTGACTTGGTGGTAGGCAGATTACAGGGTCAAGGTTGTCCAGGAGGCTGGAGGAGATGTGTGCCATTGCAATCCTGTCAAAGCACTTGAGGGTGGTAGATGTTGGAGTCATTAGGCAGTAATAATTAAAGAACATTACCTAATGTTCCTTTGGCACTGAGATGATAATGGTCTTCTTAAAGCAGATGGGAAGCTCCGATTGGAGTAGGGAGACAATAATAATGTCATCAAATATTCACACTAGCTGATCTTTGCAGGATCTAAGGATACGGATTATAAGGTATTGGCAAGTTGATGGTGCCTGGAGGTTTATGGCAGGGAGTTTCTCCCTTTTGCTGCCTGCTATCGGGTTCTCGGGAGTCAATCGACTCGGGACTTTGAGACTTTTTTATACCGTGCCCATGGTTTGTTCTTCATCAAATTATGGTATTGTTTTGCACTGCTATAACTATATGTTATAATTATGTGGTTCTGTCAGTGTTAGTCTTTGGTCTGTCCTGTCTGCCGTGATATCACTCTGGAGAAACTTTGTACCATTTCTTAATGCATGTATGCATTTCTAAATGACAATAAAAGAGGACTGAGTGTTCTCATAATCTAATCCAATAAGGTTATACTGTATATATACTATATGCCTGACTTTGGCTCATAACTTTCCAATTTTAAAATGATAATAAATGAACTATAATTCTAGTATGCCTCATATTTAGCCTGTTTGTGCACTCAAGAACAGTAAATGACAAGTTGGATAAAGATTCTGCTCTCACTTCCTCAGATCATTATGCATGACCCTTCCATTACTGGCTGGAAGAAACCTGAGCCGCACCTTCTATTTGAAGTCACCATTGAGATATTCATGATGGTATTGATCTGTAAACACAAGATGATGGGTAAATAGGAATTAGAATTCATTAGGATATGTGAAGCAGAGGAACTTAGTTTAATAGAGACGAGAATATAGCAGATCAGCTGGGTAAGAAATGTGGGAGGCAACCGAGGCACCCAGAAGAAACCTTCACAGTCACAAGGAGAATGTGCAAACTCCTTGCAGACAGTGGCATGAATTGAATCCTAGTTGCCCGTTCTGTCAAGCATTAAGCTAACTGCCACACTTCCAAATGGTCCCATCTGAAGTGAAAATTTTAAGTGCTACGCAGATTTATCCTGACCCATGGTTTCTATTGACAGCCTGAAACAATGTAAAGGATCACAGAAACACGTGACTCTATAAATTCTATGACACGAAGAAGAGAACAATGAAGTATGGAGTATGAGGAATGCATCTAGTTTAAGAGGCCAAGTTGCAGCTCGTGGATTTGGTTAGGAGGAGGTGAGCATGGTGTGGTGCTGAAAGTGGAAGAGAGACTCAAGATTGCTTTGTGAGTAGGGTAGCACTTAGGGATAGTGAACCCAGGTATTATGCCAAGACATCAAAGTAAGTGTGTTAAGATGGTCTGCTCAGGTAAGAGTTTGAGATAAGGTGGTGGTGGAGGACAACAGTTTTGATAAAGTGCTGAGGCTGAGTTTGCAATTAAGTGAGAAATAGTGGGGACTCCAGAGAATACTACCGATGAGGAAAAAGGCTTTTGCTAACGTAAAACATCTGATGCTTGATCTATGTATTCCTTGTGAATGGTGCTTGTAAGATGCTATGTGTCTGCGATGCTGCTAATAGAAAGTTTTTCACTCTACCTATACATATGTGTACAGTACTTGAGCATATGACAGTAACTCAACTTTGACATTGACAATGACGATTTATCATCATCTGCAACAAACAACTTCATTTCAGACTTTGATAATAGGCAATGTATGAGGCAATGTGTATTCTTTTGCTGTCCTGTCTGTTGCTTTAAACAAATGATGAAGTTTCCATGTCATCTTTCAAATCTGCAGTTTTTCCTGATTTCAGACTTGAATAACTCATTACATTTCTTTACGTTGTAATGATGACGACACCTCAAGTAGTAGAATGTTATCTGTTTGGTGCCTTGGAATAGCGTATAGTTATAAGAGGAGCTATACAAATGCAGCCAGCTCTATATAAGCTTTGGAAAAAATACAACATTAATAGCATGAAACCTCTAAGAAGCAATGCAGGTTTAATCATAGACAAACACCTGTGATCAGGTAATTGCAGTCACAACCCACATCAAAGCTGCTTATCGACAAGGGCTCAGAATAGCATGGATGTCATGTATTTATTTGTAGCATATGATATGCTGCTGAAAACGTAAGTGCTG
Organism: Mobula birostris; assembly: GCF_030028105.1. Classification (NCBI taxonomy): domain Eukaryota; kingdom Metazoa; phylum Chordata; class Chondrichthyes; order Myliobatiformes; family Myliobatidae; genus Mobula; species Mobula birostris. The sequence goes on along the minus strand of NC_092376.1, from coordinate 87,972,456 downwards.
CACATTCACAATCAACATGCCTAAGTTCAACAAATGCAAGTTAAATATGCCTCTAATGGAACAGTTTAACAGACCTTAGCAACTGAATAGCTGGTTCCTCCAAGGTTCAGAATTTCACATTTTGATAGTCACACTGACAACAATTGAGCTATACATGTAGAACTGTGCTGGCTATTCAAGCAAACACACATGCAGAATGGAATGAGATTTTTTTTTAAAAAGCTGATTTCTATTACGTTGGGCTAGACTGATTGGAATTCTCAGATTCTACATTTTATTTGCTCACTAGTTGCAAGAAGGTAGCCTTTGTATGCTCTTCTGTAATACTAGACTGGAGGACTTGCCAAATGATATTGGAACGGTTCCATGCTGGATTTTGAAATGGCAAATGAATCATCCACGTTTCACCACTAACACCCTCTTAGGAGTTACTAATGCCCCTGTTAACCAGGGTACCTTCCTCTGACAAGAGACTTGTACCCAGTGGATTGGGAAGAACAAGTCAGGGCCTTTCAGTCATTAGTTTATGTATTAATTCACAGGATATAGATATGTTGGCAATGCCAGCACTTGTTTCCCAACCCTGTTTACCACTGAACTAAAGTAAGCTCCTAGATAAGAGACAACCACCTTGGTGGATCTAGAGTTACAGTTAGGCCAGATGAGGTAAGAAAGTCAAGTTGCACCCCAAAGGACATAAATGAATGAAATGGAGATTTACCATGTTGGAAGTTTCATGATGAATGTTATTGAGACCAGACCTCTTTTTAAATCCCAGATTCTGTTAAATCACTTGAATTTAAGTTCCCCAGCTGCCCCTGGATCAATGGTTTGGAACTCTGGAAGAACTTTGTCATGATGCTGCTCAGAGCCTGAGGTGGAGGCTGGAGAGCAGCTAGACGTTAGGGATGCCTGGAGATCATTGGAACCTGTAAATGAGGTTCCCAAAACTCACTCCAGAAAATTGCCTTGAGATCTCAAGACTAAAAATGGTCTAAACAGTGATTGAGTATTATTTGTATGATTGGTAATATTAGGCACAAACTGATTCAGCTTGCAGACTAAGTTTGTTGATGAAAATGGAATCCACCTCATGAAGCAAAGGCTTGAAGATTCCCTTAGATGCAAGAGTTTCACTGAACTCAGCATCACACCACAGATCTTCCAACCTGAGAGCTAGTTCAGAGGATAGACAGGATACCTTTATAGTAGATAATTCTTCAAGCTCCTGATTGAAGTTGAGGTGTCAGGAGATATGTGACAGTTATATGTTCTTTTTTTTATCTTTTCTTTAGAATGATATCAGTAAAGGGTCTGATATATGACACTTCAACAATGCTCAAAATTAAGAGTTCCATGTCTGTTCCACCTTTCACAGTAGTAGGACATTCCAGTGGACCTTCGAGCTATTAATATACATTTCAAGTATAGCTTCTTTTGTAACATAAGACTTAACAAGTTCTTACAAACAGCAATGACAACGTGATCTGTTGCACAGATCTTGGAAAAATTTTGTTTTGGAGAGCAGACAGAACTATTCAGTTCCTCTTTAGATAGTGATCATTGGGATTTTTATAAACATGAGGAAGTCTACAGATGATGAAAATCCAAAGCAACACACACAAATGCTGGAGGAACTCAGTAGGTCAAGCAGCATCAATGGAAATAAAAAAAATAGTCAACATTTCAGGCCCAGACTCTTCTTCAGAGCCTTTTATTGTTATACGGAGGTGGCTGGGAACGGATCAAGTGCAAGACACAGGCACTGAAGTACTAGGGACAGGACTAGGATACAGGGTGAGGGTTAGGACATGGACAGGAAAACTGGGAACCCAGAACAGGACTGGACAAGAGAGCTAGGAGCCCGGGCTTGGACTCCAAGCCAGAGACAGGACAAGGACCCAGAACCTGGGTCTTGCCTCTGGCTCAGACCCCAGAACTAGGCAAGGATGTGACCTGGCTGGCAGGCAGGATGAGGCTGGAGTCTTCAGACTTGAAGCGAGGCAGGAAACCGGAGACTTGAGGCGAGGCTGGAAACCGGAGACTTGAGGCGAGGCTGGAAACTGGAGACTTGAGGCTTGGGGTCTTGAAGCTTGGCTAGGGGCAAGGCTCGAGGCTTTGGGGTCTTGAAGCTTGGCTAGGGGCGAGGCTTGAGACTTGGGGTCTTGAAGCCTGGCTAGGGGTAGGCTTGAGGCTTGAGGTCTTGAAGCTTGGCTAGGGGCGAGGCTTGAGGTTTGGAGCCTTGAAGCTCCTCCTGGGCAGGGCGCAAATCACCTGGGCAGGGCGCGGTACTCCAGCCGACCGAGGCGAGGGACAGGAACGAACAGAACCAACCACAGGGTAACGGCAATACGGCCTGGCTTACCCGACGGAGGCAAGGGACAAGAAGGGATAGAAACAACCGTAGGTAATGGCAAGACGTCCTGGCTTACCCGATGGAGGCAAGGGACAGGAAGGGACAGAACCAACCATAGGTAACAGCAAGACAGCCTGGCTTACCCGGCGGAGGCAAGGGACAGGAAAGGAGCTAGGTACAGGGTGGCTACAAGACAAGACTTCAGGCGAGACAAGGCAAGAGTTACCAGCAAGACAAGGCAAGGCTTCAGGCAATGCAAAGCGAGACAAGAACTTCAGGCGAGGCGAGAGTTACCGGCAAGACAAGGCAAGACTTCAGGTGAGGAAACAGACGGCAGGGGAAGAGATACAAGGAGTAAGGAAAAGAACAATCCAGCAGCCACACCCTGGTCTCTGGAGGTATTTATGCAGCCAGCCCCCACAAGCATCAGCTGCCTCAATTAGAGCTCAACAGGAACAGAAACAGGGTAGACAGAAAAACCTGGAGCAAGGGTCGATGGACTGGACCGTGAACCCAAATATGGACTTTATGGACCAGACCATGACATTTATATCCACTAGCGAGAGCAGAAAGGGTCTTGTTTTGAGGCTTCAACTTGCACAACGTGTCATATTGCACTGGAGGTTCAGGCTAGGTTTTATGCTCAAAGGTAGAATTTGAACACCCAACACTGGGTGCAGAGGTGAGCTTCCACTGAGACAAAAATAACACTGAGAACTGATGGGTTTCTTCAGAACTCAGATCCCTCAAAGGAAAATTACAGTGGATCTAATAGGATTATACTTAACACCATAACTAACGTAGCGGCCTAATATACTTTAGGTCTTATTGCATTCACCCTCATCTGCTTCCAGCACAGGATGACTAATTTAATAACATTTGCTCTCTGCTGTTTTTCCTGACTGCTCTGATATGAAGTTTGACTTTTTTGTTATTCTTAGCAAAATACCGTGATATAAAAACATTATTTTTTATAACTCTTCTACAGCCTACAAAATGCATGGAATTATTCTTCTTTGCCATTTGTATTACTCCTAGAGTGTGTCTTTCTTGTGTCCTTTGGCCTGGCTCGTTTGCACCTTCAGAGCATTCCCTTTGCCTCTAATGTTTCTCCTTCGGGTTGGCTCGTTGGTTGGTGCTCTATAGGATTGCAAACTTGTTTCTAAAGCAATCACTCCCCCAGGACTAAGAACCTTAAACCAAAGTGTGGTATTACTTCTGATCAAAGATCCCTGTAATTTTTGGTAGCTGCTAAATTTTTCACTCAAGGTTATAAGTTTCCCACTGGTATTGTACCCAAGTTGGTTGTTGGCAACTGGCACTTAATGTTCTAGTTCTTCTCGTATACTTATAAAATGTCATTCTAATTGCCTTGGGAGTTCAGTCAGCTGAAGTTCAAGTAAATTGCAGAGTGCTGCAGAATTCTTCGCTCTGTTTTTTTCAATAAAAAATACATTTTTAAAAGAGCAAAATTTGTGCCATGGTGCACATTTTTTGACTTATGGATGCAAGTTTTATTCCAAAATGGTGTGCAAAGTATAAGTATACAATTCAGCCCCTAGTCTATATTGTTGTAAACATTTGCAGCTACTACCTTCCAGAAGGGAGATTATGACTCAGGCTGCTGACATGAAGCCTGTGCTGTTATTAGGAAACTCACATTTCAGCTAACTCTTTCTCTCTCCACCTCAAAAAAATAAATTTGCACTTTATGGTAAGTGCAAATAAGGGCAAGAAAAGAAATGGTAAGAAACAGTCCAAGCCAGCACTATTTAAACGGACCTTAACTAGGTTCGTTGGCTCATTTGTTATGTGCCATATCATATGATGCAGGCATTCATGGTCTTTCCATGACCATGATTGTTCTTGGCAAATTTTTCCATAGAAATAGTTTGCCTTTGCCTTCTTCTGGGCAGTGTCTTTACAAGACAGGTGACCACAGCCATTATCAATACTCATCAGAGATTGTCTGCCTGGTGTCAGTGGTTGCATACCCAGAACATGATATGCTCATACGACCATTCACCACCTGCTCCCATGGCTTTATGTGACCCTGATCTGGTGGAGGGGGAGCAGGATTGGAGAGGGCTAAGTAGGTGCTACACCTTGCCCAAGGGTGACCTGCAGGCTAGCGGAGAAATGGATGAAGCACCTTACATCTCCTTTGGTAGACATGTGTCTCCACCCTGCCACCCAACTATATTGAGATTAATTACTGATTGTTTTCTTCTATCTATGACTCTATAGAATATGGTGCTTTCTGATGTTATTTAAAAATCCTTATATAATCCAATTTAGCCAGTATAAAACATACTTTGGACAATTACTCCAGTAAGCCAATATGGGCTGATACAGTTTAAAAGTTAGAAAAGGCCTGAAGCATCCTGAACAAGAAGGCAAAATATAGTATGATTTTTATACAACCCTGCAAGTAAGGAAGTTACATTCCTTTTAGTCCTTTACTTCAAAGAGCCTCTTTAAAGATGGACATCTACTGTGCTTGGCAGCAGTCTGATCCTTGATCAGACCAGTCTCAACATGCCTGACAGAAAGGCTGAACTTTGAGCACAGTGCATGGTAATTGTGTGCTGTAACAAACAACAGGTATGCAGTTTTGTGAAGATCACATGTCACAATGGCATGCTGGGGGTTTGACTCTAAAGATTAACAATTCCTTTGCCCACACAAATGCTGTGTGACCCAGTAAGTTCTTCCCACAGATTATTTATTGCTCTCATTAGCTAATAATGCTGCTGCCTGTCTTCCAAGCATAATTCTGGGTAACACAGTATTGCAGCAGGTCGAGCCGATGCCTCAGAGCACCAGAGACTCAGGTTCAATCCTAACTTCAGACATTGTGCGCGTGGAGTTTGCCTGTTCTGCCTGTGACCACATAGATTTCGTCCAAGTGCTCTAGTTTCCTCCCACATCAAAATACAAGGGGGTTGGAAAATTAATGAGCCACTGTAACTTGCCCACAGTAGGCTGTGTATATGAGTGGTAGCATTCGGAGAGATTTAATGAGAATGTGGGGCGAATAAATGATGGAATCAGCAGAAGACTAATATAGATGGGTGTTTGATAATGGCCATGGACCCAGTGGGCCATTGGGTTCTGCTTCCATGCTGTGTCTCTATGACAAAAGGAGGTCATCAGATATGTTCTCCACAGAGCCACAACCATTCACTTAGGGTGACTATACTGAATTAAAATAGAAACAAAGCCATTGATAATGCTGGGCAACATCAATTTGGCTTCCTGAATGCTTTTGGGTGTATCTTATGGATTTTGGGCTGCTGATCCTGAAAATTGCGATGAAATTTCTCTATCACACACCATTCTTTGAAATCATCTATATTTGTTATTTCAGTTCATAATTCAAGTCAGAATAACCGATACCGAGATTAAGGAAGGCATTTTTGTTGGTCCACAAGTCAAAGACATCATCAACGACAGGCAATTTGAAAAACTTCTAGTGGGACTTGAGAAAATGGCATGGAAGGCATTCAAGAATGTTGAAAATTTTCTTGGCAACTATGAAGCACCAAACTACATGTAGCTGGTTGACAACATGCTTCAAGCCATGAAGTGTGACATGCTACTAAAGATTCATTTTTTGAATTCCCATTTTGACTTCTTCCCTGCAAATCTTGGCACTGTCAGTGATGAGCACAGTGAAATGTTTCACCAGGACAGCGTGGTCACAGAGAAACGGTACCAGGGCAACTGGAATCCATCAATGCTGTCTGATTATTATTGGACACTGAAGCAAGAAGCCTCAGACACTAAGTACAAACAAAAATCATCAACAAAACAGTTTAACTAAGTTGAACTATTGCAAAGTGTCAGCACCGTTATGCAATTAAATGCATTATAGTCAATAAAAGTTAATTTCTTGTTTCTCCAAATTACTATGTGATACAAGTAGTCTGAAATTACAGCTGTGTTCAGCTTCAAAAGGTCTATCATAAACAAAAATAATTCTGAGGAAGCAACACTTTAAAAATTAAATTGTCCATTATTATCCAGCACAATATCAAAGTTGAAGCTACACTATCTTCTGAAGAGCAGGGTAGAATCTAAGTTATGCACAAACTCTTTTGCTTCTAGCCAGGGCCAAGAAATTAATCTTCATCAGCTTTTCTCCAGTGAAACAATGTTAGTAGCATTCAAACCACTATTTTGAAAAGCATTAAAATTTATTCACATCAATTCCAACACAATGTTTTCAGGCTCTTCGGTTATAGTGATCTGATTATCAAGCAGCAAGCTGGAGGGTTGAAATGTTGAAGTTATTAATACGTTCTGTCAACGCTATTACTTGAAAGGCCATACCACAGCATTCTTCCACCTACTGAAGGATGTAAGCAAAGAGTAAGCAGTGTCAAGAAGAATCTTCTCTGTGGCAGAGGAACCTGAACATACTTCTGCAAAATATTGCATACAAGAGCATTGCTGACAGGAAATTGCCAGAGAGATATCTGTTAGGGCACAGCTGCCCTCGCTGAATGCTGCTTTGTAGTGAGTCCTGCAATGCAGCCAGCTCCAGATATGAATGCAAAACATTGCATTTGAGAAATGGAAGATTCCTCACTTTGCCCGGACTGTTGCTGTGGCAGTGAGCAGCAAAGAGGCATGTCACAGCAGCAGAGTTGTGTTTTCTGAGAGTAATGGTGACATCAATTTTGACAGTAAAGGCAAGGCAGATGCTTATGTCTTCTGTTAATTGAGGCTTTTCTCAGGAACATATGTAAACAGGCAAACCTCAGGCAGCAAAGAAACACATGTCTACACTCTTCCCAGATTCAAACTCTGAGCTCTCCTTGTTCTCATCTGATTATCATCTCTCTTTTTTCAGGATTTCTTCTGGCATTTTTGATCGCTCTGGCTTGAGAAGGAATTTGCTGAAACTACCTGGTAGTTGGTGACTGTGATCCCAGTTTGGATGAACTACCCTGAAACTTCTCTCAACCAGGGCTTGTGCATGCGCAGTTATTGGCTCCAGGTTAGTAGGCCTGCCCTTCAGCTGCGCAGTGATATAGTTTAAAACTTGTTTTTTTTTCCCTGTGGGTAAGGTTTGCCATTGTGATTCAAACAACATGGTTGAAAATACTGCTTAAAACCAGCTAAATTGGTAAATTGATTTTTTATTGTCAGATGTGCCAGGGTTCAGTGACAAACTTTATTTTACCTACCATCCATGCAGACCATTTCATCAAATCGTTACATTAAGGGAAAAGAGATAACAGATTGTAGAATGAAGTGTTACAATCACAAAGAAAGAGCAGTGCAGGTGGACAGTAATGTGCAAGGCCATGCAAGGTAGATTGTGAGGTCATCTTAAAGGGTTCTGTTCAATGGTCTTATAGCAATGAGATAATACTGGTATCTCAGTGGTGAGGATCAGTGTGCGGTAGAGTTAATGAAGACATTTTAAGATGGGTCCACGGACCTGGCCCACACACACAAGATCATTGAACTTCTTATTCCTCAGCTTCAAATCCTCAAGACTTTACTCCTAGTATTGCCTCTGATTACTATTTCATCAACAGATCTCTTGGATCCTGCCACTCATTTCACACTGGAGCTAATTTCCAATTGCCCATTGGGATGTGGGAAGAAAGCAAACCTCCTACATGGTCACTGAGAGAGCATCCAGATTCGCACCAACAGCTCTGGGGGTCAGGGTTGAACTCATTTCACTGGAGGTGTGAGACAGCATCTCTACCAGTTGCACCACTTACCCTCCCCCTACTTTTACAGGTGGGATGTGTTATAGGTCACTTTGATTGTAAACAGATTTAAGAAAGATGCAGGAAGATTGAGGTGGTGGAAATAGAGCAAACTCCAAAATTTTACGGTTAAAATCATGTAATTGTCCATAGTTTTTTTTTACATGAAATACAAATATATTTTTAGTAGGAGTTAATTATTCTTCAGATGTAAAAGAAAAGATCGGTAAAGTTTTCTTCTGTAAAATATGACTTTAAGAAGATGAACATGATGTGATGAGTTTTGGTGAGCCTTATATCTTCTGGGAGTGCAATACTTCACCCATGGCATTAGCAGTTGAATAAAGTAAGCAGAAGCTTGGGCATTTATGTCATCCTTCAAGTACAAATTATGAATGATTCATGAATTACTGATCAGATACATTTGTTAAATAAAATAAACTTCCTGGACTGCAACCATTTTCTGTCTCTTTCAGGCACAAGTAAAGTGATGACGGCTAAAAATAAATCAGCACTCAGCAAGCCTGTAACCGAATATTTCATCTTATACACCGATTCCAACTATAGATAGAAACTTATTTTGTATGTTCAACGTTTGAGCTGTAAGTGACTTGAGTTGTCCGCTATACTAACTGTCAGCTCATAACGGTTTTGAATCTGTGATATATTATATATAGAGGCACAGTTAAAATGCCCATGGACATTAAAATGCCCAAAGCAATAGAGGCTTTGAATTAATAATATATTTGGAATCTATTAAAATTATTTTCAGGAGCTGGGCGCAGTCACATTTCCTGGTCAGCTCTAGTTGCTTTAAGAAGGTAATGTTTGGTTTTTTTCTGAATCACTGTAAATTGCGTTAATGACATCCACACATTGCACAAATCGTATTTTAATCCAGAAAAAATCAAATATGATGTCACACCTAAATCAAGAAGGGGACATTTATGGTGGACAGCTTAGGGGATATAATACTCACAGGACTTTCCTGCTGCTGTTGCTCTCAGAGACAGCACTGCTGGGGAGGAGGTGGTATGGCTGTTATCATTGATGAGTTTCTACAAGGCATCCTTCAGCACTATCTAAGAAAGATAGATAGATACTTTATTGATCCCAAAGGAATTTACACTGTCATAGTAGCATTACAAGTGCACAGATATGCAAATATTAGAAGGGATGTAAGAAAAAATGAAAGAATAAGTTACCTTAAAAATAGAATGTACAAGATTTAGAAGTTCACACTGATAAGATGGTTGTGCAAGAATTACCATAATATTGTACATAATGGGTGCACACAATGAACGTCGAGCTCTATAACAACCTACCGATGCTCACCACTAAAATCGAGGCGAGAAGACTGCAACTAGCGGGGCACTGTCTACGCCACCCCAAGCTACCTGCCAGCCTAGTCATCATATGGGAGTCCAAGCACAGGAGGATGAACCCTGGGCGCCCTCCCAAGATTATGGTCAACACGCTCCTAGAAGACAGCGGCGTGGCTAATGTAGATGAACTGAACACGCTGATGAGGGAGAGGGAGAAGTGGAGAGTCCGTCATTGTGCCCGATGCTGGCTCCCTCGGCCAGAGTCGACGTAATGGTAGTAGTGGTGGTGCACATTCACACTGTCCAGATAAGGGGTGATGGCAGTATTGCACAGTATTGTACAGGGTGTCTATGATAGCAGGGTGTGCCGAACAGAGCTAAACAGAGCTCTGACAAACAAAGGACAATAACAGTCTAACAGGTGGGGGTCATTTCTTCCCCGGCTATAGATTGACTCATTATAGAGCCTAATGGCCGAGGGTAAAAATGAACTCATATAGCACTCTTTGGGGCAGCACAGTTAACTTAGTCTATTACTCAAAGAACTCCTCTGTTCAGCCAAGGTGGCATGCAGAGGGTGAGAAACATTGTCCTGAATTGCCAGGATCCTTTGTTCTACCACCGCCTCTAGTGAGTCCAGTTTGAATCCTAAAACAGAGCCAGCCTTTCTAATCAGTTTATTGAGCCCGTTGGTATCACCATGTTGATACCATTGCCCCAGCATACAACCACATAGAAGGTCGTAGTGGCGAAAACAGTCTGGTAGAACGTGTGAAGGAGAGGCCTGCATACTCCAAGAGGACCTCAGTCTCCACAGGAAGTAGAGGCGACTCTGGCCCTTCTTGTACACAGCCTCCGTGTTGGTGTTACACTCGAGTCTGTCATCCAGGCACATCCCCAGATTATGTTGTAGTACTGTTGTAAGTACTGTTGTAGACATAAATTCCTGATGTAATTTATAAATCAGCAATAATTACTCTTTTTAAAATTCTCTGATCATCTTCAGGCATGCAGATTATGAAACTGAGTAGAATACCTGCAACAACCAAATTATGGATGCCTTTGTATTAGAGTTTAATTGCCTTCTTCAGTGCTTTCAAACTGACAGTAATTTCATGCAATAACTCCTAAATGAGTAGCTAATGATTTAAATTAATATTCCACATTAAAAAGAAATCCTTCCATTTAATCTTCATTCACTGGGCATTGCCAGCAAACCCAATATTTATTGGTAATGGTGAGTCTCCTTCTTGAAATGCTGCAATCTGTGATGAAAGTATTGAAGTTTTGGCTTAAGAGGCTTCACCAAAGAGACATGGAAGCTAGGTTGAGATTTCTATCAAGTTCCTCTTCCTTTCTTTATTATGGCAGAGTGAGAGCCCAGAGAACGGTGCTCCTCTTTCACGAGGTGCTCAGCCCGGGAGACCTCCCGTGTCTCTGAAGGCCACATCTGTGAGAAGTACATTGAGATGTGGTTCCTTTCACACCGTGTGAGGGAGCTGGAGCTGGATGACCTACAGGTCATTGGGGAGAATGAGGAGTTCATAAATAGGAGCTGCAGGAAGACAGTCACACACAAAGGGCAAGAGGCAGATATCTCAGTGACTGCCAGGAAAAGGAAAGGAAAAGCAGAATACTCCTGAGGGCATTCTCTTCAGTAACAAGTATACCATTTTGCATACTTCCTGGGGAAATGTGCAGCAACCAGGTCTCTGACACTGATCCTTGCCCTGTGGCTCAGAATGAAAGGGGCAATAGAGAAGAGCGATGATGATAAGGGATACAATATTTGGGGAATAGACAGGCGATTATGTGGATGTGAAGAGACCCCTGGGTGCTGTGTTACCTCGCAGGTGCCAGGGTCAAGGACATCTAAGATTGGGTATAGAGCATTCTGAAGGGGGAGGGTGAGTAGCCAGAAGTCATGATAAATATTGGTACCAATGACATAGGAAGGAAAAGTGTTGAAGTCTGGAAAAGCAAATATAGAGAGCTAGGTAGGAAGCTGAAAAAACAGGACTTCAAGGGTAATAATCTTGAGATTTGCTGCCTGTACCATTCACCAGTGAGTGTAAGAATAGGATAATAAGGTAGTTTTAAGCGTGGCTGAAGAATTAGTGCAGGGAACAGGGTTTCAGATTTGTGAATCACTGGGAGACCTTCTGGGGAAGGTATGACTTATACAAAAAGGACAGGATACATCTGAATTTCAGAGGAGCCAATAGCTTTGCAGGTGTGTTTTCTAGAGTTGTTGGGAAGGGTTTTGAATGAGGTTGGCAAAGGGATGAGCATCCTCCTATAGGTCAGGGGATGGAGCAGTTGGTGTAAAGCAAGATACAACATGTAGAGAGATTGTAAGGAAGGAGAGTCATAGTCATAGTCATACTTTATTGATCCCGGGGGAAATTGGTTTTCGTTACAGTTGCACCATAAATAATAAATTGTAATAGAACCATAAATAGTTAAATAGCAATATGTAAATTATGCCAGTAAATTATGAAATAAGTCCAGGACCAGCCTATTGGCTCAGGGTGTCTAACCCTCCAAGGGAAGAGTTGTAAAGTTTGATGGCCACAGGCAGAAATGACTTCCTATGACGCTCTGTGCTGCATCTCGGAGGAATGAGTCTCTGGCTGAATGTACTCCTGTGCCCACCCAGTACATTATGTAGTGAATGGGAGACATTGACCAAGATGGCATGCAACTTAGACAGCATCCTCTTTTCAGACACCACTGTGAGAGAGTCCAGTTCCATCCCCACAACATCACTGGCCTTACAAATGAGTTTGTTGATTCTGTTGGTGTCTGCTACCCTCAGCCTGCTGCCCCAGCACACAACAGCAAACATGATCGCACTGGCCACCACAGACTCGTAGAACATCTTCAGCATCGTCCGGCAGATGTTAAAGGACCTCAGTCTCCTCAGGAAATAGACATGGCTCTGACCCTTCTTGTAGACAGCCTCAGTGTTCTTTGACCAGTCCAGTTTATTGTCAATTCATATCCCCAGGTATTTGTAATCCTCCACTATGTCCACACTGACCCCCCTGGATGGAGACAGGGGTCACCGGTACCTTAGCTCTCCTCAGGTCTACCACCAGCTCCTTAGTCTTTTTCACATTAAGCTGCAGATAATTCTGCTCACACCATGTGACAAAGTTTCCTACCATAGTCCTGTACTCAACCTCATCTCCCTTGCTGATGCATCCAACTATGGCAGAGTCATCCAAAAACTTCTGAAGATACAAGACTCTGTGCAGTAGTTGAAGTCCGAGGTGTAAATGGTAAAGAGAAAGGGAGACAAGACAGTCCCCTGTGGAGCCCCAGTGCTGCTGATCACTCTGTTGGACACACAGTGTTGCAAGCACACATACTGTGGTCTGCCAGTCAGGTAATCAAGAATCCATGATACCAGGGAAGCATCCACCTGCATCGCTGTCAGCTTCTCCCCCAGCAGAGCAGGGCGGATGGTGTTGAATGCACTGGAGAAGTCAAAAAACATGACCCTCACAGTGCTCGCTGGCTTGTCCAGGTGGGTGTAGACACAGTTCAGCAGGTAGACGATGGCATCCTCAACTCTTAGTTGGGGCTGGTAGGCGAACTGGAGGGGATCTAAGTGTGGCCTGACCATAGGCCGGAGCAGCTCCAGAACAAGTCTCTCCAGGGTCTTCATGGTGTGGGAGGTCAATGCCACCAGTCTGTAGTTACTGAGGCCGCTGTGGCGCGGCGTCTTCGGCACAGGGACGAGGCAGGACGTCTTCCACAGTACAGGAACCCTCCGGAGCCTCAGGCTCAGGTTGAATACATGGCGAAGTACTCCACATAGCTGAGAGACACAGGCTTTGAGCACCCTGGTACTGACACCATCTGGTCCTGCAGCCTTGCTTGGGTTGAGACGTTTCAGCTGTCTTCTCACTTGTTCAGCCATGAAGCCCACCGTGGTGGTTTCGTGTGGGAGAGGGGTATAGTCATGAGAGCAGGGTGGGGGACCATGAGGAGGGGTAGGAGGGGAAAGTGGAATATGTGTTGGTTGGGGGCCGACAACAAATGGCTCGTGTGGGGGATGGGCAGGGGTCACAATGTCAGAGAGGCAGTGTATAGCAGCCAGGTGGATGGATTGAAGTGTGTCGACTTTAATACAAGTAGTATCAGAAACAAAGGTAATGAACTTAGAGCATGGATCAATATGTGGAACTATGATAATGTGGCTATTATAGAGAAATGGCTATCACACAAGCAGGAATGGCTGCCGGCTGTTGCAGGTTTAGAAATTTCAAGGTAGGCAGAGAGGGAAGTAAATGAGGTGAGGAGTGGCCTTGCTAATCAGAAACAGTATCAAAGCTGCAGAAAGTGAGGATGTCACATAGGTCCATCCGCTGAGCCAACAAAGTAGCACCCATTACCCCCCCCCCACCACCCATTGTCATCCAGGCCATGCTCCATTCTCACTGTCGCCATCATGTGAAGTGCACAACAATGTTCCCTTTATTTTGTAATGACCAGTGGGTGCAACAATCTTGTGCTGTGTGATTTTTTTGCACAGTGATAACAACATGTACGCACTGAATTTTATATATAGAGGTATTCATTTTAACAGCTAGCCAAACACTGTCAATAGGAACTTTGATCTCCTCTGGGTTTGATCGTTTTCACTCTCGTTCATCTGCCCTCTCACAAAACAAAATCAGGGCTGTAGTGAGTATGAAGAATTTTCTCGCCAGAGATCTTGCACACCGTCCATTTGTGATTTGCTTGCTTAATGATGTTTTAAGAAGTTAAGTTTCCAAATATCAGTCAATAGCAGATTGTTATCAATGATTATGATATAGTTGGGATCACAGAGACATGGCTCCAGGGTGACCAAGGATGGGAGCTCAACGTTCAGGGATATTCAATATTCAGGAGGGATAGACATGAAAGAAAAGGAGGTGGGGTGGCGTTGCTGGTTAAAGAGGAGATTAACGCAATAGAAAGGAAGGACATAAGCCGGGAAGATGTCCAATCGATATGGGTAGAGCTACATAACACTAAGGGGCAGAAGGCGCTGGTGGGAGTTGTGTACAGGCCACCTAACAGTAGTAGTGAGGTCGGAGATGGTATTAAACGGGAAGTTAGAAATGTGTGCAATAAAGGAACAGCAGTTATAATGGGTGACTTCAATCTACATGTATATTGGGTGAACCAAATTGGTAAAGGTGCTGAGGAAGAGGATTTCTTGGAATGTATGCTGGATGGTTTTTTGAACCAACATGTCGAGGAACCAACTAGAGAGCAGGCTATTCTGGACTGGGTTTTGAGCAATGAGGAAGGGTTAATTAGCAATCTTGTCATGAGAGGCCCCTTGGGTAAGAGAGACCATAATATGGTGGAATTCTTCATTAAGATGGAGAGTGACATAATTAATTCAGAAACAAAGGTTCTGAACTTAAAGAGGGATAATTTGAAGGTATGAGACGTGAATTAGCTAAGATAGACTGGCAAATGACACTTAAAGGATTGACGGTGGATATGCAATGGCAAGCATTTAAAGATTGCATGGATGAACTACAACAATTGTTCATCCCAGTTTGGCAAAAGAATAAATCAAGGAAGGTAGTGCACCCGTGGCTGAAAAGAGAAATTAGGGATAGTATCAATTCCAAAGAAGAAGCATACAAATTAGCCAGAAAAAGTGGCTCACCTGAGGACTGGGAGAAATTCAGAGTTCAGCAGAGGAGGACAAAGGGCTTAATTAGGAAGGGGAAAAAAAGATTATGAGAGAAAACTGGCAGGGAACATAAAAACTGACTGTAAAAGCTTTTATAGATATGTAAAAAGGAAAAGACTGGTAAAGACAAATGTAGGTCCCCTACAGACAGAAACAGGTGAATTGATTATGGGGAGCAAGGACATGGCAGACCAATTGAATAATTACTTTGGTTCTGTCTTCACTAAGGAGGACATAAATAATCTTCCAGAAATAGTAGGGAACAGAGGGTCCAGTGAGATGGAGGAACTGAGCAAAATACATGTTAGTAGGGAAATGGTGTTAGGTCAATTGAAGGGATTAAAGGCAGATAAATCCCCAGGGCCAGATGGTCTGCATCCCAGAGTGCTTAAGGAAGTAGCCCAAGAAATAGTGGATGCATTAGTGATAATTTTTCAAAACTCGTTAGATTCTGGACTAGTTCCTGAGAATTGGAGGGTGGCTAATGTAACCCCACTTTTTAAAAAAGGAGGGAAAGAGAAACCGGGGAATTATAGACCGGTTAGCCTAACGTCGGTGGTGGGGAAACTGCTGGAGTCAGTTATCAAAGATGTGATAACAGCACATTTGGAAAGCGGTGAAATCATCAGACAAAGTCATCATGGATTTGTGAAAGGAAAATCATGTCTGACGAATCTCATAGAATTTTTTGAGGATGTAACTAGTAGAGTGGATAGGGGAGAACCAGTGGATGTGGTATATTTGGATTTTCAAAAGGCTTTTGACAAGATCCCACACAGGAGATTAGTGTGCAAACTTAAAGCACACGGTATTGGGGGTAAGGTATTGATGTGGATAGAGAATTGGTTAGCCGACAGGAAACAAAGAGTGGGAATAAACGGGACCTTTTCAGAATGGCAGGCAGTGACTAGTGGGGTACCACAAGGCTCAGTGCTGGGACCCCAGCTGTTTACAATATATATTAATGACTTGGATGAGGGAATTAAATGCAGCATCTCCAAGTTTGCGGATGGCACGAAGCTGGGCGGCAGTGTTAGCTGTGAGGAGGATGCTAAGAGGATGCAGAGTGACTTGGATAGGTTGGATGAGTGGGCAAATTCATGGCAGATGCAATTTAATGTGGATAAATGTGAAGTTATACACTTTGGCGGCAAAAATGGGAAAACAGATTAATATCTGAATGGTGGCCGATTAGGAAAAGGGGAGGTGCAACGAGACCTGGGTGTCATTATACACCAGTCATTGAAAGTGGGCATGCAGGTACAGCAGGCGGTGAAAAAGACAAATGGTATGCTGGCATTTATAGCGAGAGGATTCGAGTACAGGAGCAGGGAGGTACTACTGCAGTTGTACAAGGCCTTGGTGAGACCACATCTGGAGTATTGTGTGCAGTTTTGGTCCCCTAATCTGAGGAAAGACATCCTTGCCATAGAGGGAGTACAGAGAAGGTTCACCAGATTGATTCCTGGGATGGCAGGACTTTCATATGAAGAAAGACTGGATGAACTGGGCTTGTACTCGTTGGAATTTAGAAGATTGAGGGGGAATCTGATTGAAACGTATAAAATCCTAAAGGGATTGGACAGGCTAGATGCAGGAAGATTGTTCCCGATGTTGGGGAAGTCCAGAATGAGGGGTCACAGTTTGAGGATGAAGGGGAAGTCTTTCAGGACCTAGATTAGGAAAAACTTCTTCACACAGAGAGTGGTGAATCTGTGGAATTCTCTGCCACAGGAAACAGTTGAGGCCAGTTCATTGGCTATATTTAAGAGGGAGTTAGATATGGCCCTTGTGGCTACGGGGGTCAGGGGGTATGGAGGGAAGGCTGGTGCAGGGTTCTGAGCTGGATGATCAGCCATGATCATAATAAATGGCGGTGCAGGCTTGAAGGGCCGAATGGCCTACTCCTGCACCTATTTTCTATGTTTCTATGTTTCCCACATGCAAATTCTCCTGCAACTTTTGCATTGTGACAATACACGCACAAATATTTCTCGTAGCTGCACGTTCCTGACCTCATGAGCTTTCAGTGTTGCAGTTTCTACTATTTCATTAAGCCATTCCGCTTTAAGTGAACTAGCAGCTCTTTTGCACTTCACTCTCTGCAGATGATTTGTCTACATGTTTAAGACTGTTCTAAAATCTGCAGACAAGTCATCACAAACTATACATATTATTCTATCTGGACGGTTATTATGGATTATTCTAACTGTAATAACAGATTGGTCGTATGAAATTCTGACTCTAAAACTGGATGGGTTGTAGTTATATATGATTTCTTTTAGTGTTTGTATATTAAAGCAACATTTTAGTGAATGATGTTCACTACTTGATTATGCCTGTGTAAGTAATTAGATTGAGTTAAACTGCTACAGGATCCTGTAATGTGTTGGATTGTTTCTGTTTTTCATGGCATTTTCTACATCTATTGTCTTGAATTATTTGGTTTATTATGTATTTTTGATAATTTTTTTTTTGTGTTAACCACCTGCTCCTGCATTGCCACAAGGAACCGAACCTCTGTTTGTGAGAAGAGGTCTCCGACTCTGAGCCAGGCGTTTAATGCTTTCTTGTTGGCATCTAGTCTGCTCATCATGGGGATGTCTTCCATGGAGGGTCATGACCTTCCATCGGTTAACTTTTTCTTCAAAAGTGATGATGTCTTCATTTTTCTGGATTGCGCTTAATGGTATGTACTTCTTATCAGAACTGCGTATGCTCACATAGAGTGCAGAAGCCTATTTTCATTAATGAAAGTATATCCTTAGAAGTGTATCTGCCTGTTGTGTTAATTTTTAATGCCTTTTATTCCTTTTCTCCCTCCTGTCCTAGGTAGTGTTAATCTAAGTGCATTTCAGTATACGTATTGTTTTCTAAAATTTGTCATTTTGGTTCTGATTTTTCTTGGTAAATTTTCCAGATTGGTTTTGGACCAAGGTATTATGCTAAAAGAATACAGAAGCATGGGTATAGTGTAAGTACTTACTGCTTTTGTTATATTTTTACTATTGAGCTTAGGTTGGCAGATTTTCTAAAGCCCTGAAGTCAATTCTGTCAAAAGACTTTTCCTTTTTCACACTATGCTATCCCAGATACCTACATGTTTCATGTTCACCCACCGGTTGTATTGTATCCTGCTGCTCGACTTCGTATTCTTTTAGCTTTTTTTCACCTTTATGTTTTAAGTTCTGCAATTGTCCATAAATATTATTGTTATTTTCTTATCTTTTTGTATTTGCAGTTTGTTGTTTTTTGCACACTGGTTATTTGTCCGGCTCTGCCGTGTGCGGTTTTTCATTGGCTCTATTATGTTTCTTTCTATTTACTGTGAATAACTGAAAGAAAATGAATTTCAGGGTGGTATATGGTGATGTACTACCCCCTACCAGGGAGCAGGGCTTCAAGTTCTTGGATCATTGGGATCTCTTCTGGGAGAGATATGACCTGCTCAGAAGTGATGGTTTGCACCTGAACCTGAGGGGGGCCAATATTCATGGGCAGGTTTGTTAGAGGAGAGTTTAAACTAATTTGACAGGTGGATGGGAACTGGAGTGAAGGGACTCAGGATAGGACAGAAGGTAAAAAAGTGAAGATAGCGTGCAGTCCGATTGTCAGGAAGGGCAGGCAGGTGATGGGACTTAGTTGCAGCCAACAGGCTGAGTATCAAATCATGAGGGATGCAGAGTCAGAAAGGATAGCAAATATGGTACTCAAGGTGTTGTATCTCAATGCGCGTAGTATAAGAAATAAGGTGGATGATCTTGTTGCAATATTACAGATTGCCAGGTATGATGTTGTGGCCATCACTGAATTATGGCTGAAGGATGGTTGTAGTTGGGAGCTGAATTCCAAGGTTACGCATTGTCTCGGAGAGATAGGAAGGTAGACAGAGGGGATGGCGTGGCTCTACTGGTAAAGAATGGCATCAAATCAGTAGAACGATGTTGAATCCTTGTGGGTTGAGTTAAGAAATTGCAAGAGTGAAAGGACGTTGATGGCAGTTATATGCAGGCCTCCCAATGGTGGCTGAGAGGTGGACCACAGGTAACAACAGGAAATAGAAAAGGTGAGTCAAAAGGGCAATGTTATGGTGGTCATGGGAGATTTCAACATGCAGGTCGATTGGGAAAATCAGGTTGGTAATGGTTCTCAAGAGAGTGAGCTTGTTGAATGCCTAGGAGATGGCTTTATAGAGCAGTTTATCGTTGAGCCCACTAGGGAACCAGCTATACTGGATTAGGTGTTATGAAATGAACCGAACGTGATTAGGGAGCTGAAAGTAAAAGAACCCTTCAGATCGAGTGATCACAATATGATTGTGTTCAAATTGAAACTTGACAGGGAGAAAGTGAAGTCTGATGTAGCAGTATTACAGTGGAGTAAGGGAAATTACAGTGGTATGAGAGAGGAGTTGTACAAAGTAAACTGGAAGGAGCAGCTGGCAGGTTTGTCAACAGAACAGCAATGGCGTGCATTTCTGGGAAAAATGAAGAAGGTGCAGGACTCGTGTATTCCAAAAATGAAGAAATATTCAAATGCTAAAATAGTACAACTGTGGCTGACAAGGGAAGTCAAAGCTATTGTAAAAGCAAAAGAAAGGGCATACAACAAAGCAAAATGTAGTGGGAAATTTTTAAAACTAAAAACTAAAGATTTTAGTAGCTAAAAAAATTATTAGAAGGGAAAATATGAAAGCAAGTTCACAAATAATATCAAAGTGGATAGTAATATATTTTTCAAGTATGTTAAAAATAAAAGAGAGATGAGAGTGAATATAGGACCACGGGAAAATGAGGCAGGAGAAAGAATAACGGGGGACAAGGAGATGGCTGATGAACTAAATGAGTATTTTGCATCAGTCTTCACTGTGGAAGACACTAGCAGTATGCCTGATGTTGTAGTGTGTGAAGAAAAAGAAGTGGGTGTAGTTACTGTTACAAGAGAGAAAATGCTCAAAAAGCTGAAAGACCTAAAGGTACATAAGTCCCCCAGACCCGATGAACCGCACCCTAGAGTTTTGAAAGAGATTGTGGTGGCATTAAAAATGATCTTTCAGAAATCGTTGGACTCTGGCATGGTGCCAGAGGACTGGAAAATCACAAATGTCACTCCACTCTTTAAGAAAGGAAGAAAGCAGCAGAAAGGAAATTACAGACCAGTTAGACTGACCTCAGTGGTTGGGAAGATGTTGGAGTCAATTTTTAAGGATAAGGTGATGGAGTACTTGGTGACACAGGACAAGATAGTACAAAGTCAGCATGGTTTCCTTCAGGGAAAATCTTGCCAGACGAACCTATTGGAATTCTTTGAGGAAATTACAAGTAGTATATATAAAGGGGATGCAGTGGATGTTGTATATTTGGACTTCCAGAAGGCCTTTGCCAGGGTGCCACACATGAGGCTGCTTACCAGGTTAAGAG
Source organism: Mobula birostris (assembly GCF_030028105.1). Taxonomy (NCBI): domain Eukaryota; kingdom Metazoa; phylum Chordata; class Chondrichthyes; order Myliobatiformes; family Myliobatidae; genus Mobula; species Mobula birostris. Next base: position 87,951,916 of record NC_092376.1, on the reverse strand, counting down.
CCTATGGTATTGTAGGAAAGTTACTAACATGGTTAGAGCATTGGCTGATTGGTAGAAGGCAGCGAGTGGGAATAAAAGGATCCTCTTCTGGTTGGTTGCCAGTGACTAGTGGTGTTCCACAGGGTCGGTGTTGGGACCGCTTGGGCTTGGAAATGATTTAGATGACAGAATAGATGGCTTTGTTGCCAAGTTTGCAGATGATACAATGATTGGTGGAGGAACAGGTAGTGTTGATGAAACAGGTAGGATGCAGGAGAAAGTGGCAAATAAAATACAATGCATGGCCATGCACTTTGGTAGTAGAAACAAATGTGTGGACTATTTTCTAAACGGGGAAAAAATCCACGAATCTGGGATGCAGAGGGACTTGGGAGTCCTTGTGCAGAACATCCTGAGGGTTAACTTGCAGGTTGAGTTGGTGGTGAGGAATGCAAATGTTAGCATTCATTTCAAGTAGATCTAGAATACAAGAGCAAGGATGAGGCTTTATAAGGCACTGGTGAGGCCTCACCTTGACTATTGTGAACAGTTTTGGGCCACTCATCCTAGAAAAGATGTGCTGGCATTGGAGAGGGTCGAGAGGAGGTTCACAAGGATGATTCCAGGAATGAAAGGGTTATCATATGAGGAACATTTGATGGCTCTGGGTCTGTATTCGCTGGAATTCAGAAGGATGATGGGGTGTCTCATTGAAACCTTTCGAATGTTGAAAGGCCTAGACACAGTAGATGTGGGAAGGATGTTTCCCATGGTGGGAGAGTCAAGGACAAGAGAACACAGCCTCAGGATAGAGGGACGCTCCTTCTAAAATTCCTTTAGCCAAAGGGTGGTGAATATGTGGAATTTGTCGCCAGATGCAGGTGTGGAGGCCAGATTGTTGGGTGCATCTAAGGCAGAGATTGATAGGTTCTTGATTGGACATGGCATCAAAGGTTACAGGGAGAAGGCCGGGAACAGGGCTTAAGGAGGCAAAAAACAGGATCAGCCATGATTGAATGGCGGAGCAGACTCAATGGGCCAGATGGCCTAATTCTTCTCCTATGTCTTATGGTCTTATGGTTTTATGATGTATATGTAGTTGATAATAAATTTATGTTGAACTTTTCACTCACAAAATTCTCCACATATGCCACACTAATAATTTGAACATGAGCTCTTCAGGAGAATCTAACAGTCAGAGTACATTGATTTCTGCCCTTGTGACCTTCTGCACAATCCTATTATAAAGAATTTTGTCTTGTAAGCAAAATCTCCATGTGAAGCTGTCGAAAAGTGTAAGGTCAAGTTAATAGGATGGGACAGGGATGTCAGCTGCTCTTCAGTGATGCCAATCCTGTTTGTCAATCAGCAGGCTTGACAAAACAAGACCAATCAGCCTTGTCCTTCCTTGACAAAACATTAGTGAACCAATTGTGGGCTTACATAAAACATAAAATTCTTGGTAAAATTTTCAGATACTTTTTTAAAAATAAAATTTCTGTATTTTAAATGCAAGTTGACTTCACAAATTGCCACAATGGGATTTATCTGACATCTTCTGGACTACTTGCAAGCAGTAAGCGCTTTTATCATCCTGAATGACACACTCTAATTAGTTCTTGTCTCTATGATTAAAGCTACTGATGCATCCACATCAATTATTTTGCCCAAAATTTCCTGCCAGCAGTGGGCTGCCCATGTCCACCACTGTCAATGTGGAAAGTATCAACCAATGTAAATTTTCACTTGTCATTCCCCAAGACAGTTAGATCCTTAGCGGCAGGGCCTCACATGCGTAAGTGTTTTACTTGGAACCGTGAAGCTATAAAATGCCCCACCTACAAAATAATTGACACCAGGCAACCAAGGTATTGCCCTCTCCCCATTTAACTCAGCTAAAAATGAGTATATTAGATTTTTAACAAATGTCAGTATTTAAATGTGATACACTTAATAACAAAATTGAACAATTAACATCATTTAGCACAGTTCAATTAATAGAAACAATATTTTAACCTTGCCTAGAAATTATAGTGTGCCCTAAAGAGTAACCATTTTGTTCACCATCCTACTGCAACAAAGTTTACCCACAGCCAAAGCGCAGAGTTTTAGCTGCAGCAATTTGCCACTGCACAATTTTGTGCTCCAAGGTGATTCAGCCAAGACTCTTCATCCAGATTAGACTAAGGAAACAATCTACAAATCCCACTAAGCATGTCCCAAAGTGGATGAGGGAGGATATGATTTTAGATGTTCATCAGCAGGCTAGAGGTCCAGTACTTGTAAAATTTGTTGTCAGGGGAGTTCGACATGCAATTGGGAGGAGAGAAGATCAAGAAGAGAACAGCAGTAATCACATGTAGTAGGTGGGAATGACATTTGATATACTCAGGGAAAAGAGGAGTGGATTTCTAAACATCAATTCTTATTTTGTTTTTCTTACTATTCAGATGTCATTCCTGCACCTGGTTTAAGCTAGTACAGTCTCTGTGAAAACCTAAACCTAACGCTGCAGAATTAGTGCAACTTCCCTTCTACGAATCAAATGCAGGAAGAAATCAGAGTCAGAACACAATCCAGAAAAATATATTTGTGAAGAGTAGTCAGAAAGTCTCGGAATCCAGAAGGTGGTGGCAATTACAGTAGCTAGGCAAATGCCCACATTTCTGTAAACTCCTTCCAGTAATCACCCACAAATCAGCATTGTGCTTCTTTTCCAAATAATAACAGAATTACAGTTGTTAATGACATTTAATACATAATGGAACGTTAATGTAAAACCAACAATTAAATGTACTCTTCCTTGCATCATTGGACTTTAAGAAAACCCTGAAACTATGGCAACCACAAAGTAAATGTGAGTTTGTTTATCCTTTGGTGTTTCTGCTGTGAATGTGTAAATAAAAATTAGGTTTCCAAGGCCTGTACTTGTGGCCTTACTCCAGTTCAGATTAAACTCATTTTTAGTGTTTATTTTTATAAGGATGATGTGGGTTGGGTTAGAGGAAGAGATGACGTGTGTTTCCAAAATAGAATCTGAAGTGGATAAAAATAAGGCTTCTCCTAATCCTGTTCTATATTACTTCATTGTTCTTCTGCAGCTAATACCATTTATATCCTTCTCTCCTGGTAGCTGAATCCAATAGACCAGATTGCATTTTTTCACATTCACCTTTCACACTCTCATTCCCAAGCGCTCCTTTATTTGTTGCTGCTGCTGTGCCCTTGCTTTGTATCCAAACAGACTTCAATTCATCATCTCGATGAACCACGAGATGTTGCTAGACAACTAATGATTTATTGTCTTGTGTATTTTTTCCTTGCCATTGCTATTGTGTTTGTTGAGAGGAAGGATGTGATAGCTGGTAACAAGCTTAGACCAACATCAGTTTATAGAGGATCAGTAGTCGTTACAAAAGAGGAAGTGGAGAGCAAATGAGTGAAAAAAGCTTCTTTCTCAGATTTACATTTTTGAGATTAAGTAGTGACATTAACAAGCCTGTATCAGACATATAGTCATTGTATTTGGAGACTAAAGACAAACGGGATTCCCCCATGTAGTGACCCAGTGAGTGGATTGAGGACGTCTTAAAGTCAGACACAATAATAAATACGTCAGAGACAGGAGAATGATGTGAAAAAGATATTGTGGTTAACAGTCTTTAGTGAGAGCAGGGAGCAGCAAACACAGCAAAATTTTAAACCATATCCACTCCCATGAAAGCAAAATTGTTTTGAGAATAATCATCCTCTTTCCTTCACCCGTGGGGAAAAATGGATCAGCCGCTGCTCCTGATTTGCATTTTTATACGTATAACAAGTGAAGAGCTGAATGTGAAAAGAACGTTGAGTCCAATTTTACATTGAGGGCTTTGACCTTATCAAGTTCTCAGCCAAGAAGAAAGTGCACTATGTGCAATCTACTAGCACATTCAGTCTCTGTGATGTGGGCACTATATAACAAGGAACATCAGAAGCTGTCACACCGGCGACCTGTAGCTTCTCCAATGTAGAGCAGGCACATTGTAGTACACTAGGTGAGAGATAAATGTAAGAAAATCACCATTTGACTAGAAGACTGTTCAGGTCTCTGAATAGTGGGAAGGGTGCAGGAGAAATAACAAGTCTTTCATCACCTGTGCTTACATAGGAAAGTGCCATAATCTGGGGAGTAGTTTCTGGGAAGGAAGAATGCACAATAGTGAACAAGAGGAATGGCCTGATGGTTTGTCATCATCTGAGTTCCGTCTGCAGGAACGACATTTAGCTTTCTGCTGCCTGCCACTTTAACTCTGCATCCTCTCCCACTCTTATCTGTCTGAAGCCTCTTATACTGCTGTGAGTCCTAAGGTAAGCTTATGGAAAAAATATTTCGTCTTTTATCTGGGCCGTTAACACTCAGTTGTGAATTTTCCTACTTCAGATAACCTGATTTTTTTTCTCTCTGCTTCGGAACTGGCTATTTGTGCTGTAAGGCAGTCATTTATGATATTCCCTCAGCTCTTTATTAGGGTGTCCCCATCACCTGGGCATGTGCCACAGCAGTTTGTGCTGCCTGGTCTGGATTAACAACCACCATCTGCCCCTGTAATGTACTTGACTAGCTAACCTCTGTAAATTATCCTCATGGCAATCCTGGCCTCAACTAAACAGACAAATTTGCCTGCCCTATCCATTTTTGCAACTTAAAGCTACCCTTTTATCTTTATTTTCCAATTTCAATAAAAAGTCTGCCACACTAACTCTGTTTCTGTTGCTATTGGGGCTGAGGCCTACTTCCCATTTTCTGTTTTTATTTTTAATTTCCTATATCTTTGATTTTGGTCTCACACCTTGTTGTACATCCACATCAACATTTTCAACACAAAATCCATGTTCTGCTCCATACCCAAGTCCCATGTATACATGAACTCTCCTCCTCCAGTCAACTTTCACACCTGATTCCCTTCATCTACCACCAGATTACAGCATGTTGGCACTCAGCTATCTTCCCTGACATATATCCCTCCAAACAGTCTCCACTGAGCTGCGCGGGTATGTGGTCGCACAGTAACCAAAACGCACCCGTGCACATAGCCTTTGTTGCCAAGCAGCTGGAATTTCCTTTTATATAGTATTAATATAATTTTGAAATACCCAGGAATTAATTACAGTAATTAATATAATCCATACATTTTCCAAATAATAAATGAATCACAACCTTTACTTTGAAACATTTTAGAGTTTCAACATATTTGCATTGTCAGTGTTTCTAGTTACAACATTGTTACAAGTTGTAACAATAAACACAAAATGGAAGTCAGTAACACATTGTTATTAAACTACCGGCCCGTTGAATACCAATGTCGTTTAGTCAAAACATTTTACTTCTGTCATTGTGCCTGTCAGCTGTTTTGACTGCCTGACGTCGTTTACTTGTGTTGTGAATTGCAGTTTGTTCTTGTTTGATGTGCATCTTACGAAAACAACATTTAAAGTTCCACATGGTTTTCAGGCTGTATATAAATTCCTGCTCAGAGCAATGGTTGGTCCGTGCAGCTGTAAAGAAAATTATCAGGAATGTTGCCTCCAAACATAATGTGATCATCCCCAATGATGCCGAAAGTTTGAAGCTGTATTATAGGATGTTAGGCACAAGAAAACACTATAATCCTTCTTATCATCATCTCCTCTGCAATCAGTCAGTCTCCCCTCCTTCTTCCTACTCCCCTCTACTCGAGAAAGGGTAACAGGTGGTCTGCTCTGGTATTTTGAAAATACAAAGCAGAGGATAGCCACACTTACAAGATGTGGCATAAACACCTTTTCAGTGAAGCAGCAGCACAGATGGTAATAAAAATGTTTACTGTTGATCAAATCAAAAGGGATGTAGTTAACACCATGGAACATTGTCAGTGAGAGTACCTGGAAGATTGCAGAAAGCAATTATTCTTGAGAAGGGTTGGTTTTCAATGGCCCTTCTGCCCATCAGTTGATTGTGATCGCCTTGATTAGAAATAATTTGTGACTTGTAAGCATCTTCTTATAGAAGTGGCTTCCCTTCTCCACCTTACAGTTTTTGCCTAAATGGAGGTGATAGAGAATGCATTGCAATCTCCTCATTATTGTCTTCAGGAGCTTTCATTTTTGTTTTGAAATGAGAGAAGTAGATTAACAATGGTTAGCTGAGTGTGGAAGGCAATGTGGGAGGGAGTATATTCTATGGATGATGTGGCTGGAATTCAAATGTGTGTGGGTGTATTAATCTAAATGAAAAGTGGCTTACATACCATGTTGAGGTTAGGTCATGAAATTTTTTCTGATACTTCATAATCTAGAACAGGTTCCCAGCCTGTGTCCACAGATCCCTTACCTAATAGTATTGGTCCATGCCATAAAAAAGGTTGAGACCCCCTGACCTGGAGGCTGTCATTCCTGGTGCAAACTACCAAGCTCTTTCAACAGAGGTACAGTCGACGTTTCAGGCTGAGACCCTTCGTCAGGACTAACTGAAGGAAGAGCTAGTAAGAGATTTGAAAGTGGGAGGAGGAGGGGAGATCCGATATGATGGGAGAAGACAGGAGGGGGAGGGATGGAGCCAAGAGCTGGACAGGTGATTGGCAAAAGGGATATGAGAGGATCATGGGACAGGAGGCCCAGGGAGAAGGAAAAGGGGGAGGGGGGGAAAACCCAGAGGATGGGCAAGGGGTATAGTCAGAGGGACAGAGGGAGGAAAAGGAGAGAGAGAAAAAGAATGTGTGTATATAAATAACGGATGGGGTACGAGGGGGAGATGCGGCATTAGCGGAAGTTAGAGAAGTCAATGTTCATGCCATCAGGTTGAACGCCTGCTGCGTTCACCAGCAATTTTGATGTGTGTTGCTTGAATTTCCAGCATCTGCAGAATTCCTTGTGTTTGAAGCTCTTTCAACAGTGGTTCTGCTGGGATTCCATGGGTTACATCAACTGGTTGAAAAACCGAATGGTTGAAAAGACATAGCTGTTTTTGAACTTTGTGGTGTGGGACCTTGTGTCTGTGAGAAGGTGGCATGATCCAGTTAGTGGGGATCTTTAATGATGGATATTGCACTGTTGAGACAGTGCCTCCTGTAGAGTAAAGTAGCAAGGTAGTTTTCATGGGTTCATGGACCATTCAGAAGTCTGATGTGAATTTGAAATGCATGCCAGACCATGATGCAGCCCCTTAGAATGCTGCAGAGAATATAATCATTGTGATCACAAGGAAGGACTATTCTCATGAGAATTGGCTTTATTATAAAATTGACTAGGCCATAATATGAAAATTTACTTCTTATCTGAGAAAATGGATATCTGCTCAATGTCAGAAAGCATTCAGATTTCAATGGCTGGAAAACCAGACCCGATAAAGAAAGAGTCTTGTGGAACAATGGGCTGCTCTTCTAATGCAAATCGAATTTCCCCTTTCTTAAACAACTGGCATATAAAGACAACATAGAAAGCTAGCAACTTGGTAGGACAGGTTTACAAAATAACCCAGGAAAGGCTGTAAAACAGGGGTGTCCATTTCTACAGTGCCAGTCACCATATCAGGATACGTTACAACCAATGAAGCACTGTTGAAATGTAATTGCTCTGTAATGAGGGATACTGTCTGTAAAAGTTTGTTACAATGTTCAGTGATCAGTCTACCTCCTTAAAATCCTAAGTAACTGAAGATGCTGCTGTACTTCTTTGTAATCACAACTATCTGTTGGGTCCAGGATAGGTCATCCTCTTTGTTAATACCCAGGAATCTAAATCTGCTCAATTTCTGCACTGGCGATCCCCCAAACATAGTCTGGAGCATGTTCACCTTCCTTCGTCTTCCTGATGTCAACAATCAACTCCAGTTTGCTAACAGTTGTTGTTGTGGAACCACTTATCCAAGTGTCCAATCTTGCTGATCACCGTGAAATAAAGCTTTAAAATTATTCTAGAATATTCTGATAACTTAAAGATGTTTCACAACTGCAAGAAGTAAATATTTTAAGGAATATATAAGGATTATACTTGTGTGGAGTACTATCACAACAGACATGCCCAGAGCTCAGTTTAACCTTTAAAGATCAGTAAGTGAGATCTGGTGGTATTCAGTTAATATTTATACTAAGATACATGCATACAAATACATGAATCTGACAGACAGTACAAGCCGACTTGGTTCATCAGTCCTCCTCTTCTCTTTATGGACTGTTGGGGTGTCAGGGAGGGGTAGCACCTCTGGTGGGGTAACATGTCACGTCCTTTTTAGGGTGGTTTGTCCACCTTTGGTCCCCACCTGGCACTCAGCTCTCACCTATGGCTCCCCGTAGCTGTTTGCATGCAACAACGGCCACACCCCGGGCAACGGCTTCGACAAGCCGGCTAAACCAGGTGAGGGTAGCCAACGGGTCTCAAACCCTCAGTGAGATAGGGAGTTGTCTATCCCAGCATGTGAAGACAGACTCCGGCGGATTGAGCGGACGAGACCAAAGGAAGGTCCAACGGTCAAGAAGGCGGTCTCTGCAAGCGTCGTGGAACGTGTAGAGCAGGACAAGACACAAGACGTCCTGGTCATCCACTGTGCCTAGTCCCATCTCCAGCCATCTCGACTCTGTCTTGCCACTGGATCCAGATGGGAATTGGGAACAGAGAGTGAGGTAGATGCTGCGCAACTCTCCCTCACTTAAATCCAAATCACGCGCTAGTCTCAACACCATTATAATAGTGTTGAGGTCCTCATCGACGTCAACGATGGACGAACAACAACAGTCCCATGTATTTTATTAACAGGTGCAAAATGTCAATGGAACATCCAAGGCCAATCAGAAAAAATTATATCCAGGAACAATTCTTGTGATTCACATAACCTCTAAGTGATTGAAATCAGCCCAGGAAATTGCACATGTTTTTTTATAAAGATAATTAACTTCACCATGATGCAGTTTTTGGCCTTATGGAGAACTGGTACTGTTCCTGTTTGATGAAGCAGCACTATCTGCCTCAACAGCTGCCTATTCATTTCTCAGGCTCTCTGGGGACAAAGAAATCACCTAAAATCCAGCAAGTCACACAATTTAAACTTGCAACCTTACATCCTTTTGTAGTATTTCAAACTAGTAGAATATTTCAATATATATTCACAATTGAAGGATCTGCCAGGTGTTCTTGAAAGTAAAGCTGCCTCTTTGAAAACAGACCGAGGTCATAGAGTCATACAGCACAGAAACAGGCTATTCAGCCCAACTACTCCACTCTGACCATAGCATCCTTTCTGCAAATCCCAGTTGCCCATGTCTTGAGCTGATTGTATACTTCAGAAAGTGTAGAACGAAGGACCACAAACTCATCCTCATAGATGGATCAGAAGTGGACAGAGTGAGCATTCTGGTGCTCCCAGCATGGCCTACTGTATATCGCTGAGACCTGACACAGATTGGGAGACATCTTTGCCGAGCACCTATGCCCCATCTGCCAGAACAAGCGGGATCTCCCAGTGGCTACCCATTTTAATTCCACTTCCCATTCCCATTCTGATATGTCAACCCATAGTCTCCTCTACTATTGAGATGAGGCCACACTCAGGTTGGAGGGACAACATCTTATATTCCATCTTGGTAGCCTCCACCTGATGACATGAACATTGATTTCTTGTACTTCCGGTCTGCCTCCCCTTCACCATTCCCCATCTCTTTTTCCCTCTCTTACCTTCTCTCCTTGCCTGCCCATCGCCTCCCTCTAGTGCTCCTCCCTCTTTTCTTTCTTCCATGGCCCTCTGTCTTCTTCTATTAGATTCTCCCTTGTCCAGCCCTGTATCTCTTTCACCAATCAACTTCCCAGCTCTTTACTTCACCCCTCCCCCTCCAGGTTTCACCTATCACCTTATGTTTCTCTCTCCCCTAAATCTACTCTTCATCCTTCGTTCTCCAGTCCTGCCACAGAGTCCACTGCACTTTTTTCCATAGATGTTGCCTGAACTGTTGAGTTCTTCCAGCATTTTGTGTCTGTTGCTTAGATTTCCAGCATCTGCAGATTTTCTCTTGTTTGAGAGTGAGCAATTTCAAGCTCCTGGGCGCCAACATCTCTGAGGATCTATCCTGGCTGCAACATACTGATGCAGCAATAAAGAAGGCAAAGCAGTGGCTTTATTTCAGTAGGAGTTTGAGAAGATTTGGATGTACTGTGGAGAGTATTCTGACTGGCTACATCACTGTTCGGTATGGGGGTGGGACTACTGATCAGGATTGAAGTGAGTTACAGGAAGTTATAAAATTAGTCAGCTCAATCATGCATACTTGCCTCCATAGTATCCAAGACACTTTCGAGGAGCAGTGCCTCAGGAAGGCAGTGTCCGTCGTAAGGACCACACCACCCAGGACATGCTCCCTTCTCATTGCTACCATCAGGAAGGAGGTACAGGAGCCTGAAGACGTACACTCAGCCATTCAGGAACAGCATCTTCTCCTCTGCCGTCCGATTCCTAAATGGACCTTGAACCCATGAACACTACCTCACTACCTCGTTATATTTATTTTCTGATTTTGCACTGCTTACTTTAACTTAATTATTTAATATACACACATAGATATATTTACTTTAATTCTGTATTTTTCTATATTTATAGTGTATTGCATTGTGCTGGTGCCACAAAGTTAACAAATTTCACAACATATGCCAGTGATATTAAACCTGATTCTGATTCTGAGCCTTTACAGTTGCTCGAGATCCTTTACATTTTAGTAGCTGAAGTCATGATTCAAAAGAAATCACTAGTGTTGATGACCTTGAATTTATTACATCGCCACCAATGGAAGAGATTAAATTGGATACTGCACTCTACAATTCTCATGAGTAGGAATACTTAATGCTCACCCACAAAACTCAAGGAAATTACCATCAAGTTGTTTGCACTTACTTTGCCAACTGTGCACAACTGGATTGAAACAATGGGCCACATAGTTAAGCAACAATTCATGAGAGGACTGGCTTCATAATGACAGAGTGACCACTACCTAAAGAGCAATATGCCAATGAGCAATTTGTGAGCATCTGGTGACATGAAACAACTAAAAATAAAATAAAGAATCTAAAAAATTTCAGTATTCATAAAGCTAACTTGACATTATTATCGTGGTCAATACATTAGAGAAGTTCAGTTTGCAATCATAGCCTCCATTGAAGGTTATTTTAAAGACATTTAATTTCAGAAATCTAACATAACCCATTTTAACAGCATGCCTGCTTCTACAGTGTGAATGTTCTTCATTTGCTTCCTCCTAACTGGTTCATATTTTAAGGCTTTTTTTTTAATTTTCACTTTTTTGCTGTATGCTCCCTGCTCAGCTAACCATCTGTTTTACCAGACACAGTTCTGACACAACTCTATAGAGTTTTTCCGAGATGAGCTGTCATTACGAGTTTCTTCTCCTATGTTTTTATAATAGAGGTTGATTATATAAAGTCAACAGCATAATTCAGTCAGATTTACGTATATCTGGGCTTTATAAAGTACCGCGGTGGTTAGGGTGGTGGGGAGGTGGTCCAGGAACCAAAGTGCCTCCTATTAATGGACTTTCACCTGGATGCATTTGTCCAAGCTCACTCCCAAAGCTCTTTCACATTTAATTAAGATTATAGTTTACACAAGGTATTCTTAACTGGGGTGCCCATTGTCTTGTCTTACTCATTGCAGGGAAATGAAAAGCCTTTGTCCTTGTGCCATTTTTTATTTCAATGTCACACCTGGAGCAGTGACAGTACTCCCTCCCAGACCATCCCTTTCAGCAATACGTTCCTAGGGAGCTAAATGAACATACTCTCCTGCTGGAACTGAGATTGATACACATATGTTTACAGTTCTCTGTGAAGTAAAGAATATTAAAAGTTAAACCTACTATACAATGGTAAGATGTTGTGTTTTTAACCATCCGCCCTCTGCCAGTTTGCTCTGCTTGTAGTTGCTCGTCTCTTCCCACCATTCACAAAACATATTGGGTTAGGCTATTCATTGAGTCTCAGCGCACTGCTATCTATTCCAGACAAGACCTAAACTTTCTACTGTTCAGCACCACCATTTATTCTCAGCTTTATATCTTAAATGATAACTGTACAGTTTGAGCGTGAAGTATTTGGTGCAAAGCTGTCCTAAAGTCATCAGAATGTTACCAGGCCATTAACAGGTTTAGAATGATGAGGTCATCGGAATCTGTTCAGTCATCTGAATAAGGCTTTCTAAAACAAATCTGAGGGAAAATGCAGAAGAACCAGCTTTTCCTCAAAACAAGTAATTTTAAAAAATGACAGACGGAATCTTAATATTAGAACTAGGCCATAAACACAAGAGATTCTGCAGATCCTGAAAATCCAAAGCAACAAACACAAAAAGCTGGAGGAACTCAGCTGGTCAGGCAGCATCTGTGGAAATGAACAAACAGTCGAGATTTCAAGACTGGAAAGAAAGGGGAAAGACACCAGAATAAAAAGGTTGTGGGGGGCAGGGTAAGAAGAATAACTAGAAGATGATAGGTGAAGTCAGGTGCAAGGGAAAGGTAAAGGGCTGGAGAAGAAGGAATCTGAATGGAGGGGAGAGTGGACCATAGGAGAAAAGGAAGGAGGAGGGGCACCAGGAGGAGGTGGTAGGCAGGTGAGAAGATGTAAAAGGCCAGAGTGGGGAAGAGAAAAAGAGGGGAGGGGGAATTAACATATATAAACATATATATATCACCCCTTATGGCTGGTGTGTATCTGTATTTTTCCCTCAACCTTAGGTCCTCCACCAGAGGCCCGAGAGCTTGAGGGTTTGGCACAGTGCCCTTGCTGTTCCTAGTAGGGCGCTGTTCTGGACCGAGATCTCGGATGTTGTTCCTGGGATTTGATGGAGCCACTCTCCCAGTCCAGGTGTCACAGCTCCAAGTGCTCCCATCACCACTGGGATTACTCTGGCTTTAACCTCCCACATCCTTTCTATCTGCTCTTTCAAGCCCTGGTATTTCTCCGGCTTTTCGTATTCTTTCTTCCTGATGTTACTCTCATTCGGGATTGCCACATCTATATTACTATTGATTTATTCTGTTCCTTGTCCAGTATTGCCATGTAGGCCAGTAGCTGCTGATCAGTCTGTATTTTGGAAGGTGGAAGGTAGTGGAGAACGATAGGGCTAGGATCCTGTGGTTATTCCAAGCATACAGTGTATATATATATTTACTGTGTTAGTGTATCAAATGTAATTGGGGCTTAGGTGGACAGCTAGAAATGAATTGTTGATCAACTATGATAAAACTGAATGCAGAATACGCCCAAGATGGGGTAAGTCTATTTTTTTCTATAAGATAAATCAGTTATTACTGATTAGCAAGTGTTTACTGCTCTGTTTGAGAATGATAAATGACCAATGTTTGGAATGAAAAATGCAGAGAAGGCTCCCAACATTCAACAATTCAGGCAGTATTCAAGTGGAGAGAAACAGAGTCGACATTTGAAAATGACCATTCTCAGAGGTTAACAGAGTGCTGGATGGTTGCAATGAAGTTGGAGTTTTGATTTCCATGATAGATTTAACCATTCCAAAAGCAATGCCAACTGTTCTTCACCATTGCTGCCTCAGAATGTAAAGTGATCCATTTAGCAGCTGCCATGAATGTTGGACACTCCTGGACTGATGTGAATATCCTTCTGATTGTACAGATTATACCTCAGGGAGCAAACGCCCACAACAAATGTTATACCTTACAACCTGATCTACCGTGAGAAAACAAAACCATTTTGAAGCATGTTGAGCTGTCTAGCTTTGCTATAATGGTCATGGATAATTATGAAATAAGATTACAGCCCTCAGCTTCATAGCACAAACAGCAAATATGACTATATTACGCTATTTACAGAGCAGAACTTAATCTAGTTCAGACTTATTGATGCACAACACCTTATCTATGGATTTATACTACAAAATGCTTTTAAATCATAACCACAAAATGACAGAAATGGTTTAGTATTGTATACACAATGATATACAGGACACCAGACTATCAGGAAAAATGATATCCGATGTGCAGACGTAGAACAGTTGGAGAGACTGACAAATATAACACTAGGAATAGAAGAGACTGAAACCTAGGAGGGCAACATTTCTTTTGCACACTTGGTGAATTGTCTGAAGTTACATCAATTTTAAATATAAACTCAAATTTGGAACTGCTCTGCTACGTAAAGCAACCAAAATGGTTCCTTTTTTCCTTTGGCAGGGGGTTATGGATTATTCATTAAAATTAAGCAATTGTGCAACATATTTATTTTAATAATAATTGCCATTGCTTTCTCATTTTCTCCCATGTCCTGAAAAGCAAAATAACAAATTACATCAATTAAATATAAACATACATCCATGTATATACATTTACACACAGAACAGAGTCTTTTCTAAGATTCAATTTGACCGTTTGTACCCTTACGTTGTAAAAATCTATTGATCTCAATCTTGACAGTTTCAGTTGATCCAGCGTCCTCATCCTCTTGTAAGAAATATGTTCATGTATCCACTTCTCTTTATGTGGTAAACTTAGTACCTGATTTCCCTTGAGAACTGTTTTCAGAAAGTCATGATTTGTAAGAGACAAATCGAATTCACTGCTGAGTCCTGGCTTAGCAAAAATAAGTACAATACAAAAGAACTCAGCACTGGTAGAGCAAGCAGAACTTCTTGCAATTCGCTCTGTTGTGGGAAGGCCAAATGCTTTCTCTGCAATACTGTGATGCCAACGGTTGATAAGAATAACATAGACTGTAAATCCATTTCGATGTATACTCAGTACTGCTTTATTAGGTATACCTGTACACCAGCTCATTAATACAATTATCCAATCAGTCAATCAAGTGGCAGCAACACAATAATAAAAGCATATGGACACGGTCAAGAGTTTTGGTTGTTGTTCAGGGCTAACATCAGAATGGTGAAGAAATGTGATCTGATTGACTTTTGATTGCGGAATGATTGTTGGTGCCAGACTGGGTGGTTTGAGTATTTCATTCACAACGGTCTCTAGAGTTTACAAAGAATGAGGCAAAAAAAACCCCAAAAAATATATATCCAGTGAGCAGCAGTTTTGTGAGCAAAAACACGTCGTTAATGAGAGAGGTCAGGGGAGAATGTCCAGATGGGTTCAAGCTGACAGCAAGGTGACAACTCAAATAAACATGTGGTACAACAGTGGTGTGCAGAAGAGCATCTCTGAATGCACAACACATCAAACCTTGAAGTGCACGGGCTGCAGCAGCAGATCATGAGGAGACAATCAGTGGCCGCTTGATTGGGTACAGCAGGTACCTCGTGGTATGGCACTGAGTGCATGTGAAACTGCATATGTCTGAAGCTTTTGTACCAAAGCAAGTGATTATTTTACAAAGATGGTGCTGGAAAGACACAGCTCACTTTGTAGGCAGCAAACAAAACTACTAGCGATTCTGTTAATTGTGTTGTGCAGTCCACAGCCTGTCATTTCCCACTGGGATGTATGGTTTTGAACCATCTGCACGACGTTTCATTTTTGTGCTGTCCTGAAACATTCGGACAGGTGGACTCTCCAGAGCGCAGGCACGGCCGCGGTGGCATTGGGGTCCAGACTGAAGTGGCAGGGCTGAGGCCCAAAAGTGGATAACAGACTGATGTTTGGCCAGTTTGAGCACTGAACCAGATTACAAAGATTAAGGCATCGAGGCTGAGGGTGGAGAATGAACCGGTATTGAACTCACTACTCCGGGGGATTTTACTCACCTCAGGACCGAACTGACTCCACAGCTGTGGCCTGCAGCCATCGGCACTCGGCTCAGCACTGAACCTGGCTCCATGGCTGTGGCCTGTAGCCATCTGGCTTCCAGACCAGCTGCAGCACCAAACGAACTGCATGCCTGTGGGCTTACTTTCGGGGACCCTGTGGTTCATGTTCTGTAGATTGCTTGTTTGCTTTTTATATTGTTTGCACAACTTATTTTTTCCCTTTTGCATATTGGATTCTGACTGTCATCACGGTATGGTTTTTTTATGAATTCTATTGTGTTTCTTTGTATTGTGACTGCCTGCAAGACAATATTGTTCACATACTTTGGTAATAAATGAACTTTGAACTTTGAACTTGATTATTATTCAAGATAAACACTTTTTTATCCATATTTATTTCCACAATCCTGAGATATTTGAAGGAATAGTCACATCTCCCCTTTTTCAAATTTCTATTAACTTCAATAGAAAAGATAGCCAATTCAGTGATGACCAAGAGAGATAGGTTTCAGCATTTCACTTGGTCCAAAAAGATACAGGGTCATTTACAGCCAAGTAAGGAGTCAATGGGAAATTTAATGATCAGGATCCAATATTTTGTGATTATTCCCAAGTTTATTTGCAAGGAAGCCCACAAGGCCTGCACTTTTAGAAACTAGTTGGGTGTAGAGTGCAGCTTGAAGCCAGAGGGAATGGAAGTGTTCCCCTGGTGAGTGCAGACACAGAAGCTCATTCAGTAATACTCACAACTCTTGTCTGAGACAGAGTATTCACTGGAATGTACAAGAGAATGGGCCTTTACACTAAACATCCAGAAGAGGGACGTCTCTGCATGATACTACCTCCTGGTAATGAAGGTCCTTGCAAATATTGATCACTTTCCATGTCTTGGGAACTGACTCTCAGCCAAGGCAGACATCACGTTCACCATCTCCTTCAATGTACCAGGCCATCTGAGGAAATAGGTGTTTGAAAATTAGGACAGGTCTATTACAAATCTCATGAGCAGCCTAACAGCTGTGGTCCTTGCCCTCCTCAATGCCTCTCAGACATAGACCAGCAAAGTACTGTAAAGGTGTTACCATTGCTGGTCCTAGTTGCACTATTGTCCAGATCCACTTGCAAGATAAATTAACTCATATCAGTCTACTCCCTCTACGCAATCCCCTGCATTATCACCCTCACTACACTCAGTTGGCTTTGATGAATGGCTCATGCAATTTGCACGCTTGATACCAGAACTTTTACAAGTGAAGATTGCCAGGAGGTCAGAGGAAATGTTTCAGGAGTGTTTCATAACCTCTTTAAAATGTAACATCACCAATGTCTCACATTAAACACTGGCCCATAACTGAAGATAAATGGCAAAAGAAGTGGACAGACTCTCGAGCTTCCTGGCCCATCTCATCCTCAGTGTGTTAGTATCACTTTGGTCTCAAAATTCAGAGGACTTAAAGGAAAACGAATTGTCATTGACTTCATGGGACTCCCTGGTATTAAGAAGAAAATATAGACAGGAAATTTAAAGTACTGGCAAAATTCCCTCCGGGTTAACTCTCTTCCTATTCGAACAGTGTATATGGAAATTCAGACTGTCATCATGGTGATTAAATCTTATATTTCTTTTAGTTTCATCTAGTATGTTTGCCTCATATTCTTGAACAGAAAATCAAAATCATACTATGGAGTAAATTCTGAATCAGGCTCATTGTATAACCAACACAGTATGATAAACAAAAATAGTGGACCTCAGAAATTTAGCATGTATAACTGTTATGTTACCAAATAATTTAATATCAGTGAAGTAAATAGCCGATCTTTTTAAGTTAAGTCTGTCCTTGATCTCGGTTTCTTCCTTTGATCACAAAATCAAAAACCCTTAAGTTCAAACTTTCCCAGAGATGGTGAGGAGCTGAGTCCAGAGCTTAAATCTGGGCACATACCTTAAGAGTAAAGGGCTTCGCACCTCATAAACCAGCCAGCTGAGTCGCCAGAGTGCTGAAGCAATTGCTGATGGAATGATGCATCTCCCATAAATTAAGCCCAGACAGCACTTTCTAGTGTGGTCATCTGGTACAGGAGCTGCAGCTGATCAAGCTGCACAAATGGGCACCAGATTAAGCAGCGGATGTTGAAAGGTGTACAGCTGTTTTGACTTTCTTTTATTATTTAAATACTTCAACCACCTGCAGCGAAGCCAGCCATTCCTTCATTCATAAACATATACTACTGAGTAACTTTCTTCATCATGAAAGGCCACTTGGTTCTGATTGAATAAATAACAAAACAGATAATCGATTCTTTGAGAAACTCCCAACCTGGAAAAGTATGACCCTGTCTTAAACTATGTATTCCTGTTAATCTTAGCCCTTCCCCCAAATTGTACTAAGACTTGAATCATCCAAGACTTTGCCATTCGTGTCAAAAGACAAAATATGTCATTGTAACGATTAGTTGGGGGACCTGGTCCTGCTATGTATACTTCTGTTTTAACCTTCACATTTTGTGCTTAAATCCATCTAATACTTTGCTTTTCCTTCTCTCTGCTATTTCCTCTTGTGCCACATACCTTCAGAATCTCTGCTGCCCTCCAATCCATGCAATCTTGACATCCATTCTCGCATGATTGGAACTTGAACCTTTAGATGGCTTTGTCTCACTCTTTTCAGTTGCAATCTGAATACCCTGTTTTCATCATTTCATTTAACTATCTCTTAAAATAGACAGTTAACCAACATTATAATCCACTGGCCTGTCACCCCTTATCTGATTCAGTGAAACATTGTTGATAAGTGTATCTTTCAATAAACCTGGAGTCTTTTAATAGTTGAGGATTTTATGGTTTAATAGGTTCCAGAAGTCCTCTGTCACCTCACCTCAAACTGATTTTCTTTCTGAGTCAACCCAGGCAGAACCAGTGTGCAATGCAACTGGAGGTGCACCACAGCTGAATAGATCTTATCCGCATACTCATCTCAAACCAGGTGTAGCAACTACTTGAACAAACCAACACCACTTAGAGACTAAGAGTGGGGGAGGGGTGGTTGATCCTGTATAACACACTCTTCAATCCAATAACTTGGTTCCAAAGTCGGACAATGCATTTGATCCTTTATTAAGAAGCGAGCAAAGCAAATACTCTTGAAGTGATAAAAAACTAAAACTAGCAATATAACAAAATAAACAGTCTTAGCATATTAAATATACTTCCGCTTTCTTCAACATAAATAAACGTAATTAAGCAAACTTAATCAAAAAAAAGCTACCGCCCCCCCAAGCTCACTCCCAAAACTAGAGTGACCCCCAAAGACAAAGCATGAATAGTCATAGTAATAGTCATAGTCATAGTCATTCTTTATTGATCCCGGGGGAAATTGGTTTTCGTTACAGTTGCACCATAAATAATTAAATAATAATAAAACCATAAATAATTAAATAGTAATATGTAAATTATGCCAGGAAATAAGTCCAGGACCAGCCTATTGTCTCAGGGTGTCTGACCCTCCAAGGGAGGAATTGTAAAGTTTGATGGCCACAGGCAGGAATGACTTCCTATGACACTCTGTGTTGCATCTTGGTGGAACTGAACTCTTTGCTTCTACCCCACCCCAACCCATGTGACTATCATAATAAACATAATATATGTACGTGTAACACGAGATACGATTTAGATATAAGACATGGCTCCTACACCAGAGAAAATTATGGTAGAGCAACAGTTAGTACCTCGCTTTACAGTACCAGTGATTACCAGTCAAGGTTTGGTTCCACCTCTGTAAGGACTTTGTATCGCTCCCTGTGAGCACATGTGTTTCCTCTGGTTGCTCCCGTTTCCTCCAGCAGATCCGGTTTCCTCCCACATTCCAAAGCTGTACGGGCTATATTGGTGCTAGAAGTGTGGCCAATTTGCAGGCTGCTCAGTAAAATCCTGGCTGATTTGATCTGACACATATGAAGCATTTCACTGTATATTTCAATATTTCAACATACACTTGACAAATAAAGCTAATCTATCATCTGTATATGTACTACAGATCCCTAACGTAACCTGGCATACATTAGGAATCTCAGCAACAATGCATGCAATAAATGAACCAACAAATCAAGCAGCAATCTAATTTCTTTTTGTTTATTTCAGGTTGGCTTTTATCTGTCATCAAGTATTTTTATTAGACACAAATCCTCAGACAGGAACATTGCAGGAATAACACTGCCTCAAGGTGAACTGCATCCAACCAGTCAAGGCACTCTAGTTCAAGACCACGATGATTAATTTGGTTCTAATGTCAAGAAATTTTACACAGCCATCAGCATGTGAAATATTTGTCTGGAAATTACTGTAAAGGCAAAGTTGTAGAACACTTAGTGACTGAACTAACTACAATGAAGAACAATCAAGAAAGAACAGCTTGAATTTGCATTGTATCTTTAACAAAAACAAAATTGCAAGCTCTCCGACGGAAGTGCGATCAAATGCTAAATGCACACCAGCCAATGAAGCACATGAAAATTATGTACAAGAATGGAGAACATAAGATAAAAGAACAAGAGTAGTCGTTTTAAATCCCAACTGTTTCTCTGTTCATTTACACCACAGATGACTTTCATTATAACTTAAAACTTCCTTGTTTCTACAACTCCACATATTGAGGCCTAGCAAAGCCTGTCAAGTTAACTTTTGTACATTGCTTTTAAAATTATTCTTGAATCAGTCAGCTTGTAATTTCTATACTTGGCATCTAAATCTCTGTAGTTCCTCAGATTTATACCCTCCCATATTTAGAAGGTACTTGGATTTATCTTCCTTTGATTAGGTGCAGATGACTTCGACAAGTTTGTTGCATTTGGATACCACATGCAGCAGCCTTTTTCCTTTTATTTTATATATCAATATCCTTTTGCAATAAGCAAAATACTGTGGATGCTGGAAGTCTGAACTATAAACAGAGAACACCGAGCATTCTCAGCAGGCAGGCCGGCTTCTGTCAATGGCAACAGTTTCTGTTCATATCCCTCTGCAAATTACTGCTCCCATCTGGATCATTTAGCGTATTACCCAAATTGTCATTGTCTGCCACTGTGGGAGTACATCTCTATATTTCTTCATCTCAATCATTCTTTAAAATATTGGAAAAGCTTGGATCCAGTACAGATCCTCATATGAAACAGCTCGACCCATTTGAATGCAGAATTAAGTACATGTATGATAAGCATATGGAACTTATTTGAATCCTCCCATTCAGGGGCATGCGATGTGTGTGTGTACATGTGCACAAGTGCTTGCATTTGAAGTGACACTCCAGGTTCTAAGTGAAATTCAAGCATCTAATGTACACCCTAAGAAAAAAAATTACTAACTATATTTCTGTTAAACAACAGCTCAGGAGTCAGTGACACTACAGTCATTTCAGGAGGTTGGCTGCCTTTCTGGTTAACAGACCGGGCACCGTGGATGTGGTGGTATATCAGTTACGTAGATAATTTACTTCCTTTAGCAGAAACTCTGATCGTTTTTACATTCTTCCACTTGGGATGGTGAATCAGATTTCTCAGATTTGCACATATCTTTGAAACTGACCTCCCCCCGTGATATGACCAAATTTCAACATATCTATGAACAAATATTGTAATATCTTACTGCACCTGAAATGTTTTGGGTCACCTTTATATAAATATAGGGAATTGATTACAGTTCATCCTATCTGAACCTAAACAACGAAAAATTGAAATAGCATCCCACCAAGATGGTCTCTGAGTCGGAGGAGGCTTGTGATGGAAATGGGAAATGTCCTTTGGCCCACCAAAGGAAGAAAAGAGAAGACCAGTTCTATCTTCCTTTCTTAACTTAGCAGCAACAGACACTTGTTTCAGCTTTCTAGTCCCTTTCCCAGGATGAGCAAGGAGTGCAGTGAGCTGGATAATTATCCATTCACCTCCACAGCTTAGTCTCAATGCCAAAACAAATCAATAAAGTTGAAGTCTCTTTATTTCCACCTCACTCACTCTCCCCTTTACCTCCATCATCCCTCACATTCTCCTTTCCTTCATTTCTGGTTCTCTTGCTGTCTTGTGCACTCATATACATTTGCTTTACCTACTTGCCTCTGTTTGTCATCTCTCTCTCGCTCACTGTCTCTATTTTTCTGTAAGTCAGTAACAAACTATATTGGTTTGTATTTATCTCTTTGAATCTGTGATCTAGTAAAGCAGTTTGGCTTGATATGCAAACCTGTATTGGGGATTGAATGAAGCAGACCTCGTAATAATTGCTTTCAGCAGTGCAATTCAAAGTATAATTTATTCTCATAATCTATGCACACACACACTACAATATTATTCATTATTCTCAAAGCTGAAGAGATCTGCTGCTTGGACCATGAAGAGCATCATCCTTGAACTCATAATCCTTCAAGACTCAGCTGTTCAAATGAACTATTTCTCAAGCATTAGCCCTGGATCTAGCCCTGATCACTCCTATAACAATGCTTTATTTCAAAATTCCTATTGTTAAGTTCTAATTATTCAATGGATTTCCCCTTTTCTGACCTGGAAATTAGTTTGAATAGTGAAATACTTTTAGCCATCATTCAGTGAAGAAATCATTGACAAAGGAAAGAGAAAGTTATTGTTCAAAGCTGAAGATTTTAATTTGGGTTTGTCTGAGCACCTGATGAATGCACAGAGGCATCCAAAGGCATGAGGTGCACCTGTGAACGCCATTCCACCCGTGGTAGTTCATGTCAGTGTGCATCACAGAGAGCTAGAACATTCATGCAGTGACAGGTCCGAACAGCTTTTGATGGGCTTCCTTTGTCGTTACCTGGAGAGGATTGCTAGGTCGCTTGGTACCGGGAACTTGTGTCAGGTACGATGAAGCTCTGCCCACCCACCTCCTACAATATATAGTGCTTCTCAGTAGTTCACGCTCCAACTGATTCCCTGACCTTCCACCCACTCCTGGATCACCCTCCCCTGAGACCTGGACTTGTGACTATGCTGTTCTCTTTTGTGCATCATGCCTTTGATTGTTCAGCCTATTTTGCTGTTCACCACATTTTGGTACAAAATGTTTTGGAGCAGGACCAATGAAACTTTCATTGACTTACAGAACCTTTACAAAAACTACAACATCTCTGTCTTTCCAGATCAACGGTTTGTATTCATTCTGTCCTCATTCCTGTGCATCCTGACTTCCTTCAAACTTGCATTAGCAAACATGGATCCAGCCATATGTACTGCATTCCAGAATTTTCCATTGCCGACCTTTTCACCTCTACAGCTCATTCATGTTTTCAAGATTCTCTTGTTGAACTCCCTTATTGCTATCACATTTGGCCATTCATATTAACATCTGAATACCTGATCATTAGAATCAGCTTGGTCAGCTATGTTTGGCATGTGTGTGTTGGATGCTGGAGAAAGGTATCCAAAAGACTTGGACACACTTTGTTTAATCTCCTATTAAGGCTTATTGAAATGTTGAAATAAAGGATGAAGGCAAAGGTTTGTGTAGAATTCGGCAATACATGAATGTCAGAAAACAACCTTATTATATAAATAAGATACATATACAATATTGGAAAAATTACATCCACCCTTAAAAATAGATGTCTCATTTGCTGAAGTAATGAAAAGATTGCAAATAATTTCAACCCAACACCATCATAAAATTTGGAAAGTTATAAACTTGCAACCAGGAGCTCAAGATCAAAAAAGACTTTCAATGATTCAAAAGTCATTCTAAAGAATCCGTTGAGGCATTATACTCTTACTACTTCCCTGGATTACATTACCACAAGAAAAATGTGTGCATGAACAAACTTTTGAAAACATTTAATCCACATTATTAAATACTCATGATCTAACATTTGAATGAATGTGCAGGAAAGCTACTTCTATGGAATAAAAACAGAGTGTTTAAGAAGTACTCAGCAGGTCAAGCAGCAACTACGGAGAGAGAAATAGAAATGACACTTCAGATGAAGAACCTTTAATCAGAACTACGAAAAGTTAGAAACTGAATGCAGAGAAATAGAATGGGAGTAGTGAACAAATAAAATATCTGATATCAAGTGGAAATCAAAAAAGTGGTGATGCCAGCCAAGGGAGGAAAGTGAAGGTTTGTTTATGGCAACCACTCTAACTGGAAGAATGTAAATAGGAAGACATGAATCAAAACAGAGAAGAATGGCTGGAACTGTGAGATATAAAACACCCTTGCTGTTGAAACTGTTTTATTTATGGATTTATGGTTACTAAGATCTCATAGCCATATGGTCAAATACCAGACTGGTTTTCTACAGACATATAAACCTCACGGGTTTTGAAGTCTCAGGTAGAGCATGACTTTAACAAGCTGAACATGCAGTGCATGTCAGTGGAAACAACAGTTGGGAAGCACATGTCATTGTCATACACAAAACAGATCACATCATTCGGCTGGGTGGTTATAGCAGTCGTGTGCAATGCTTATCTTCCCAAACTAGAAACCAAGGGATTTGGATAAACAATTCAGGAGATGTCCTACCTTTACCCGAACACTTAATGACCTACGCATTTCATTGATATCAAGGTTGATAGCTACTGTAAAGATGAGGAGCTAGCCTGGTTTGTATTAGGATCACTTTTGCACTTCACATTTTACTCAGTCAATTTGGATTTTATTCATGTGTAAATCTGGAGAGGATGATGATGACAGACAGTGAAGAGGATTCAGGCCTCCACTAAGGAACTATATACTCTATATGCTTTCTGTGTTTTAAGCTTGCGATGGTGAAGAAATCAATGGACAAACTCAAGTTAACAGAATAAAACCATAAGACAGAGAGGCAGAATTAGAAAACACACAGCACAATACAGGCCCTTCGGCCCACAAAGCTGTGCCAAACATGTCCCTACCTTAGAACTACCTAGGCTTTACCCATAGCCCCCTATTTTTCTAAGCTCCATGTATTAGAGAATTAGGCCATTCGGCCCATCGAGTCTGCTCTACCATTCCATCAAGGTGATTTATTATCCCTCTTAACCCCATTCCGCTGTCTTTTCCACAGAACCTTTGAGTCCATTAATAATCAAGAACCTATCAACTTCCACTTTGTCTTGGCCACCACAGCCACCAGTGGCAATGAAATCCACTAATTCATAGCCCCTGGTTAAAGGTAGTCCTCCTCATCTCTGATCTAAAAGGGAACTCCTGCAAAACATAACTAGTCACCAGGAGCCAACCAAAAAAAATGGCTCCCTTTATTCCCACTCTTGGCCTTCTACCAGTCAGCCAATCTTCTATCCATGCTGGTATCTTTCCTCTAATACTATGGAATCTTACTGTATCTTGTTTAGCAGCCTTATGTGTAGCACCTTGTCAAAGGCTTCTCAAAATCCAAGTGAACAATATCTACTGACTCTCCTTTGTCTATCTTGCCCTGTTATTTCCTCAAAGAATTCCAACTGATTTGTCAGGCAAGATTCCCCTTAAAGAAACCATGCTGACATTAGCCTATTTTATTATCTACCTCCAAATACTCTGAAACCTCATCCTTAATAATGGACTCCAACAACTCCCCAACCACAGAGGTCAGGTTAACTGGCAGAGCCACGATGGCGCTAGAGAGCCGCTTCTTCAAGCTCACCTGCAGAGACAGCTTAATTTTTACCATTGATGTTTTTTTTTTCCCTTTTCAAGGTGGATGGGGTTCCTTGAAGTCCATGAACTACAGCCCTTTATGGAGATGGTTCCCATTGCCAGGCTGACTGACCAGCTGTTTCTCGATTTCCTAAGGATGTGGCCTAGAAGATGAGCACACCCTTGGGGTGCTGAGGCTCTGCAGCTCCGGGGACGAGCCAATTCTATGCCAGTGTCGCCTACTGAAGCATTGTGGGAGAAAATGGAATACGGATCCTCTCTCTCTCTCTCTCTCTCTCTCTCTCTCTCTCTGTCTCTCTCTCTCTCTCTCTCTCTCTCTCTCCCCCTCTCTCTCTCTCTCTCTCTCTCCACCTCCCTCTCTCTTCATTTCTCTCATTGGTGGGGGAAAGTTTGTTGCTGTTATGTACCCCTGGGGGTCATATTTTTTATGAACTGTGCTTTTAAAAGAGAGAGAGAGTTGTTCGACACAGACACCTTGTTATTAAGAGAGAGAGGCGGAGATTGCTTTGAGATGGTGTTATGGCTTCTCTGCAGCATGTCTTTTGCAAGGACACAGCCAGCTTCTGTGTTCTTACAGAGAGAGAAAGGTGGAGCTACTTGATGGACAGCTGGTGTTCAGCACGGTGAGATAAATAGAAGGTCAGATGATAGACCCACAGACACATGATTTTGGCACTGGATGAGTTTTGTTGTACCCACAGAAAGGGTGGGTTTTTGGAGGATTGATCAGGAGAATCAATCAGTGGCTCTCGCAGTGGGGAAAAGGTGTGACCGGTGGGGAGTTATTCGTGTGTCCAACCCCCTCCTGGGTTGATAATTCCACCACAGAAGAACGGTCCCCTTTGTTGTGGTCACATTCGGTGACTTCTAAAGGATTTCGGAGGACAACGGGAAGATCGACGGCATCAGCTCATCAGAAGACTCAAACTCTCTCTCTCTCTCTCCATCACTACTCAACTCAATACCACGAACTGAACTGAACTTTACTCATCATTGTAAGACTATATCTATTTACCCCTAGACTTGAAGAAGCGTGGTTTTTATATTTCCACACTTATATACATATAATCTTTGCTAACCTGTTTGATATATCTGAATTTATATGACTGTATTGTGTAGTTACTAATAAATAGTATTAGTGAATAATAATACCAGACCCCAAAGTGTTTTCTATTTCTGCTGGTTCTTTAACCCATCATGGGGTACGTGACTGTTGCTGATTCCCGAGTCGGAGAATTTGTGAAAAAACACAATGCGACAGACTGTAGCATCGTAAAGAACAATATGTTTCTTTCTAGTTAGCCTCCCCTCTCACCATGTGACAGCTCTCTGCCCCTTTATTAGTGAGAGAGAGAGAGAGCCTGTGGGTGAACGATGAGTTTTTTTGTGGTACTGCAGATCATGGTCTCTACTGTGGGCTTTACTATTGCTTGCTTGGTGGGTGAAGGGTGCTGACACTTTCTGCTGATGTAAGAGGGGCAGGGGGATAGTTGATGCTGTGTTGCTGCTTGTGTGTGGGAGGCTTTAGGATCTTAACTTTTTTATTGTCACTCATTGTTTGGGGTACCCTTCTGTTTTCATGGATGTATACGAAGAACAAAAATTTCAGGCAGTATATTGAATACATTCTCTCATATTAAATAGAAATACTGAACTATAACAACAGGAATTCTGCAGATGCTGGAAATTCAAGCAACACACATCAAAGTTGCTGGTGAATGCAGCAGGCCAGGCAGCATCTCTAGGAAGAGGTACAGTCGACGTTTCAGGCCAAGACCCTTCGTCAGGACTAACTGAAGGAAGAGTTAGTAAGAGATACTATAATACTGAACTATAATATCTTTTCTTTTGTCACCTTCCTTTCTTAAAGAGTGGAGTGTCATTTGCAATTTTTCAGTCCTCAGGATCCATTCCAGAATCTAGTGATTCTTGAAAGATTGATATTAATGACTCCACAATCT
Source organism: Mobula birostris (assembly GCF_030028105.1). Lineage (NCBI taxonomy): Eukaryota > Metazoa > Chordata > Chondrichthyes > Myliobatiformes > Myliobatidae > Mobula > Mobula birostris. The sequence continues at coordinate 87,924,585 of NC_092376.1, read as the reverse complement.
CTTTAGCTCCATCTTTCAGAACCTTGGTGTGCGCTCCTTCTGGTCCAGGTGACTTATCTACCTTCAGACCTTTCTGTTTCCCAAGCACCTTTTCTTTAGTAACAGCAACTACATTCACTTTTACACTCCAGCACTCTCGAATCCTTGTCATACAGCTGGTGTCTTCCGCAGTGAAGACTGATACAAAGTACTTATTGAGTATATCCACTATTTCTTTCTCCCCATTACTACCTCTCCAACCTCTTTTTCCACTGGTCTGATATCCACTCTCACCTCTCTTTTATTCTTTATATATCTGAATAAACATTTGGTATCATCTCTTATATGCTAAGATTACCTTCATATTTCATCTTTTCTCTCCCTCGTGCTTTTTAGATTCCTCTGCTGGTTTTTAAAAGATTCCCAATCCTTTAGCTTCCCCCTAATATGTTCTATATTCTATTGCTTTTATGCTGTCTCTGATTTCCCATGCCAGACATGGTTGCAGATTCCTCTCTTTAGAATATTTCTTCTTCTTTGAGGTGTATCTATCCTGAACCTTCTGAATTTCTAGCAATTGCTGTTCTACCATCATTCCTGCTAGTGTTCCCTTCCAATCTACGTTAGCCAGCTTCTCTCTCATGTCTTGGTTGTTTCCTTTACTCCACTGTAATGCTAATACTTCTGATTTTAGCTTCTCCCTCTTAAACTGCAGGGATTATTATATCATAGTATGATCACTGTCTCCTGAGGGTTCCTTTACCTTAAGCTCGCTAATCAGATTTACATAACACACAGTCCATAATTGCCTTTCCCCTAGTGGGATAATGGATATTAAACTCATATTCTACTGAACTGTCTGGATATTTTCAAGATTCAAAAGTCCATACGTACTCTGTTGGTTAAGATTGTCATGCATGGCTTAAGCCTTTGCTGGTATGTTCCGCACTAGTAGTACTAATGAATGTAACTGCAGTTAACACATTTAAGTAACAACAATGTCTTGAGAAGAGTAAACAGCTTTAGTTATGCTTGCAGTTGCATCAACACTCTGGATTATTTTATGTTCAGCTCTTGCCTATAGGCTTTATGTCTGCAATTCAAAGATGTGATGTGGGCTTTATGCCTGAAGCACAAGTCATGAGGAATTTTGTGGTTGGGGAGGGAGTCAGATTGGTTTCTAGTTCTCAGATCCCTCCTGGCTCCAACCCAAGTGTTTGACATTAAAGCATCCATTGAAATAACCTCTCAGTTGTACATTCAGACAATCTGACATTGACTTAGGTGCCAAAATTGGACACAGCCAAGTCATTCTCAGTTCAGTGGACCTTGCAGAATCCTTCTCACAGATTGATTTCTAAACAAGGAGAGCAGTGTAATATACCAGAACTGTCTAACTGTGACTACAATATTGAATATTGGATATCCAAGCAAAATCCTGGGTGAATATTCATCGATGTTGCCTTACAAATGCCATATAGAAAAAGGAATCTTTGGTCTACATGTGATAGGTGACAATTTTTCTGTCACAGTTGCAGAAAAAGTAAGTGCAGTGATTATTAATACAATCCAGACTATCCATCTAAATTAATTTGTAAATGGTAGGGAGAATTTTCTGACATTAGTCCATACCACAAGTGGGATCACATACAGTCAAAGACTTCATGAACATATGATAAAGAATCTCAGGACCTTTTTTATAAACCATGGTCTTCTGAAGTAAATTGCATCAAGTATTGGTCGACGTCCTCGACCATTATTCATTTTAAAACGGGATGCATTAGGATGCTGCTTTATTTCTCCTCACTACCTACATTTAAGGAAAAGGAATTTAAACATTAAAGAACAAGCCAGGAAGAGTAGATCAAGCATCAAAGATTAGTTTTATTTGTCACATGTGCATCAAACACACAGTGAAAAGTCTTGTTTGCATTAATGATCGAATACAGTCAGTCCAAGGATGTGCCAGAGGCAGCCCGCAAGTAAAATGAGAGAAAGCCAGAGCACATGTAGGAAACCCACGAGGTCATGGGGAGAACATGCAAACTCCTAACAGACAGCAGTGGAATCCAACCCAGGTTGCTGGATCTTTAACAGCACGATGCTGACCACTATGCTACGATTCTGCCCCTTTTCCCACTATGGACCATCACTTCACAGCATTACTTCTGAGCTTTAGAACAATTTCACACTCTTTGTCATGATAAACTAGTGAATATTATAAGATTACATGAGAAAATTGTGAAGCTGAATCAAAGCAAATCTAGGATTTTGTAATGAAAAATATTGCAACTTTGTAGAAGGGAAAAGGTATTGGTTTTCACAGAAACCTGAACATGTAGCTGAGCTAAGATCATTGCTAGAACTGGTGAAGTTATTAATTGCAGTGGTCTCCGGAACTGCATTGTTTCATTTGTTAAAAATCACTGGTTCCTTGCTTTCCTGCATTTAGTTGCACCAACCGCTAAGAGACTCAAAATATAAGATGTTAATGTGCTGACTGACAAATAAACATTACCTCTGTAGATATATATTTGTCATGTCTGAACACATTTTGTAAGTGCTGTGCAAGTGATTTATTTCCACTTATTCTCCTCCTGGCTGTAACGACAACAACAAAAACAACTTCCACTTATACAATGTTATACACACTAAAAATGGCCTGGGCATTTCACAGAAGCATTTTTAATCAAGATGGAATTAAGGTGGAAGATGGCTGAGGTTTTTTCCCAAGGAGTAAAGCTTTAAGGGGGCAGCTTAAAGTAGGAAAGAGTGGTGGAAAGGCAGAAATATGCTGGCAATATGTTCTTAGGGTGAATACTGATGGTGACACAATTACATTTGGGAATATTCAAGAGGACATAATTGGACTGCAGTTGTGGAGTTGCTGGAGATTACAAATAGACTGGTGCTTAGCTAAAGAGAAGCATTTATACAAAGATAAGAATTTTAACTGGATTTCCTTGCAATTCAGCAAATACCGAAGTTAAGGATGAAGAGGATTTAATGTGATTTAGGATATAGGCTGAGGTTTCTGCATGACAATTTGACACATCATAAAATGAGGGAATTCAGGAGGATGTTGGAATAATTGAGTCCAAATACAACGAAGTCAATTTCAACTTCCCACTGCAGTACAGAAGAAAAGTTACGGGTTGGCCATCTGTTACAGAAACAATACCCATTTTCTGTTTCAATAGCAAGTCCTCAATGCCCACTTGGCTTCAACTGATCCCAAGCTGACAGTGAATCAATAGGTGGCCTGATAAATTCTGAAACGTTATAATATTGTAAACTGCGAAAGACTGGGAAAATATCTAAAGAGAAGCACAGATTAATTACTAAAAGAAATGAACCTTAGAAGCAAAGTCTTTTACTCAGAAGGTGGTCAGTATGTGAAATGTAGCATCACCAATTATTATGAGTCTCTGAAATCCTTTTGAAAGGAAACTGGACAGTGGCTTGCAAAAGTTTGTTACACGTATCACATAAATAACAAGCAAGATGTCAGTGATATGGAGAAAAGTTCAGTGGAGATTTGATGTTCAGTCTGTTCCCATATGATGATATTCTATAAAAGTAAATAAATTAATGCAGTGTTTCTTAAACAAATGAATACTTAGGTTGATGTGTAATTAGTTATAGAGACTATGTTTTGTAGCAAATTCAGCCTTTCAATATGCAAATAGTAGTTTTTGTGTTTCTTTTTTACGTAGTTCAGTGTAGTTTTTGTATTGTTTCATGTAGCACCATGGTCCTGGAAAATGTTGTCTCATTTTTATTATGTTCTGTACCAGCAGTTATGGTTGAAATGACAGTAAAAAGTGACTTGACTTGACTTGACTTATAGAACTTTATAGTCCTTCGGCTCAAGATGCAGTGCTGACTTTTTAACCTACTCTAAGATCAATCTACCCCTTTCCTCCAACATAGTCCTTCATTTTTCTATCATCTATGTACCTATTTAAGGGTTTCTTAAATGCCTCTAATATATCTACATCTACCACCACCCCTGGCAGAGCGTTCCACACACCCATCACTCTCTGTGTAAGGAATTTTCCTTAGATATGCCTCCACCATACTTTCCTCCAATCACCTTCAAATTATGCCCCTTTGTATTAATCATTTCTGCCTTGGGAAAGAAGTCTTTGGTTAGTCACACTACCTACGTCTCTTATCATACTGTACACCCCTTACAAGTCACCTCTCATCCTCTTTCACTCCAGAGAAGAGACCTAGCTAGCTTAACCTTTCTACATAAGACATGACCTCTCATTTAGGCAGCATCCTGTTAAATCTCCTCTGCACCTCTTTAAAACTTCCACATTCTTCCTATAATAACACGATATTCCAAGCGAATACTTAATCTGAAGATGCCTGTTCTTTCAATGTACAAGATTATTTAACTGGTGTGAAAGATCGTGGAACTTTAAGTAGGAATTACCGTCTTGTTCGTGTTGGAACGTAAGGATATTGGAAGTAGAACCAGGAGCTAATCATTTGACCATCATGCCTGACCAGCCATTCAATAAGATCAAGGCAATTCTTTCGCCTCAATCCATTTGCTTGAACTGACTCGATATCCCTTGATTCTATTCATTTCTGTACCATGATTTCTGCCCTGCACACATTCAACAGCTGGACAGAAAACTCAAAAGATTCTCTTGGCTAGAAAAGTCCAAAGACTGGCCAACTTCTAAGTAAAGAAATGTCAGTGTTGAATGACTTCTTACTCTGAGATAGAGATTGTTGTTGCTGGCTGCTCCAGTCGGGGCAAACTGGAAGCCCTTGTCAATCCCTTAGGAACTTAGTATGTTTCTATAATGTTTTTTCATGAGAAAGTTTGGGCTGCAGTGGGATACAGAGCACAAGGGTGCACAATAGTATCACTTATACGTGTGAAAAGGTGAACTTTGAAACACTCAGCATAAAACAATGGAGAGTAAGCATAGCTTCACCTTGCAGAGCTGATAGTGTCGTAGAGTCACCAAGACCTACCATGCTGAAATAAGTCCTTCCACCCATTGTTCTATGCTGGCCATTCAGCAGCCACCTGCATTAGCATTCCCATCAGATCTCTTCCCCTTCTCCGACTGTTCACCTACATTACAGGGGTAATTTATAGAGGCAAACTGCATATCTTTGGCACCTGGGAGGAACCAGAATATCTGGAAGATACCCGCTTTGCAACAGGGAATGTGCTGATCCACATTCAGGATCAAACTGGATTCACTGCTGATGTTGGCAACAAAGTTAAATGCTAACTATATGAAAATTAAAAGAAGTTGTGCCTGTGCTTTCTTTATTGTTTTTATTTTGCCAGGCTATTGTTCTGGTATAGTTGTAACCAATCTCTTGCAGGATCAATTTCTAGAGTGTCAATTTTATAATATGCTTCTTCAGTGAATGTCATAATTACCAACGCAATCATCTTATTGCTTAGCTGATCATGTTATTACAACCTGATCTATTCCTCAGTATTGTGAAGTTCATTTTTGAAAGCTTTAACACAATAAGCGTGACTCTTAAACATATCAGACTCAGAATCAGAAAAGGTGAGCAATTGTGATGTTGTGAAATTTGTTAACTTAGTGGCAGCAGTACAATACATACCTGATAAATATAAAAAAAAATTATATATGTATATTAAATAGTTAAATATAAAACTAGTAGTGCAAGAACAGAAATAATAAAAAAAGTAAGGTAGTATTTATGGGCTCAATATCCATTCAGAAATCGGATGGCAGAGGGGAAGGAGCCATTCCCAAATTGCTGAATGTTTGCCTTTGGCTTCTGTACCTCCTGCCTGATGGTAATGATGAGACGAGGGCATGTCCCGAGTGATGGGGTCCTTAATAATGGACGCAGCCTTTCTGAGGCACCGCTCCTTGAAGATGTTTTGGATACAATGGAGGCTAGTATGCAAGATGGAGCTGAATAACTTTACAACTTTCTGTAGCTTCTTTTGATTCTGTGTGGTAGACCCTCCTCCCCCTGCCCCCACACCAGAGGATGAAACAACCTGTCAGAATGCTCTTCACAGTACATCCATAGATATATCCAGTCTAGGTATCCTGTCCTAAGAGAAAAGAAAATCTAAGACATTTACAAGTTTAGACATTGGGAATAAAATCTCCATTCCTCTTTTGTTTGATACTTTAGAATAGAAAAACTTTACAGGCAGAGAAATACTTTGAGTAAGGAGAAAGACAGCTATTGATTATAAGCTTTATGGTGACTATCAGTTAAGCCGACCTGTAAGTCATATTGGTTACGTATGAACAAACCTGTGAGGGCACGTGGCCAAGTGGTTAAGGCATTGGACTAGCGGCCTGAAGGTCATGAGTTTGAGCCCCAGCCGAGGGAACGTGTTGTGTCCTTGAGTAAGGCACTTAATCACACATTGCTCTGCGACGACATTGGTGCCAAGCTGTATGGGTCCTAATGCCCTTCCCTTGGACAACATTGATGTCATGGAGAGGGGAGACTTGCAGCATGGACAACTGCTGGTGTTCCATACAACCTGTGCCCTGGAGAGTGAAGACTTTCCAGGTGCAGATCCAAGGTCTCGCAAGACTAACGGATGCCTTTACTTTATGAAGAAACTGATCAAAATGCTTTAAATCATCAAAAAAAAGCAGATGTTGGAAATCTAACATAAAAATAGAAAATACTAGAAGCACTCAGCAGGTCAGGAAGCAACGGTGAAGAGAGAAATCGAGTTCACATTCCAAATTCCAGCTGAGTTGAAATGGGATATAGAGTGGAAATCTTACATTATTTATTCACACCCTTTATTTATACCTTTGTTTCCCTTTTGATTATAAATGTCCCCTCTCATGTTACAAACTGAACTACATGCACTACTAATTCATGTTTAGAAATTAAGGCGTATGCCTCTTTAAGCACCAATGAAGGGCATGCTTGTACTTTGATATTTCATCTTTAACAATTTGTCATTGAATTCAGCCGAGATGAGGGGTTGAATCTTCTCCCTCGGTGCAATAACTTTTGAAAGTGAGTTGTTGAAATGACGTACAGGCAAGTTTCCAGTGGGCCTGGCTATCAATGTTTCAAATCAAGACAAAGCACTTAAAATGGCAATGGTGCAAAAAGATGATTGGCATGGAAGTTGGAAATGTATACCTGCAAGATAGGTTTGATAGTTGTTGAATTAAATGGCCGTTATCATCCTACGATTTCTTTTTGTTTGATCTGACAATATGAAATATAAAATTAGAGCCCCACTTCTGATAAAGGGATATTCTCATACACATCATTTAGTTGTGAACTTTATGTACTGTCTGCTACATTCAAATCTATTGGAGTTATTTTACAATATCACCCTCAAAGCGTCAATGATCATACGCTGAGTATACACGGGGGTGGGGGGGAGTGATTGATAAGTTTGTGGCCTAAGGTAGAAGGAGTCAATTTTAGAAAACCTAGAACATTTATTTTTCAACGTAGTCCCCTCCTACACTTACACACTTAGTCCAGCGGTCATGGAGCATACGGATCCCTTCTTTGTCGAAGTGGTCCACAGCAGGGGTGATTGATAAGTTTGTGGCCTAAGGTAGAAGGAGATGAGTTATTCAAACTTTCTGCATTATCACTCAAAGAGTTGAACTGCACATGCATGTAACGAGAGCATCTTGGACCTCTAGGTGGTCCACAGCAGGGGCAATTGATAAGTTCGTGGCCTAAGGTAAAAGGAGATGACTTATATCACTCTAGTTACATGCACATGCAGTTCAACTCTTTGAGTGAAAATGCAGAAAGTTTGAAGTTAATAACTTATCTCCTTCTACCGTAGGCCACAAACTTATCAATCACCCCTGCTGTGGACCACTTCTGGAGGTCCAAGACGCTGACTTCTACAAAGAAGAGATCCGTATGCTCCACAATTGCTGGACTAAGTGTGTAAATGTAGGAAAAATAAATGTGCTAGGTTTTCTAAAATTGACTCTTTCTATCTTAGGCCATGAACTTATCAATCACCCCTTGTAGGTAAAGAATTTTGGCGCATCATCTCAGCAAATTATACTTAGACTGAAAATCACAGAGAAGCATGCCCAATTAAATTTCATAATCCTCCTCCTAGTCAGAAAGAAAAGACTCATGACATCATGCGAAAGAGCTGCAAAAATCTATCAAAATTAATCAGAAGCAGCGATACCTCTAGAGTGATTGAGTTTTTATGGCATTGTACTGATGGAGATTATTGTTATATTTAGGTCACAATTCCAGCATCATTGTATCATCTCTTTGCTGAAAATGAGTGAGCTGATCATGATCTACATATGCACTTGTCAAATGAAATTGTAAACAAGTATAAAATTATAATTATAGTACTACAATATAACTAAAAGCTGTTTGAATTAACAAGATTATCTATATAATAGTTTGATGAAATTACTGTACTGAACTACTAGGTGGACTGCTAATGAATGTAAGGGAACACCAGCGAGGCATTACTATACGTGAAGTGGACACGCTTTCTGCGTGCTTTATACTTCCCAGATCAAGGCTTACACAAGTACATGAGAATGTCAGGATAATGATACTGTGGTTTGCTTGGTGTGCAGTGCATACCAGGGCTGATGTAAAAAAGTGTTTTCTCTGACTAATAAACAAAAGTACTTGGTGTCAATGGTCAGAAATTGTGATTCAAAATCCTTTATTTATTTTTGAAAGGAATTCAGCAAATCCAAATCTGTGATTTCTCTGGCAATTCCTCTTCAAACTTACTCTCACTAGGAGGCTATTCTTAGGGAAACAGTCACAAAGTACATTTCTTTTCAACTTCACTTTTTAAAATAACGTCACTTAGCACATCAGAAAAAAGCTCTGAAGTCTGCACCAAATTTTGTACTTCTTAAGGACGACACGTCACAACAAATAAACAGTTCACTGACAATGGAAAATAAAACTTTTCTGTGAAAGATTCACTAGTTAACATATGTGCATTGCTCAAATCACTACCAGATGCCTGCAAGTAAATTTGAGGCAGTAATCCTGTTGAGGAGCTCAGATGACAGTTAAGCTCCTCTGGTGTATGATATCATCTAACATCATCAATTGGACTCCTGTCCTATAATTTGCTGACAAGCAGCCAGCACATCTGCACCCTGGCTGCAACAAAACTCTTGCAACTCTTCTTTGTGTGTATTGTCCATTGAACTACAGGTATGCCTAACAAAATGGGATATAGGCTCTGGTAGAAGAGTTTATTTTGTTTCAATATCTCAAATCACTTGGTTAATTACTTTTTCAATCCAGGACGTTTTCCTGTTTCAACCTTTGGCTTGATTACTCCAACCTTTCATGCAAGCTTTAGATAGTAGAAGTCGACTTCCAGAAAGTTTAAACATTATTTATTATTGGGGATATAATGATACTAGATCCAGACAATGAACTGACATTGTTTTAAATTCATTGATGTGTTTTGGACTGCTTTAGTCTTTCCTCTGTAGAGCCAATAAGAGGAACCTACTGTATCTCAAATCCACACTTTCTTCATTTTTGCTGATGACAGACCACGGCTGTCAGTTCCCTTTGTGACTTGAAATGCACCTCTGACAAAAATATCAAAATTTCTTCCAATATTAACTATTTGTCCCAAGAGCAGTATGGGCCAAACCCAACAAGATGTGACGCAGCGAACATGAACATCATTGGGAGCTGAAGTAACAACCAGAGCTCTTAAATAAAATTACATCTATTTTAAACTCCAAATGAAATAAAGTACCAGGAACATATCCTTACATTCTTGAGTTACAAACATATTTAATTGTGACTTTAACTAGAGCTATTTGTGGAAATGAAAAGCTGACTAATGGTAAAATTGCCTCGAAATTTGATCATGTGGTTCTGGCTTTTTCAGTGCTGAATTTATGAATTTGTTTCTTTTAGAGTGAAAGACTGATAGAATTGTTTTCCATTGAATCACAGCAGTCTATAAACCCAGCTGGGCAATTTTGATCACAGATTTATCTTTTAAGGTTGAGACCCAATCATCAGGTGAAGGGTCTTTGATTTGAAACGTTCACTGTTCCTTTTTCCGCAGATGCTGCTAAGCTGTTGTGGGCTTCCAGCAATTATTAAAAACATTTGTTTCAGATTTGCACCTTCTGCATCTTGTTTTGACTTCCCTTTCTGATCACACAATGTGCATACATGTACGATCCGATTCAGCTTTGATTCACACGATGATAACATGAACAGGAGCCCGGGTCAGCCATTTGACTCATGAACCTATTGTGCCATTCAGTAAGATCCTGGCTGATCTAGTCTATCTGCCTTTTTTCCCCTTATAAACCTTAATTCCTCTATTGTGCAAAAAATCTATCTGTGGTTTAAATGTAGTTTATGAGATAGCCTCTGTTGATCCCTGGGCAGAGAATTCCACAGATTCACTACTCTCTTGGAGAAGCATCTTCTTTAAATCTACTCCCCTGAATCTTTAGGCTAGTTCTACTCCCACTGACGAGTCAAAACAACTTCCCTGGCTCTTTCTTATCCTTCTCTTTCAGATGTTTCCATATGATCCCCTCATATTCGTGTGAATCCTAGTGAGTAGCGTCCCTTGCGACTCAATCTCTCCTCACTGGCCTATCTCCTTGTTTCCGGAATCAACCTGGTGAACCTCCTCTGCACCACCACCAAGGCCTGTATATCTTTTCTCAACTGAGGAGAATAGCAATGCAGACTGAGTGAATCCATCTGCAGCTCCAGTGCTATCATGCAGTCAGTCAACAGCTGCAACTGGACACATCTCCTGCACAAAGTGTCGCCTTACCAGTACCCTGTACGGTTTCAGCACAACCTGCTCTTCACTTCCAACTTCCTTGTAATGCAACCCAACATTCCATTTGCCTTCTTGAGAGCCTGCTGCACCTTTAAACCAGCCTTTTGTGATTCATGCACAAGCACTCCCAAGTCCCTCTACATAGCAGCATGTTTATTTTTGCATCATTTGATAACAATCTGATCTTTCATTTTTCTTTCCAAGGTGAAAATTTATCATTACATTCCATCTGCCAGACTCTTGCCCGTTCACTTAACCTACTTCGATCTCTGCAAACTCTCCACATCCTCTGCACAATTTGCTTTTCCACTTAGTGCTATCAGCACACTTAGATGCGCTACACTTGCCCGTGAAGGTCTCCAGTTCAGCGCCGTCCCGTGAAGCACTTTGCTCCTTGCTTTCCCCAATCTTCCACTTCCCCTCCACTCTTGCTGACTTTGTATGCATAAGATCTTAGTTTGATGCATGCCATTACTTCTTTAGTTATCAAAGATTGGCTCTCCCCACCCTTACTGTCCTTGCTTTTAACTAGACTATACTTTTATTGAGCACTGTGAGAAATCACTTTAAAAGTCTTCCATTGTTCCTCAATTATTCCACCATATAGCCTGTGGTCCCAGTCTAATCTAACCAGCTTCTCCTTCATCCCATTGTGGTACCCCTTGTTTAGGCAAGTTTGCTATTAGTATGAGAAATTCAATTGTGCTGTGATCAACCTTTCCAAGAAGATCCCTAACTACACGGTCGTTAACTTTACCTGCCTCATTGAAGAGGATCAAGATCTAAAGTAGCATTTTTCCTTGTAGTTTAAGTAGCATACTCTTTAAGAAAGCTATCCTGGATGCATCCTATGAAGTCCTCTTCAAGACTGCCTTGACCGTTTTGAATCACTACAGCTATGTTTCGGTGATGGCCTCTAAATCATACTCCTTTGTGCCAGATGTTCATGATAAAGAGCTCTTACTCTCATTGTCCTTTTAGAAACTAGTAACCATTCTATCATTAGCATTTGACTTTTTGTACTCCATTTTTACTTCTTTCTAACTTTAGCTTTGGTCTCTGCATTGCTTCCTTCTGTCTTTCTGCATAGATTTTCATCCTCCTGCCATATTATTTCAAACCATCCTCAAATACACTAACAGACAATCCCCCTGGCACATCGATCATGGTCCTGCTCAGGTGCACCATGCCATCTGGTTGGTATCTCCAGCAGAACCACCTCCAATGCCCCAGGGATCTGAATGCACCCTCCCCCACACCACTGCTCAGCCACATATTCATCCCAATTATTCTGCATTTCCTACTCTGACTTGAACATTGCACATGCAGCAATCCTAAGATTATTACTATTGAGATGCTGCCTTTCAGTTCATCTCTCAGCTCCTTGAACTCAGCTTGAGCGACCTCGCCTCACTTTTTCACTGATATCCACCATGTCCACTGACTGCTCACCCCTGCCCTGTAGCTGCTCGAGACATCCCTGACCTTTGTGCCTGGGAAGCAACATGGCAACCAGGAGTCCCATTTGTGGCTACAGAGCTGCCTGTCTATTCCCATTGCCGCGGAATTCCATGCCACAATAGCTTGGCCACCCTTTTCCACTGTCCTGCTGTGCAGCACTCACAGTGACATGATCTTGGCTACTGCTGCCTTTGTCTGATGAGCCATCTCCCCCAACATTATCTGAAGTGGTATATCTGTTTTGGAGGGAGGTGACTGCAAGGAACATCTGCACTACCTTCCTGCTTGTTGGTCACCATTTCCCATTTTTCCTTCGGCCTTCAAACCGCAGTGTGGCCAGCTCACTAAATGTGTTATCCATGATAGTCTCAACATGAAGGTGCTCCAGAGTGAATCCAAGGGCCTCTCCATTGCCATCATGCAGGCTGTCAAGAGCTGCAGTTGAACACACCTTCTGTATGCATGGTTCGGAGATGCTGGCAACCTCCCTGAGTTCCCAGCACACAGAAACAGCTGGAGGAACTCAGCAAGTCAGGCAGCATCTATGGAGGGAAGTGAACAGCTGATGTTTCAGAAGAGACCCTTCACCAGAAGGAGTTACTTTAACCCCACTACTATTGTTTGGTCATACTTGACACTTGGCACAATCCTACATTTAGTTTCCATCTATTTCCCATAGCCTTACCCATGGATTTCTCCTTCATTCAACCCTGGTTGCATACACAAGCCTGGTCTTTACTTTTGAAAAAGAAGATTTTGAGAAAAAATTTTGTTCTTATTTAATTGTGATTCAACTGCACCTAATGGCTCAGGGCTCAGGCCCAGCTGCACCTAATGCCTCAGGCATCTGGCCCAGCTGCACCTAATACCTCGGGCCTCAGGCCCAACTGCAACTAATGTTTCAGGCTTCAGGCCCAGCTGCATTTTATTTTATTTATTTATTTTATTTACAGTTTACAGCATGGAACAGGTCCTTCTTTGGCAGTTCTTCAGCAGTTGAACGGGGCACAACTGCGCAAGAGCGTGAAAGTCGGACCGTGAGGCAGCGGAAGAGTTTAAAAGCGAACAGATTGACGGAAAGGGCGGCATCGTAGTGGGAGACAGAGTAGGAAGGCTTTGGCTCAAGGGACTTCAGCGAGCAGAGGCTAAAGACGAGCTTGCTCCCAGTAAGGTAGGCCGGGTAAGTTCCTTTAATTAATCTAATTACTTTAGGAGAGGGTAATGGAGGCAGCAGTTAGGGCAGTTGAGTGCTCCGTTTGCAGAATGTGGGAAGTCAGGGCGAGCACACTCGTCCCTGATATCTACACCTGTGAAAGGTGCATCCAGCTGCAGCTCCTGACAAACCGAGTTAGGGAGCTGGAGCTGGAGCTGGATGAACTTTGGATCATTCGGGAGGCAGAGGCAGAAATAGAGAGGAGTTACAGGGAGATAGTCACCCCTAAGAGTCAGGAGACAGGAGTCAGGTGACTGTCAGGAGAGGGAAGAGGAATAGACAGAATGAGCAGAGCACCCCTGTGGCCGTTCCCACCAATAATAAGTACAGCGTTTTGGATACTGTTGATGGGGACAATCTACCAGGGACAAGTTGCAGTGGTTGCATCTCTGAAACCGAGATGGGACTCTCAGCTCAGAAGAGAAGGAGGGAAAAGAGGAGATCGGTAGTGATAGGGGATTTGATAGTTAGGGGGACAGATAAGAGGTTCTGTGGAAGAGATAGAGAATCCCGGATGGTCTGTTGCCTCCCTGGTGCCAGGGTCCGCAATATCTCAGATCAAATTCTCAGTATTCTCAAGAGGGAGGGTGAGCAGCCAGATGTCGTGGTTCATGTAGGGACATATGACGTGGGTAGGAAGAGTGAGGTGGTCCTGAAAGGTGAGGTTAGGGAGTTAGGCGCCAAGTTAAAGGACAGGACCTCCAGGATAGCAATCTCAGGATTGCTACCAGTGCCACGTGCAGGCAGGTTTAAAAATAATAAGATAGCGCAGATCAGCATGTGGCTGAAGACATGGTGCAAGAAGGAGGGCTTCAGACTTATAGATAATTGGGCAGTTTTCCAGGGAAGGTGAGACCTGTTTCAGTGGGACAGTTTACATCTGAACTGGAGGGGGTAAGTTTGCTAGAGAGGCTCCAGTAGACTTAAACTAGATACAAAGGGGAGGGGAACCAAAGTGTCGGAACAGATGTAGGGGACAAGGAAGAAAAAGAAGATAGTAAAGTTATTTGCACTATTAGCGATAAACAGAGAGCAAGAGGTGGAAAATTTCTTAAATGCATTTATTTTAATGCTAGGAGCGTTATAAGAAAGGTGGATGAACTTCGAGCGTGGATTGACATCTGGAAGTATGATGTTGTAGCTATTACGAAACATGGTTGCAGGCGGGATGTGATTGGAAACTAAATATTCCTGGATTTCATTGCTCAAGTGTGATAGAATCAGAGGAACGGGCGGGGGCGGGCGGGGTTGGTGGTGTTTCATTGCTTGTCAGAGAAAATATTACAGCGGTGCTGTGGCAGGATAGATTAGAGGGCTCATCTAGGGAGGCTATTTGGGTGGAATTGAAGAATGGAAGAGGTGTAATAACTCTTATAGGGGTGTATTACAGACCACCTAATGGGGAGTGAGAATTGGAGGAGCAAATTTGTGAGGAGATAACAGATATTTGCAGTAAGCACAAGGTTGTGATTGTGGGAGATTTTAATTTTCCACACATAGACTGGGAAGCCCATACTGTAAAAGGGCTGCATGGTTTGGAGTTTGTAAGATGTGTGCAGGATATTTTTTTGCAGCAATACATAGAGATACCGACTAAAGAAGGGGCAGTGTTGGATCTCCTGTCAGGGAATGAGATCGATCAGGTGACGGAGGTATGTGCTGGGGAGCACTTCGGGTCCAGAGATCACAATGCCATTAGTTTCAAT
Organism: Mobula birostris; assembly: GCF_030028105.1. Lineage (NCBI taxonomy): Eukaryota > Metazoa > Chordata > Chondrichthyes > Myliobatiformes > Myliobatidae > Mobula > Mobula birostris. The sequence goes on along the minus strand of NC_092376.1, from coordinate 87,909,416 downwards.
ATATCTATCGAGGAGGATAGGTTTGGACCCAGGGTTGAGATTTTTGATTGGAGAAAGGCTAACTTTGAGGAGATGCGAAAGGATTTAGAAGCAGTGGATTGGGACAATTTGTTTTATGAGAAGGATGTAATAGAGAAATGGAGGTCATTTAAAGGTGAAATTTTGAGGGTACAAAATCCTTATGTTCCTGTTAGGTTGAAAGGAAAGGTTAAAAGTTTGAGAGAGCCATGGTTTTTAAGGGATAAAGGAAACTTGGTTCGAAAAAGAGAGATATCTACAATAAATATAGGCAGCATGGAGTAAATGAGGTGCTCAAGGAATATAAAGAATGTAAAAAGAATCTTAAGAAAGAAATTAGAAAAGCTAAAAGCAGATATGAGGTTGCTTTGGAAAGTAAGGTGAAAATAAATCCAAAGTGTTCCTACAGTTATATTAATAGCAAAAGGACAGTGAGGGATAAAATTGGTCCCTTAAGAATCAGAGTGGACAGCTATGTGTGGAGCCAAAAGAGATGGGGGAGATTTTGAACAATTTCTTTTCTTTGTTATTCACTAAGGAGAAGGATATGCAATTGTGTAAGGTAAGGGAAACAAGTAGGGAAGTTATGGAAACTATGATGATCAAAGAAGAAGAAGTACTGGTGCTTTTAAGGAATATAAAAGTGGATAAGTCTCCAGGTCCTGACAGGATATTCCCTAGGACCTTGAGGGAAGTTAGTGTAGAAATAGCAGGGGCTCTGACAGAAATATTTCAAATGTCATTAGAAACGGGGATGGTGCCAGAGGATCGGCGTATTGCTCATGTTGTCCCATTGTTTAAAAAGGGTTCTAAGAGTAAACCTGGTAATTATCGGTTTGTAAGTTTGATGTCAGTGGTGGGTAAATTAATGGAAAGTGTTCTTGGAGATGGTATATATAATTATCTGGATAGACATGGTCTGACTAGGAACAGTCAACATGGATTTATGCATGGAAGGTCATGTTTGACAAATCTTATTAAATTTTTTTAAGAGGTTACTAGGAAAGTTGATGAGGGTAAAGCAGTGGATGTTGTCTAAATGGACTTCAGTAAGACCTTTGACAAAGTTCCACACGGAAGGTTAGTTAAGAAGGTTCAATCGTTAGGTATTAGTATTGAAGTAGTAAAATGGATTCAACAGTGGCTGGATGGGAGATGTCAGAGAGTACCGGTGGATAACTGTTTGTCAGGTTGGAAGCCGGTGACTAGTGGTGTGCCTCAGGGATCTGTACTGGGTCTAATGTTGTTTGTCATATACATTAATGATCTGGATAATAAGGGTGGTAAATTGGATTAGTCAGTATGCAGATGATACTAAGATAGGTGGAGTTGTGGATAATGAAGCATGTTTTCAAAGCTTGTAGAGAGTTTTAGGCCAGTTAGAAGAGTGGGCTGAAAGATGGCAGATGGAGTTCAATGCTGATAAATGTGAGGTGCTACATTTTGGTAGGACTAATCAAAATAGGATATACATGGTAAATGGTAAGGCATTGAAGAATGCAGTAGGACAGAGTGATCTAGGAATAATGGTGCAGAGTTCCCTGAAGGTGGAATCTCATGTGGATAGGGTGGTGAAGAAAGCTTTTGGTATGCTGGCCTTTATAAATGAGTATAGGAGATGGGATGTAATGTTAAAATTGTACAAGGCATTGGTGAGGCCAAATTTGGAGTATTGTGTACAGTTCTGGTCACCAAATTATAGGAAAGATTTCAACAAAATAGAGAGAGTACAGAGAAGATTTGCTAGAATGTTACCTGGGTTTCAGCAGCTGAGTTACAGAGAAAGGTTGAACAAGTTGGGTCTTTATTCTTTGGTGTGTAGAAGGTTGAGAGGGGACTTGATAGAGGTGTTTAAAATTATGAGGGGGATAGATAGAATTGACGTGGATAGGCTTTTTCCATTGAGAGTGGGGGAGATTCAAACAAGAGGACATGAGTTGAGAGTTAGGGGGCAAAAGTTTAGGGGTACCACAAGGGAGAACTTCTTTACTCAGAGAGTGGTGGCTGTGTGGAATGAGCTTCCAGTGGACGTGGTAGAGGCAGGTTTGTTATTGTCATTGAAGGAAAAATTGGATAGGTATATAGACAGGAAAGAATTGGAGGGTTATGGGCTGAGTGCAGGTCAGTGGGACTAGGTGAATGTAAGCATTCGGCACGGACTAGAAGGGCTGAGATGACCTGTTTCTGTGCTGTACTTGTTATATGGTTGTATGGTTCTGTGCCAATGAGCTGCACCAGCCAGCAACACACCTATTTAACACTAGCCTAACCACAGGACTGTTATGATACTCACCCAACTGCACCAGCTTCTGGGGTTCAGATCCTCCAACTCCCGAGAATACGGAATGCTGGTATGACCACATTAACGATTCAGGCCTGTCCCGCTAATTGGCAGACCTGTTTTGGTAGCAGGATTTTAATATTTAAAGAGCACCTGAACTGAAGTTCAGTGCTCATCTTTGGATTCTCATCTAGCCGCTAGTTTGAAACCACGTTCTCATTCCAGTTTCGTATCTTGTCTCTATTCTGGTCAAATACTCAGACACTTGGGTCTGAGCCATCTTTGCCTGGATCTCTCATCATACATGCTAACCACTGCATCCCAAATATCTTCAAATATCAAGCTCACAATCAGACTCTTAGTTGGCTCACGAACAACGAAAGCTCTTACTGCACTAGAAGACCATTTTATGTTAACTCCATCATTATAAAGCCAAAAGCCAAATTATTGTAGCAATATATTTCCTGAAGTACATATTTAGTCAAAATATATCACATGGGAAGTGTCAAAGTCTGATTTCATCCCAGGTATGTTTTAGATTTCTGTATACAATTCTTAACAAGGAAAATTAACAGCAAATATTTGTGAGCTTCAAGCACACAGTATTCTGAACACCTAATAATCCTGATGAATGGGAGATGACTCATTATTTCATGAAATTAAGATTAAATTAAATGTTTAAATTTTTCACAGCTACATCAAATTCTTTTATGTTAAAGCAGCTCTTTCAAAGGTTTCGAAAGTACATTTAATGTCAGAAGTATGTATACAATATACATCCTGAAATTTTTTTTCTTCACAAGCATCCACAAAAACAGAGTGCTCCTAAGAATGAATGACAGTTAAATGTTAGAAACACTAAGTCCGCCCCAGCTCCTCTCCCTCCCGTGCATAAGCAGCAGCAAACTATGATCCACCCTCCCCCCACCAACAAATGGTAACGGATGTTAGAAGTTCGTTGCGTCGCTTTTTCCGAGCTCTGCGAGTGAAGATCTCAGGTCTCTGGGCACACAGTCAATGATCCTCCAGCTCCCACAACACACAAGTCTGGAACACTAACATTTAATCTGCACATCTCCAGAGCCCTGAGATCCTAGGCCTCCAAAGGCGTGTCAAATTCTTAGGCCGCGCCCTTGGCATGTCAGATAACGGCCAGTCGTGAGGCCCTGAGATCAAGTCCCATTCCCTCAAAGAACCAAATTCAGCATGTAACTCCAGGTCAGGGTCTCCAAAAGAACCCTGAAAGGGAAAAATAGAGATATTGAAGATGGAAATAGAGCTGTTTCCAAAGATGCAAGCAACAGTCACCATTCAGCACCATCTTGACTAAGCTCCGCACTCCAAAATTGTCTCCAAAAAGCACGTTATCCTTGCTCAAATTATTTCTCTTAAAGTTAATTACAAACTCATAAACAATTCAGTAATTATTAATCACCCATGTTTGAAGCTGCCAGAAATTTCTTGGTCACCCTGAACTGTTGTAATACTGGACCATTCAAAAGTCAGAAAGTATCACACAATTAGCTCATCATTTCCATACAGTAAACACACAAAGGACACAATATTCTCTGCTGAGCATTTCTTTTCTCTTTAGTGAACACAAATATTCATTAGAAACAATTAAATTTAATAGACCACAATTGGCAAAGTTTAGGTAATGACAATGAACAATTTAGTTCACTCTGTTGTTGAATCCTGTCAAACTATTATCAATCACTGCCATTTCTGTCACCTACTTATATTTCATAGAACAGATTCTCTTGCAAAATTAGTTTGCAAAATAATATTGGCCAAAAACAAAATAAAAGTTTAGTTTTGTTTCTGGCTGGCAGACTCGAAACAAGCTTCGACAGCCAATCTTTTATGATTGTACAGTCAATCTATAAAGTGTGCAAAGTAAGTAATTTTCCTTGGAGCAACATTACAAATGTTTTCATTGCCTTGTGAGTTTGTGGTTTAAAGATAATTATGTTAACAACCATGAAAAGGCTTGGATTTATAAAACATCTTGTAACTATTTTAGGAAATTCCAAACGCTTTATAACCAATGAACTGTTTTTGGAAGTGCAGTCACTGTTATGCACACAATGACATCTGTCAGTACATGCATAGCAAGGTTTCACAAAGAATGAACTAAAGAATGGCCTAACAACATGGTTTTACTAGCAGGAACATCCCAGCTTCTTACTTCATGCCCCTCCCTCACACATCCACTTTCTCCTCACTTGATTTCAGCTATCACCTGACTGCTTGCCCTCCTTCCCCTCCCCCACCTTCTTCTTCTGGCTCCTGCCCCCTTCTTTTCCAGTCCAAAATGTCGACCGTTAATTCCTTTCCATAGAAGCTGCTAGACTTGCTGAGTTCCTCCAAGGTTTTGTGCATGTTGCTTGTGATTTCCAGCATCTGCAGGATCTCTTGTGTTACCAGTCAGGCCACAGAGAGAACGACCTTTGTTTACATAACGCCAAGGGACTAACACCTAACAATATATGACAGACCAAGCAGACATTAAACTCACAATGAATGGGGGTGTGAGAGAGTATGAACAGTCAGCAGTTCCACGTGGTTGTGGAGATAGAAAGGAAACTTAAGTAAGTCATGGATTCCAAAAAAAAGCACTATCCTTTTTCATGGATTCCAAGTCACAGGACGAATACTTCAACAACATATGAAGGAAATGGCCAAAGTATATGCCCGGAAGGATCGAGGGCTCAGTAGAAATATTAAATCCAGTCTAACGGTGGGTCAGACTTCACATCCAAGGACCAGGCCAGACAGAGCCTCTTTATATCCGGCAAAGGGGGCATCATCCCAGTGGCACGAGGAGATGAAACTGTTCATAATTGATTATAATCCATCAGTGATGTCAATTTTAACCGCACGTATTGGGGCATGTTGATTTTTTTTTAGGGAGGTGATGAAGCAGATTGATGGGGGGTGGGGGGGACAGTGGATAATGTTTACATGGACTTTAGAAAGGTTCCACATGGAAGGCTGGCCCAGAGGGGTTATCAAGGAGTGAGATAGCAAATTTGCTTGGTGGTAGGAGGTAGTAAGTGGTGTTGGAGGAACATTTTTCATGTTGGAGATGTGTAACCAATGACGTGCTACAGTGATCGAGTCTGTGTTTCTCATTGTTCATTTCTATATTAATCAGGTGTAAGACGATGTAAGTGACGTGACTTTGTAGATGAGACCAAAATTGGTTGTATAGTGGACAGTATAGAAGGTTGTCTACAAAATCTAGATCATTTAGGAAAAAGGGTAAGGGAATGTCTAATAGAATTTAACTCTTTCAAGTGCAGAGTTATGCATTTTAAGAAGCTAGCCCATGCCATGACATACACAGTGAACTGCAGGACCCTAGGGATTTTATTGAAGCATGACACCTTAAACAGTTACAAGTATATAGTTCCCTGAAAATCGTGGAACAAGTAGACCATTAGACATTGGAGCTGAATTAAACCATTCAGCCCATCAAGTCTGCTCTCCCATGCCATCATGGCTGATCCCTGATCCCACTCAACCCCATACTCCTGCTTTCTTAACATATCCTCTGATGCCCTGACCAATCAGGAAACGATCAACTTGTGCCTTAAAAATACCCGTGGGCTTGGCCTCCACGGCAGATTGTAGCAGAGCATTCCACAGATGCACCACTCTTTGGCTAAAAAAATTCCTCCTTACTTCTGTTCTAGAAGGTCACCCCTCAATTTTGTGGCTGTGCCCTCTGCTTCTGGATACCCCCACCGTAGGAAACACCATCTCCACATCCACCCCATCTAGTCCTTTCAACATTCAGTAGGTTTTAATGAGATCCCCCCGCATTCTTCTAAATTCCAATGAGTAGAGGCCTAAAGCTGCCAAATACTCCTCATATGTTAACTCCTTCATTCCCAGAATCATCATCATGAACATCATCTGGACTCTCTCTAATGACAACACAACCTTTATCCATTCTCTAAGTAGGCAGACAAGTGAAGCGAGTATACAGTATGCTTGCCTTCAGTAGCAGAGTATAGGAGTTGGAATATCACGTTACAGGTAAGCTGCATGGAGCATTAGAAGTATGCAATTAAGCTAGAGAAGGTGCGGAAAAGATTCATAGGAATTTTGCTTGGGTCAGAAGACTTGACTTCTAAGAAGAGACTAGGACTGTTTTCCCCAGAACAAAGGAGACTGAATGGTAGCCTTATAGATAGTTATAAAATTATAAGAGGCATAATCCTTTTTTCCCAAACAGGAGAGTCTAAAACCAAAGGAAACAGTTGTAAGGTGAGAGGGGACTGATTTGGAGGGGATATGAGGAAAAAGATTTTCACACCCAGATTGGTAGGTATATGGAACAAAGTAGTAGAGGTAGGTACCATTACAATGTTTAAAAGACTTTTGGACAGGTACATGAATAGGAAATGTTTTGATGTATTTGGTGAAATCTGTGGACAAGTCTGGCCTACCTGGGAAGTTTAAAGCCTGGGTGTATCAGCATGGTATTCTTCCCAGGATCCTGTGGCCCCTCCTCGTCTATGCAGTTCCGATTTCGACAGTCGAAATCTTAGAGAGGAGGGTTAGCAACCACCTCAGGAGATGGCTGGGGCTGCCAAAGAGCCTGAGCAGCATCACACTCTATGGACACCAAAACAAACTGCAACTGCCCTTCAAATCCTTGGAGGAAGAATTCAAAGTAACAAGAGCCAGCAAAGTGCGACAGTATAGGGACTCAAGTGACCCGAAGGTGGCTGGACCAGGGATCCAAGTAAGTACTGGCAGGAAGTGGAGGGCAGAGGAAGCTGTTCAGGAGGCAGAGGCGAGGCTGCGTCACAGGAGGCTGGTGGGAGTGGTCACACGAGGCCGAGCTGGGCTAGGATCCCTTCCAACTCCCCAAATGGACACCAGAGGGAAGGAAAGGCGTCGTCTAGTTCAGGAGGAGGTGAGAGCAGTAGTGGAGGAGATGAGAGCCTGCAAGGCGGTGGGAATGGCAACAGGGAGCTTGGACAAGATGGGAGAATGCGGTTGAGAGGAAAGTGACCTGGGCTGATCTTTAGAAAGCCGAACCACACCGCATCCAATTTCTCATCCAGGCAGTGTACGATGTGCTTCCAAGCCCATCAAACCTGCACACATGGGGCAAGGCAGAGTCATCTGCGTGCCCACTGTGCTCCAAGCGAGGAACCCTGGAGCACATCCTCAGTGGCTGCACAAGGACACTTGGTGAGGGACGGTATAGGTGGGGGCATGATCAGGTCCTGAAGACCATCACTGAAGCCGTCAGTGCAGGAGTTGAGTGGGCGAAGCGGTCCCGACCCTCCAAGCAGACCATTACCTTTGTCAGAGCTGGGGAGCAGCCAATACCTGCCAAAAGAACATCTGCAGGCATTCTGACCTCTGCAAGGGACTGGCAGCTGTTGGTGGACCTCGAAGGGCAGCTGAAGTTCCCCAACCATATCGCAGCTAGCACCCTGCGACCAGACATTGTCCTAGTGTCTGAGTCAACTAAGCAAGTGGTGCTGCTGGAGCTGACAGTCCCATGGGAAGATAGCTTGGAAGAGGCCTTTGAAAGGAAGCTCTCCAAGTATGCAGGACTGGTCAGCAACTGTCAGCAGGCTGGATGGAGAGCAAGGTGTCTCCAAGTGGAGGGTGGTTGTAGGGGATTCGGAGGCCATTCTCTAGTTAGAGCCTTCAGCATTTTGGGCATCAAGGGAGAGAGGAAGAGGAGAGCCATCCGCAGTACCACCGATGCGGCAGAGAGGGCCTCAAGATGGCTGTGGCTCAAAAGAGGGGAGCCATGGAGTCATAAGTAGCTAGCCATCTGGACACAAGCTGGGGTCTGATCAGCCCCGGCTGGGTCACCTGGAGGAGGTTGTATGATGTTGAAAGACCCGAAACACCCAATGATTCCAGGAACATCACTGAAGATGTGTCCAGAAGCATCAATAGATGTATGTACACAGTGGGTCAAATGGGACTAGGTCAGGTTGCTGCCCTGGACTACAATGACAAGTTGGGCCATAGTGCGCGTTCCTATGCTGTGAAAATCTATGTAAATCTATAAGCATGCACAGACAATCAGACAAATTTGGTAGCCTGTTTTAATATGCAGTAAGTACTGGTTCATCATGAGTTTATGATAAAAATCCTTTGTATAGAACTCAAGACCATTGTGCTATGCAAAACAATTTCTGAGCTATTAATTATTTCAATCAAAATCGACAATTCTCACAACAGAAATTCTCCATCAATAATATGTAGAAGTATTAGCATGATGCTTTGCATTGGAGATTGAAATGAAGGTAACCGTAACACCGCAGAGCTAGGATGACATTGATTTTATGATTGGAAATGTTCCAGTGTACAGTTTCCAAATGGAATAGAACACTACTAAATACAGAAGAACCTTATTCATTTAGCAGCAGGATAAGCAGGAACAAAGGAAATACTTTAAAACTAACATAGAAGGAGGTCTCCTGAGGTAGAATATCATTAATCCCACACAAGCCATAATTAGCCTACCAATGGCACCGAAAACTTTGTCAACCATCTTCATGACAAGCCAAACATGTGGAAAAAATGAATAGTGAATAATACATCTGGATTGAACCTGCTGGTTGGCAGAGCAAATCAGCAGATTTTTTTGAGCTTTAGCAGTGCATCTGCAAGTATAAGCCCTGTATTATCCAGGTAATCTTGTTCATTAAAAATATTAGTAATTGTTTGGATGGCTGTCGGCATTCAAAAACCTTCCAGAATTACCACACAAATCCACCCTGCCCCACCTCTCATACATCAATGGCATCAATTACATCAAATGCCAGCTGCATGCCATTGCTCATTCTAACTGCAAGATGTTGTAAAACGGCAATTCACAGAACTGTGAGAATACTGCAATAGTTTTACTTAGGGCTACTTATTGATTAAAGAGACAATAAGAGATACCAGAAAGAAAACTCAAAAACTGTTGGCTTATTAAAGGATGCATTTTAAAGACTAATGAAACATTTATTGAAACTATTCAATATAGATTTAAACAAGTGTGCAATGTATGTATATTCCCTTTGTGGATTTGGTATGTCACTCAAAAATGTCAGTTTGATACTGTATACATTCAGTTCCCTCATTCTATTTAATAACATAATGTGTGACAACTTCTTGAAGATCTTCCAAAAGTCCATATGAAGATAAAATTTCAATAACTTTGACATACCTGTATATGTTAAGCCCAAATTCCCTTTGATAAACCTCTACTAACTCTGCTGAATCTGGACTATTACAGAGTGCAGGAATATAACTTCTTTAATAATAAATGAATATTCCAGCAATTTCCCAAAGTTAACTGCTCTGAAGTTCTCCATTTTCCCTCCCTGTCCTTTCTTAAGTAATGTTATTACATTTGCTCCCTCTCAGCCTGTCCAAGAAACAATGGAATTCTGGAAGATGATAACTTGTTTCAAAAATGATTTTTTTACATGCTAAATACCTACTCTAGGTGCTTCTTTGATCACAATGCTGGTAATTGCTTTTGAGATGGAACCTCAAGCCAAACTGAGGTCTCCAGTGGAGAAAGCACAAAAGAACACAGGTGGGAAGATCCAAACCATATTGATCCTACAGAGACATCTCTGAGGATAAACGTATTTGCAAAATTTAGTTTATTAAGCCACTAAGTGACATTCTGCAGATGATCTTCTGGAAGAAATTTCTCATAGTTTACAACGCGCAACCTAGGAAATCACACTATCAGTGGGCTTCTTTGCCAGTCATCATTAGTCCTAATTCAGGTTAATTTATTGTCATGTTCATCAGGATGAAGTGAAACTCACAAAGTAAACAACACACGTGATGACAATAAGTACACTCAGTGATGAGCAGAAAACGAAAGGAGGTTGCAAAGAATGAAACACTGTCTGTCTGAAATAGTGCAAAAAGGAATGTTAAAATGACAATAATGGAGTAACCGAGTGAGCTATCAAGAGTCTGAGGAAGTGATAGCAACCATCAGGAGAAGATGGAAAAGAACAGATTGGATCGGAAGTCTGACAGAAGTGGGGAAGAATCTACATCTGGGCTTTCAAGTTCCTATAACTTCTCCCAGAAGGCAGAAGAAGGAAAGGGAAATGAGCAAAGCGGCAGGCATCACGGATTAGCCTTCCTGAAGCAGTGTATTGTGAAGGTGGACTGGCTGAAAGGAAGTGACAGGCTTGTGATGGACCTGGCTGTGGCTACCACCCTTTGCAGCCCCTGATGATCCAGAGCACTTGCCATACCAGGCCGAGATTTTCAATTGTGCATCTGTTTAAGTTCAAAAAAATCCTCATGGACATGCCAAATCTCAGATACCTAAGAGCGGACTATGTTGCTGTGTCTTTTTCAGATTACTACATCAGTATGGAGGGACCAGGTGAGAAGGTTGCCTAGAAACTTGAAACTGTCAACCATTGCTACTCTGGCTTCACTGTGAGGTGCTGAGGACAGGGTTATAAAAAAATCAGTGTTACAGGCTGAGGCCTTTCATGAAGACCAAAATGGTGATTGTTTGTTCTTTTCCACAAATTCTGCCTGTCTTGCTGATTTCCTCCAACATTTTGTGTGTATTACTTTGATTTCCAGCATCTGCAGATCTTCTGTTGTTTGTGATCAGCAGAGAATGCCACTGATCTCCTGAAGATGAGGTTATTCTCTCCAGCTGTCCAAAGCTATGCTGTTATACACTCTGAACAGATCTGGCTCCTCGTTGATTCCGCAAAACCTAGCTGAGCAGAGAGTCCAATCCATGCTGGGTAGGCGCTGCCGGAAGAGGTGGCACCCTGACTGGAGGAAGACGAGGAGAACACCTATAAAGCAGATGATAAAAAGCCTCGGCAGGAAGATGCTACACCATAAATGCAGGAACAACATGATCAGGAAAGGGTAGTTATAATCTAACAGAGGAAATATTTTCCTGAATACAGAGAACAAATATACTGTATAGCACTTTGGATTTAATCTGTCAGTTGCCACATTGTTAATTCCATCCTATGCTTAGTAATGTTTACATAATAAAAGACAACATAGGAAAGCACCTGCACATTCTTTCCTGCAGATGAATTATTCCTTACATGATGATATATGTATCAGTGGTTGACATCTTTTTTCACCACCATGGGGTTCTGCTCACTGTAAAAGCTTCACATTACTGTTACCTTTGTGCTGCATATTCAGTCAGCAAACTGACAAACTCAAAGGCCTCTCAACTACAGTCAATTAGTTCTAAGCTCAGGATTTCAAGCAATTGAGGTAACTCACTGGTTAAATGTTTTGGCTATATGAGTTCTCCAATAAGACCCATGAAGTGCAGTAGCTGTGTCTAAGGGATATTTTAACCTACACAAGTATTAGTTTCAAAAATTTAAGGTTATTGTTCACTGCCATTAAATAACCTACTCAATAAGCTATGAGAGCACCCTCATGGAAGTCAACTGTTCAGTTCATATCTGAGAATACAGCTCTCCCGTCGAATAGGAAGTCACACCAAACTTGTTGATCCATTTCAAGACAGCTAAAAGCAGAATGTGTTCATTTTGATCCATTTTCAGTTCTGGTCTCAGAAGGTGTTACTTCTTTCTCCTCATCTAGCTTGGCAAGGATCCTGAAGATATGGATGCTAACAAGAAAATCATCATCAGACTTATAAATTCCATTCTGAACTCAAATCAAAGTCTATGCAATGCATCTAGACTACTGCAGGAATTTTGCTTTACGGCCCATAATTTCACCACTGCATTGTGCACCTTATACAAGGACCACATGTAGATCTAAACAGAATACTGCTTTGAGATTTGATTTATTTTGAAACGATAAAGTAGTGAGTTGCAAGAAGCAACATGTCAAGCAGAAGTACCACCTGGGATAGTGGTCAGTACTTAAGGCAAACTATATAACTGAATTTTAACTATCAAAAGATTATAGCTTTGTGGAAGAACAAGATAACTCCTTTCTGATCAGCCTCTCATGAACATTGAGAGAGCAGTAATACCAAAATTAAAATGGCTTCTTAATATTTTGTCATTATCAAATATTAGCTACACAATTATCAATGTTTACAGTAACACATAATAACACTAGAAACTACAGCCCAGTTGGTTGCACTTAATTTAATAGAGTCACTGAACTTAAGAATTGCAATATTGCAGAATTTTATATAAAGATTGGTTTAGCAGCTACAAGGATTCTAAAGGCAAAGTTCACTCATATAATCTTGTCCCATACTCTTTGCTATATCGAGTGCTCTCCACCATTTCTTAATATCTCATGGAGTGAATCAAATCAGCTGAAGATTAGATTCCCTCAAGATTCAAAATTGGTCATCTGATTAACACTGCTGTCTAAACATGACTATGAATGCTTCAGTCTTGCTTCCAGAGCTCTTACCTGAACAACTGGTCATTTCGACTCTATTGCTGGTGAGTCAGGGGGAAGGCTAAAATGGAAATATTAGCTCTCTCAGATAACCACACACTAACTGAAGGTGCACTGTGAGCTTGAACTTATTAAATAATAACTGAAGAATGGAGTAATGCACTTGCCGATTGTGAATTTATCAGGCAAAATAGGAGATACTATGAGTTGAATCAGGGAAACATGACAGATATGCATACTTTGGAGATTTAGGGTCATTTCTGCTCTTGTGTTTTCTGTGTCCTTGATAAAAATGATTTGCATATTACAGGCATCTTCCTATCTCTGGAGAAGAGCAATCTGCTCACTATTTGCATCTCTTGATGAAGACATCAAGTAAAGTCCTAGAGAAATAATGAGAACAAAACTGATCTTAGAAACCAACTCAACACCCATTGCTCCTACACTTCACTCAGGATTGGTCACTTCTGTTCTGTTCATTAAGACCTATGACTCACATAGAGGAAAAAATTAAAGCATTGTTTTAAAGTCAAACTGTGGGACATTCTTTATTTAGTGTCTTAATCTACGTGCACTGTGAAGATGAGGATAAAGCAGAGATGAAGGCATGTAGTATATTATGTGTGTGTGTGTGTGTGTGTGTGTGTGTGTGTGTGTGTGTGTGTGTGTGTGTGTCTGTGTCTTTGTTTGTGTACGGCTGTGTGTACATGTGTATGTCTATGTTTGATGTGCGTGTGTGTCTGTGTCTGTGTATAGTTGTGTGTGCGTGTGTGTGTCTGTGTCTGAGTATGGCTGTGTGCGCATGTGTATATCTGTATTTGTTTTGTGTGTGTGTGACTGCCTGTCTGTGTCTGTGTATGGTTGTGCGTGCATGTGTATGTCTGTGTTTGTTGTGTGTGTGTGTGTGTGTGTGTGTGTGTGTGTGTGTGTGTGTGTGTATGGTTGTGTGTGCGTGTGTATGTCTGTATTTGTTGTGCGTGTGTGTGTCTGTGTTTGCTTATTTCAGGCATATTGTCATGAGAATAAGTGAAAACTGTTTTAGTTCTAACCTTGATATGTTTGGTAAGGTCACAGTGTTTTACACCCTTATTCCTTTTTTATAGGTTGATACTTCAGACAAATTGAATTTCAGCCACTTCCTGCTATCACTGGTGAATGGTTCCCCTTCAGGTTCTCTCAGCCCTCCAGTACATAGTACCTCCCTCCACACCTTCACCAGGTTGCCATAGTGATTCAAGAAGGCAGCTCTCAGCTATTTCTCATAACCACGTAAGGATAAGCAAAGAATGTTGCCTTTTCTGGTGACTCCCAGATTCTGAAAAATGACTAAATTAAAGAAAAATAATGTCACCACCAGTTGTTCTGTGTTATGTCCCTGTTAGTCAACATGGTTTATTCCCTCCCCTCCGCTGCCTCTTGTTCCTCAATCAAAGTGACATTATCTGTAGTGTCTGTTCGGCCACCATGAAGAGTAGCTGAAGCCCTGCTGTGAGTGCTGACAGCTGCTTGAAATTCACAGAGAAATCATCATGACTGGCACTGCTCTCCAAATACCAAAGCATTCACCAACATAAATATGCTGCAGGTCATTAGCATGGAAAATGCTTTACCACCTCTTAATGGCTTTAAAGAGCAGCAAGGATTCCCCTAACAATGTCAAAGTTTAAGATTTTATAACCTCAGGTATTTTGCTCTCTCTGTCAGTAGTCTGTGCTTGTTCTTTGTTGGTCATCCATTTATGAATTTGACTCAGCCATCCCTTCTCCATGAGCACTTCCTGACCTGCTGAGCATGTCATGCAGTTCTGAATTTTGCCCCATTTCACATTCCTTTGTCAGTAGTCTTGCCATCTAAATTATGCCCTCTTTTGCTCTAACTGCCCAACTGACCCATTGACCAGATGACCTCTCTAACTTCTCACCACATCAAACCTGACCTTATCATATCAAAGAAATTCCCTTTGTTCCATCCATCTCTCCCCTCCTTCTCAGCAACTTAAAAAATCACCTATCCTTTATTTCTCTTCCCTGGTTTTGGCAACAAATTCCAACCAGAACATATTAAAGCATTAATATGTTTCTCTTCCCATTGATTTTGCCTCACCTGCTGCTTTGACATTTTCTATTTCTGCTTCAGTTCTTTTAGTATCTGCAGTATTATTGGTGAGTAAGTCCGCTTGCCAGTGCTGTTGAGAGTAGACCAAATGGGTAGCAATTGCCTAATTTGGATTTGTTCTCCTTTTGACTGACATGCATGACGTTCCTGGGTGATTTTTTACAGCGCTTTACAATACCAATGTTGTATCTGCACCTGAATGAAACAGCTCGCTCATCCTGGACGTGTGAGGTCCCACAACCTTTGTTTTATGCAGTACTATCCGCCATTTCTAAATATCATGTGGAGTGAATCAAATTGACAGAAGACTAACTTGTCTCAGGAGGGCATCAAAATGTGTCATCCAACCAACACTTCTGGTTAAACATGGATGCAAATACTTCAGTCTTGTTTTCAGTGCTCTTATACTGGCCCCTGCCAATGTTGAAAATGGGAATGTTCTTGGAGTCTCTTCACCTCATTGGCAGTTTAGTTGCCCTCCCCTACCAATGTCCAGCACAGGCAGGACTGCAGAGTGTTAATCTGATCCATTGATTTTGTACATTTCGCCCTACATTGAAGCTTGCGAGGTTGGCACCTCATTTTTAGAAGTACCTGCTACTGATCCTGATGTGACCTTCTGCACTCGACATTGAAACCTGTTTGGGTCACATGGCTTGATTGTAATGGTAGAATGAGGTATATACCAGCCAATAAGTTTACAGACTGTGGGAGAATCCATTTCTGCTGCTGTTGATGGTCCAGAATGACTGATGAATGCCCAGATTTGAATTCCCAGATCTATCCTGACTCTATCCTGTTCAGCATAAATATAGCACGACTCCCACAATGGATAGTGCTCCTCGCGAGGACATGACAAAGCTTCCTCAAAAACTGTGTGGTGATCCCTTCTACCAATTCTAATTGTTTATACAGCATATCTTGTGAGCAATGGGCAATCTCTTTGCAGCAAAGGAGGATGAGAGATGACTTGATAGAGGTGTACAAGATGATAAAAGGCATAGATTGAGTGGACAGCCAGAGACGTTTTCCAGGGTGGAAACAGCTAACACCAGGAGGCATCACTTAATGGACATACAATTGCTCTAGGTAAATAAGCTATCTAATGTATTTATATTTATTGTGCTTTTATTATTATTGTGCTCTTTATCTTATTTGCACTACATCAGAGCCGGGGTAACAATTATTTTGTTCCCCTTTACCCTTGTGCGGTGGAGATGTCATTAAGCATTCTTAAATCTAAAATATGTTGAAGGTGATTGGAGGAAAGTATTTGGGGGGGTGATATTAGAGGTTAGTTTTTCACCCAGAGAATGGTGAACACGTAGAACGTCTTGCCAGGGGTGGTGGCAGAGACAGATACAGTAGGGACATTGAAGAGACATGGATGTTAGAAAAATGGAGTGCGATGTTGGAGGGAAGGGTTAGATTAATCTTAGAGTAGGCTAAAAGATCAGCAAAACATCGTGGGCCAAAGGGCTTGTACGAGGTTGTAGTATTTTATGTTCTGTGTTTTAAAACTATCATAGGCAGATACCACCGATAAAGGTGTATTTGTGAGAATAACTTTACATAGATTTAACCCGAATATTAATTCATTCACTACCTTGTGTCATTTACTTGAAGATACCCAGTCATGTCTTTGCTTTTAACATTTGTTGTCTATTTATTGTGCTTTTCTTTCTGTTCCAGTGTTGTTTGCAATAACTTATTCAAGGTTTTCAATACTAGAAATAACACTTGTGGATCTTGAAAATGCACAACTGTTTTCCCCAATGAAGACTCTCAACCCAAAACATCAACTATCTGTTTCCCTCCATTGATGGTGTCTGACCCATTGAGTTCCTCCATTATTTTGTGTGTTGTTCCTTTTCCATTGTCCCTCCCATCCAATCCATCACAAAATATTACCTTACTTCACCCTCTTCTGCTCAAATTTCTCCAAGTCCAAAGCAGAAGCATTTGACCAAAGGATTACAAATTTGAGAAGTTTCGCTCTCATAATGTCTGTGAAAGTGTACGGTCACTTTCTCAGGAGAGCACACTGCATATACGTTGTTATTGTCAAGTATTAGATAGAGTTCCCATCATAGTTTTTAAAAGCTCAACTCATTAAAAATAAACCACTCACAAAAAAAAGCCTTTATAACTTATCAGATAATTCTCATTGTTTTTGTTTTGTAAAGTTATGTTTAGCAATTTCTATTTGTATAAACAAAACATTTTTCTTCAACTGTACCATAAAATCAATATAACTATTGATAGAAAGGCATTAAGCATTAGATGTCCCACTTGGTGGATGATGGTTGATCTGGGCAAAAATCTTCGAACATGTTCTACTACATACACATAAATGTGATGAATTTTTAAAACTGAATGGATAATATCAAAATACATTCTTATAACAACAGCCATAGAAGCTGCAATATATGTCAGCCCATCATAGCTTTACATGAACAATGCTTCCTGCATATGTCATTCATTTATCATCTCAGAATTTGCTTAAATAAACCAGTTAGCAGTTTAATGCATGGATTATTAGTATAAATCTTTTCCTTTCACCAAGTCTGCACTTCCTGTCGCTGTAAATCCCTTCCCTCAGTTTGTTATCCTATTCTGTTTTTGTTCTACCTTCTGACTCTCGATCCCTCATATTTAATGAGGCACCCCTGATTAAATCTCAAGAATTCTCTCTCTTGATCCCTCTTGCCTCGTTGTTTTAATATCCACTGAAAGCTCTCTTCAAAATCTGCTCCTATTATCTCTGTCTTTTGATTAGAGTCTTCTATGTAGTTCAATCTCTGTGAAGTTACTTGAGACAGTTTTGTTTCTGTTTTAAAGGTGTTGGTACTTTTCTGAACTTCAAAATAAAATGAGCGAAGAAATGGCATTATATCCTGGCTGCTGTCGCTAAAGATTAATGGCTGAAATTAATTAATAATAAGAGCAAAGAAATGCTTGAGGTGTTTTGTGGAATTACTCTATCCATTATTTACACTAGTGGGCTAACACCCATGTTAAATAAAAGATATATGAACTTCTAACTTATTGTTTGCTTGGAATTGCAGAAGATAAATCATAGACTCAATAAATTTTCAAAGGAAATTGATGTAAAGAGACAGGCAAAAATTAATAAATACAGCTTGAACACATGCCTCTTCTTGAGAATCTTTAACAAATAAATCCTTTCATTTTAAAACAATAATGTGTAGAAATTAGATTTATGGGCACAATTTTCTCTGTATATTAAACTATGCCAGTTGCCAATTAGCAACAATTGGAAAATTGACCCAGGCACTTGCCAGTGTGATTCACAGTGTGAATCATGTACTTACTTACTTTCTGAAGTTCAGTCAATGATGTTGTCCAGTGTGCTGCTCCCACTTCTGTATTTATCAGTAAAAATTGGCTGTTTATTAGCTGTTTAAGGTGGGACTTCCAACCAACAGTTTTCCTTCACAGTAAAACCAGAGGACATACTCTGCAGTGAAACCAGGCACAAGCTCTCAGTGACACATCTCCACAGTCTAGCAGTACTAAAGGCTGTCATGGAATGTGGCTTTCAATAGTCATGTCTTTTCCCAGTGACCAGCACAGCAAGCTTAAGGGGAGCTGTCATTCAAACTGTTTCGGTAATATCTTTGCTCACAATTCAGGGTGAAGTCTGATTTGGTAACTTGTATCTGGAAACTTCATCAGTATCCTAAGTCCTTGCTAATCACTTGTTTGGGCATCGGTACTTACTTCAGGCACTATTCTCTTAGCTCCCAAACAAAAAGGTGAACAACAACTCAACAAGGAAGGTATCAGGCTGTGCTGTCTTACAAGTCAGGAGTAAGAAAGTCTAACGAATCAATAAAGATAGTTTTGCAGTCAGTGTGAAAGCAGGCCGGTGGGAGGGGAGTGCGTTTCATTTCACACACACTACAGCCGTCCGATGATTCATGGTTGCATTGCTGGAGCTGCACGAGCAAAATCCAGATAAAAAGCTGAAATACAAATATCGTCAAAGTACTGGAATAGCCTTCCTATCTTTCAGGTTTGAGATGGTGCAGGAACTTCAGAACCCATCAACCACTAACCCAAAACAATTCACTGTTTTGCTGTTCAGAGCTTCCCACTGACGTTCATTCCACCATCTGCCATAAAATATTGTTTTCTGCACTTTACTAGATTTAGATAAGGAACACAAAAATTCCCTTAGTAATTGTGTTGAAATCTTGAACTGTGAATGTGTTAATGTTACACTTCTCCTTCTGGCCATAACTCCAGATAAGATGCTTGTTGGAGGCAAGTTGTACAAATACCCTGCTGATGTTATGAACCTCTTGTCTTTCACAACCTCAAAACATTTCCAAACACATTTAGTGTTGAAAGCACAACAGTCTAAATAGAGTCTTCCCTGTCTGTGAAATGCTTACAGTCCTCAAGGTAATGTTAAACTGCAAAAATAAATAGTTCTTTTTATTTATACACAGGATGTGGGTGTCTCAGGGTCAGAATTATTACCCGTCCTAAGCCATCAATAGGAAAGTGGTGGTCAGCAGAATCTTGTGCCATGTGGTGAAGGCCCCTCCGTGGTGCTTAGGACAACTGCAAGATTTGGTTTGGAATAACAGGCTGAAATTTCCCTCAAATCTTGAACCAGATGCATAAATAAAATTGTCGAGCACATGATTAGTTGTTTTTTTTAGCCTGGAAATTAAATCCTTTAAAGAGCCCTTACACCCATTGAGCCATCTCAGAGAGCATTTGAGTTGCAATCAAAATTCATTCAATAAGCTTTTTATCAAATTGGTGTTGTTGCATTACTCTAGGGACTGAAGCTCACAGACATAAGTGTCCCAATAATAGCTACTAATCCTTGTAGCTTCCCATAAAAGTAACAGTGAGTCTGAATAATAAAAAATGATTTACATTCCTATAGAATGCCCATGGGACTACTAAAGAGCACACAACAGAACCTTATTTCTCAATTCACTCTCCCAAGTGAAAACTTTCCGGAAATGTAAGGTTACAGCACTCACTATATTGGAGCATTGATGGTCTTGCTGCAAACCTTCTCAGATATTTCCTGATAAGGTAATGTGAATAAATACATTTTAATGAGAGTACAAGGGGTTCATTGTATACATGCATGAGACTTTATCTGATGTGTTTCCAGCAGGTTTGTCAGAGAAGATGATAAACATGGGGATATTTTAAAGTAACCACTCATGACACCAGCCATCCTTTGCCTCTATAAGTATCCAATCCACCAAAAAACTCCCACCCTGGGTTCATGACAGACATAATGAATTCCAAGGTCTTTTTACATAATGATAAGTAGGAAATCCTTACTGCAAAGGATGATTGTCTGCTGCATGAAATACAGCCGCAATCTTTGTCATTGTACTGAAATGGACTGCCAGTCACCTCCTGCAACTTATCTCAAGACCCAAAGTATCTAACAATCCATCCAATGGTGAAACATTGACCTATCACTGTCCTGTATTCAACAGTCTGTCTGGTGGTGACACATTGACCTGCCACTGTCCTGTATTCAACAGTCTGTCTGGTGGTGACACATTGACCTGCCCCTGCACTGTATTTAGGCCAATGTGTTGTTGAGGCAATATCGCATTATCAGTTGCTGCTCAAACCACCTGTCCTTCCCTGACAAGTATGATTTAACTGGCTGAGAGAAAAAGAAAATACAACAATCAGGCACTCAGACTTTGTACTAAATTCCTTTGGTGGAAGATAACAAGTAACTTGCAATAAGTGTGTAAGAACATTCCTATTAATAAATATGACAAATGCTTCCTCAGCATTGTGGTTATTCTTTTACTAAACGATTGATTGCAGCTAAAACATTCTGCTGTAAAACATTCACTTGTCCCCAAGAGGAAGGTAAAGAGTGGTGGGGTGAAGGAACCCTGGGTGACAAGTGAGGTGGAAAATCTAGTCAGGTGGAAGAAGGCAGCATACATGAGGTTCAGGAAGCAAGAATCAGATGGGTCTATTGAGGAATATAGGGAAGCAAGAAAGGAGCTTAAGAAGGGACTGAGAAAAGCAAGAAGGGGGCATGAGAAGGCCTTGGCGAGTAGGGTAAAGGAAAACCCCAAGGCATTCTTCAATTTTGTGAAGAACAAAAGGATGACAGGAGTGAAGGTAGGACCGATTAGAGATAAAGGTGGGAAGATATGCCTGGAGGCTGTGGAAGTGAGTGAGGTCCTCAATGAATACTTCACTTCGGTATTCACCAATGAGAGGGAACTTGATGATGGTGAGGACAATATGAGTGAGGTTGATGTTCTGGAGCATGTTGATATTAAGGGAGAGGAGGTGTTGGAGTTGTTAAAATACATTAGAATGGATAAATTCCTGGGGCCTGACGGAATATTCCCCAGGCTGCTCCACGAGGCGAGGGAAGAGATTGCTGAGCCTCTGGCTAGGATCTTCATGTCCTCGTTGTCCACGGGAATGGTACCAGAGGATTGGAGGGAGGTGAATGTTGTCCCCTTGTCTGTGTGCATGCGCCGGTTACAGTTGCTCCGCAGTTTCTTACTTTTAAACTTTTCAACTTAGTTATTTGTTATATTTCTTTTTCTCACGGTAACACATTGAAGCTGAATCCTCTCTAACATGCTGGTGGAGAGAGTTTTACTTGTTTTTTTAGCGCTGGAATTAGTTACATTCGGACACGTCTCGTTAGTGTGGCAGCAGGATGGCCACATTGTGTATTCCAGGGACCAATTGATTAAGCTCATGCCCGCCGGTTTAGTGAACAGAGCAGGGGATATACCGGCTGAAACCTGGAGGAAAACGCACAGAGGATGCAGAGGGGGATCAAAAAGGCGAGGGAAGAGGATCCGGTCGAGACAACAGAGGCTTTTGGAGAAGAGAAGTTATAAGCCGTGTCTCCCCTCTCTTATCACGGGAAATATGAGATCGCTGGGGAATAAAATGGACAAACTGACTGCGCTTGTCAGGAGTCAGAGAACATTTTGGGAGAGCAGTGTCATGTGCTTCACTAAAACGTGGCTGCACGAGGACATGCCCAATCAAAGTGTTTCCATAGAGGGCTTCCAGACAGTTTGAGCTGACCAGAATTGCACAGAGAGCGGTAAGCATAAAGGTGGGGGGCTGACGGTTCTGATAAATAACAAATGGTGCAATTCTGGGCATATTACGATTAAGGAACGGGTCTGTAGCCTGGATATTGAACTTTTTGCTGTTGGACTCCGGCCATATTATTTGCCAAGGGAAATCTCACATGCAATTGTGGTTGTTGTGTTCATCCCTCCTTCTGCCAACCCGACGTCGGCGTGTAACATCATCTACACCATCATAGCCAGATTACAAACCCAGCACCCGAGTGCCCTCATTACCATCTCGGGTGACTTCAACCAGGTTACCATGGCTAGAACACTGCCCAACTTCACGCAGTATGTGAGCTGTACAACCAGAGGGGAGAGGACTCTGGATTTGATGTACGCTAACGTTAAGGATGCATACAGCTCCTCTCCCCTCCCCCATTGGGAAGGTCAGATCACAACCTGGTGCACCTAAAACCCTGCTACATGCCTCTGGTGAAGAGTAAACCTGCAACCTCGAGGACAGTGAGGAAATGGTCGGAGGAGGCTTATGGGGCGCTGCAGGGTTGTTTTGAGGTGACAGACTGGCAGGCACTCTGTGAGCCACATGGAGAGGATATTGATGGGCTCACAGAATGCATCACTGATTACATCAACTTCTGTGTGGATTGCAATGTTCCGACAAGAACTGTCCTTTGTTATTCAAATAACAAGCCATGGATGACAAAGGACATTAAGGACATCCTGAACGCTAAAAAGAGGGCGTTTAGAGATGGAAATAGGGAGGAGCTGAGGGCAATACAGAGTGACCTGAAAGCCAGGATCAGGGAGGCTAAAGACAGGTACAGGAGGAAGCTTGAGTGGAAACCCCAGCAGAACAACATGAGAGAGGTCTGGAGGGGGATGAGGAACATCACTGGGTTCTGGCAAACTAGCAATGGAGAGGAAGGCAGTGTGGACAGGGCCAATGAACTTAACCTGTTCTTTAACAGATTTGACAGTGTGGCCCCTGCCCATCCCCCACATGAGCCATCTATTGTCGGCCCCCAATCAACACATATTCCACTCTCCCTCCTACCCCTCCTCACAGTCCCCCACCCTGCTCTCATGACTATACCACTCCCCCACACAAAACCACCACGGTGGGCTTCACAGCTGAACAGGTGAGAAGACAGCTGAAACGTCTCAACTCAAGCAAGGCTGCAGGACCAGATGGTGTCAGTACCAGGGTGCTCAAAGCCTGTGCCCCTCAGCTATGTGGAGTACTTCGCCATGAATTCAACCTGAGCCTGAGGCTCCGGAGGGTTCCTGTACTGTGGACGACGTACTGCCTCGTCCCTGTGCCGAAGACGCCGCGCCCCAGCGGCCTCAATGACTACAGACCGGTGGCATTGACCTCCCACATCATGAAGACCCTGGAGAGACTTGTTCTGGAGCTGCTCCGGCCTATGGTCAGGCCACACTTAGATCCCCTCCAGTTCGCCTACCAGCCCCGACTAGGAGTTGAGGATGCCATCATCTACCTGCTGAACCGTGTCTACGCCCACCTGGACAAGCCAGCGAGCACTGTGAGGGTCATGTTTTTTGACTTCTCCAGTGCGTTCAACACCATCCGCCCTGCTCTGCTGGGAGAGAAGCTGACAGCGATGCAGGTGGATGCTTCCCTGGTATCATGGATTCTTGATTACCTGACTGGCAGACCACAGTACGTGTGCTTGCAACACTGTGTGTCCGACAGAGTGATCAGCAGCACTGGGGCTCCACAGGGCACTGTCTTGTCTCCCTTTCTCTTCACCATTTACACCTCGGACTTCAACTATTGCACAGAGTCTTGTCATCTTCAGAAGTTTACGGATGACTCTGCCATAGTTGGATGCATCAGCAAGGGAGATGAGGCTGAGTACAGGGCTACGGTAGGAAACTTTGTCACATGGTGTGAGCAGAATTATCTGCAGCTTAATGTGAAAAAGACTAAGGAGCTGGTGGTAGACCTGAGGAGAGCTAAGGTACTGGTGACCCCTGTTTCCATCCAGGGGGTCAGTGTTGACATGGTGGAGGATTACAAATACCTGGGGATACGAATTGACAATAAACTGGACTGGTCAAAGAACACTGAGGCTGTCTACAAGAAGGGCCAGAACCGTCTCTATTTCCTGAGGAGACTGAGGTCCTTTAACATCTGCCGGACGATGCTGAGGATGATCTATGAGTCTGTGGTGGCCAGTGCTATCATGTTTGCTGTTGTGTGCTGGGGCAGCAGGCTGAGGGTGGCAGACACCAACAGAATCAACAAACTCATTCGTAAGGCCAGTGATGTTGTGGGGATGGAACTGGACTCTCTCACGGTGGTGTCTGAAAAGAGGATGCTATCTAAGTTGCATGCCATCTTGGTCAATGTCTCCCATCCACTACATAATGTACTGGATGGGCACAGGAGTACATTCAGCCAGAGACTCATTCCTCCAAGATGCAGCACAGAGCGTCATAGGAAGTCATTCCTGCCTGTGGCCATCAAACTTTACAACTCCTCCCTTGGAGGGTCAGACACCCTGAGCCAATAGGCTGGTCCTGGACTTATTTCATAATTTACATATTACTATTTAACTATTTATGGTTCTATTACTATTTATTGTTTATGGAGCAACTGTAACGAAAACCAATTTCCCCCGGGATTAATAAAGTATGACTATGACTATGACTATGACTTTGTTCAAAAAAGGTAGTAGGGATAGTCTGGGTAATTATAGACCAGTGAGCCTTACATCTGTGGTGGGAAACCTGTTGGAAAAGATTCTTCGAGATAGGATCTCTGGGCATTTCGGGAATCATGGTCTGATCAGGGACAGTCAGCATGGCTTTGTGAAGGGCAGATCGTGTCTAACAAGCCTGATAGAGTTCTTTGAGGAGGTGACCAGGCATATAGATGAGGGTAGTGCAGTGAATGTGATCTTTATGGATTTCAGTAAGGCATTTGACAAGGTTCCACATGGCAGGCTTATTCAGAAAGTCAGAAGGCATGGGATCCAGGGAAGTTTGGCCAGGTGGATTCAGAATTAGCTTACCTGCAGAGGGTAGAGGGTTGTGGTGGAGGGAGTACATTCAGATTGGAGGATTGTGACTAGTGGTGTCCCACAAGGGTCTGTTCTGGGACCTCTAATTTTCGTGATTTTTATTAACGACCTGGATGTGGGGGTAGAAGGGTGGGTTGGCAAGTTTGCAGATGACACAAAGGTTGGTGGTGTTGTAGATAGTGTAGAGGATTGTCAAAGATTGCAGAGAGACATTGATAGGATGCAGAAGTGGGCTGAGAAGTGGCAGATGGAGTTCAACCCGGAGAAGAGTGAGGTGGTACACTTTGGAAGGACAAACACAAAGGCAGAGTACAAAGTAAATGGCAGGATACTTTGTAGTGTGGAGGAGCAGAGGGATCTGGGGGTACATGTCCATAGATCCCTGAAAGTTGCCTCACAGGTGGATAGGGTAGTTAAGAAAGCTTATGGGGTGTTAGCTTTCATAAGTTGAAGGATAGAGTTTAAGAGTCGTGATGTAATGATACAGCTCTATAAAACTCTGGTTCAGCCACACTTGGAGTGCTGTGTCCAGTTCTGGTCACCTCACTATAGGAAGGATGTGGAAACATTGGAAAGGGTATAGAGGAGATTTACCAGGATGCTGCCTGGTTTAGAGAGTATGGATTATGATCAGAGATTAAGGGAGCTAGGGCTTTACTCTTTGGAGAGAAGGAGGATGAGAGGAGACATGATACAGGTGTATAAGATAATAAGAGGAATAGATAGAGTGGATAGCCAGTGCCTCTTCCCCAGGGCACCACTGCTCAATACAAGAGGACATGGCTTTAAGGTAAGGGGTGGGAAGTTCAAGGGGGATATCAGAGGAAGGTTTTTTACTCAGAGAGTGGTTGGTGTGTGGAATGCACTGCCTGAGTAGGTGGTGGAGGCAGATACACTAGTGAAGTTTAAGAGACTACTAGGCAGGTATATGGAGGAATCTAAGGTGGGGGCTTACATGGGAGGCAGGGTTTGAGGGTCGGCACAACATTGTGGGCTGAAGGGCCTGTGCTGTGCTGTACTATTCTACATTCTATGCTGCTTAGCAGGCATGTGTTATCCACTGAAAACAAGTAAATCCAATCTGCTCCATTGTCACTCCAGGTGGTAAATATTCTGACCCGACACCAGAGTTTATTCCAGGACTTCCCTGAATGTTCTATTTCCTGGCATGGTCTCATTTGACAATATCTGCCCATGTGCTGCTCTGGTCTATCCCTTGTGGTGTCCAAAGGTGGTGTGCAGTCCTGTGCAAACCTCTCAGTTTTCAGGCTGCACAAGCCAGCACAACTTAAACTTAATATTAGCACTCCAATTACATTCAAAGAATGAGAGAGACCAGCTGCCGGTTTGAAGACGTGGTTATTTTTTGTAATATTTACTAAGTTAGTTTGAGCACCTAAGAAAACATATTGAAAATTTTAAACAAGACTGAAGAGATAGCCACCATTTGTGAATGAACATTCAATAACACAGATTGCCTTTTGACCAGATAGCCTGAGGGTTTGGCTTTCAGTCACTAAGAGTGTGCAGCTGGCTGTTTGCAATGCAACAACCATTTACTGTATTCAACTGTTCAACTATTGAACTCATTGGAGTTCATGCCCCAAATAACCAGTATGTCCCAAAGGAAGGCAGCCATGGATTTCACAACTGCTTCCCTCATCCATTTATTTTCAATCATCAGCAAAGTGATGTAAGATATTTTTGAGTCTGCAAGTATCAATTACTCACCAGTTCTCACCAATGGAACACAAATAGACAGGACATGAAGAAAGCGTATGGTCCACTTGCTTTCAGCAGATGAATCATTGAATACAGGAATCAGGATGCCACTTTACAGCTGTACAAGACATTGCTAAGACTACAGCTGGCATATTGTGTGCAGGCCTGGTCACCAACGTGTAGGAAATGGAGTGTAAAAACAATTCACAAGGACGTTGATGGGACGAGAGGATTTAAGTTCGAAGGAGAGACTAGGCTGGCTGGGACTGTTTTGCTTCGAGTGAAGGAACCTGATCAGTGGTATATAAAATCAGGAGACACATAAATAAGATGTATGCTCACAGTTTTATTCCTAGGCTCATAGCATAGGTTGAAGGTGAGAAGGTAAGTTTTAATGGGAGCCACAGGGCAATTTTTTCACACTGAGAGTGGTTGATATATTGAATTATCTGACAGAGGAAATGGTGGAGGTGCATACAATTACAATCTTTAAAACATATTTGTACAGCTCAATAGATAGGAAAGATTTAGAGAGATATTGGCTAGATCAGTTGGCATGGGTTGAAAAAAGAGTTTGTAGCTGTGCCATTTAATTCTGTGACCCTGTGTCAATAAGAATCATAAATGGATTACTAGCAGAAAGTGAAGTGAGTGCTGTAGTCATTGGCTGCAATCATTTCATCTTTTAGGCATCACTGTAAAGCAAGTTTCTAGGCCCAGACATCTCTCCTCCATCATTAGCAACAGAAAAGCTGTGTCTATATAGGCAGATCAGATGCTGCACATTCTGAGTGAGTGAACCCTCCTGATATTTCTACCATCGACAGACAGCAGTGCACTGTAATATTCGTCACTTCCCTTCAGAAGTGCAGCTACAAAGGACCTTGAGAAGTTCGCATCACACAGGAGAAAGCAATCTGTTTGGCACCAGCACTTTGGCTGAGAGATGCTGAAGGAAAGATAATAATTTTACAAGTCAGAGTAGTGTGTAATTTGGAGTGAAATTTGGAAGTGGTAGTGTTGCCCATAGCTTGGTGGCCTTGTCTTTCTGAGTAGTGGGTAGTAAGAGGGAGAGCTGTTGTTGAGGTAAGCCTTGATGAGTTGGAACACTGAGTGCTGTCAGGGTGAGAAGAGGAGAACATTTAAAACAGTAGTTAGATCACCAGGCTATTCCACTAGAATGACAACTGTTCCTTACATTCTGATGTACTGATAAGTGTTATGTGTTTGGTGGGGAGTCCAGTCATGGTACCACACTAACTGGGCCTCCTGCTCTTCCAGAATAGCTTCAGGCAGGGAAATCCCTTTGAATCCCTTTCACCCTCTCAATATATTTACTGTTAGGTCTTCTCAGCTTTTAGACAATCAAGAACCTCCAAATAACGAACCAAGAGATCACAGATCCCAGAGATAGAGAGAGTAAAACATCCATAGAGGTAAGGAACTGATTGCAGAATCTAAATGTCTCCTAAAATGAGACTTGTGTCTCCTAAAATGAGGTTGCTGCCAAACTACTATGGGCTCACATCCATCTTGACTTCTAATCATTAATAAATCCAGCAGGTAAACTGTTCATCAATGCAGGAAACAAGAAATCTCCATCTTCACTGAGCAAAGATCTATCATAATGACCTTTCATTGGTTTAAGCTAGTTTAAACAGAATAGTGGTGAACGCTGCAGAGGTAAAGGCACAAAAGGTTCATCTATGCTCTAACTTCCACATGTTGGCACTAGAAGGTCACCTTTTGCCTTAGACATTTCATTGTAAGGGATCATTCCAGAACATTCCTGTTTATTGTTTCCAAACACTATAATCAGATTATCAACAGTAGTTTTAACAAATAAATTGTTACTATTTTTCACTATGTGTTTTCAGAACACTGCAAAAAGTTGAGTGAGAGTGTGTGATATCGTAAGGCTGAGAATTACTGAGGAATGGACTTCCTGAATTGCCTTGACAAATAGGGTTCAGTAAAAGAGAGTTCACACAGTGAAGCATTCTGATTAATAGGTTGAAGGTGCACAGCAGCAGTTAGAAGGAGAGATCATGGAAAGGTATCAGGGCACTGGAGCAGGGATCCAATCACAGACCCAGTACTGTGCACACAGTTCAGGCAGAGATCAAAACATCCAGAGAAATCCAAAAACCAGAGGCAGGAAACAGACAGAGTCAATATTCAGACAGACAGAGTACAGATACAAATGTTGGAAAGGCTCAAGAAAATTCACTGGCACAATCTGGCAACAAACAGGTGAAAACACAGGACTGAAATTCACTCAGAAATAAACAGAGAGGCAGATGATAGGTGGAGCACAATGAGACACAGCTGGCAGCAATACAGGTACAGTAATAATGAGAAACAGATGAGAGACGGAGTACTCAGTAATATACAGGGGCTGGAGTAGAGCAGGAGTGGGGACAGGAGCACATGGCAATACAAACCCACAGACTGACGGCAAGGGGGAAACACACAGAAAGACAGAGTTCAACTGGAGGTACTGACAATACTTACTATCTTTGATCAGGTAGGGACAGGATTTGGCAAATCATTGTTTGCAGACGATGGTGCAATCTGGAAAAGAGGAAGAAACATCAAGTACATATTAAGGCAGGTACAAAAGGCTTTAAGATCAGTTGAAAACTGGGCTAATAAATGGGGTTTCAGGATTTCTGCTTCTAAGTCCAAATACATTATTTTTGGCTTTAGAAGAAAGACTTCTGATTGTGAATTGTGTCTATATAATTCTCCACTAGAAAAAGTCAAGGTATTCAAATTTCTAAGTGTCTGGTTTGATGAAAGACTTACTTGGAGGGTTCATATAGATAAAACAATTGGAAAGTGTGAGAAAGTCTTAAATGTTATGAGAAGTATTGCTGGATGCGACTGGGGAGCAGGCCGGGAAACTATGTACTTAATATATCTAGCTATGATTAGATCAGTTATAGATTATGGTTGCATTGTTTATGGTTCTGCTGCTACGGTAGTGCTTGGAAAACTAGACATTGTGCAGTCCAAAGCACTTAGACTCTGTTGTGGAGCTTTTAGAACAACATCAGCCCAAGCATTACGTGTGGAGATGGGAGAAGTGCCTCTGCATTTAAGATGAATTCAGTTGGGCCTGCAGTATTGGGTAAAACTAAATGGATTCAATCACAGCTGTCCATCAAAGTGTCTTTTGCAGGGGAAGTCAGAGCACCAAAGTAAAATTAAAAGATACCCATTTTTAGATTTGGTTTACAACTAGGCTGTGAAATTGAAACTGACTGAGGAAGACATAGTTGACCAAAATTGCTTGCCACCCGTCCCTTTTTGGCTCTTTCCAGAACCAGAAGTAGACCTATTCCTCCTTTTTCAGCTTAAAGGAAGCAGTGCAATTTCATCAGCGTTGATCACAAATGAATATTTAAATAATAAATGGGGATCTCATCTGAAGATTTTTACTGATGGCTCAGTAGACCCAGAGAGCAGTAGGGCAGGATTTGGGATGTATGCATCTCAACTTGGAGTTAAGATTGGTCACCGGGTTTCAGATGGTGTTTCTGTCTTTGCAACAGAATTATTAGCAATCCTCTGGGCCTTATGGTGGATAGAAGACTCTCGACCACGTAGGGTTATCATCTGTTCAGGTTCTGTTGCTACCTTAGAGGCTATAAAAGGGAATAAATCAAAAGCTCGTGCTGAAATAGTTATTGAGATTCTCTTAGTGTTGTTTAGAGTAGGGAAGATGTGTTGTGCAGTTAGATTTTCATGGATACCTGGGCATGCTAGGGTGGAAGGAAATGAAATTGTGAATGGCATTGCAAAGTCTTCCTTACAGAGCAGGCAAGTAGAAATTAGAGTTCCCCTAGACAGAGTAGAATTGAGAAGTAGGATTAAAAAAGGTACAGAGAAGAAGTGGCAGGAGGATTGGAAAAATGAATTAAGGGGCAGGCATTATTTTTCTAGTCACCTACTAGCTAAAAAGGTCTCAGACTGTTACCTTTTAAGTCGTAGCGATATGGTGAAATTTACAAGACTTAGGTTGGGGCATTGTAGCTAAACTATTATTTAAAGATAATAGGAAAACATCCTACTGGATTATGTGACTGTGGTAGCCCAGAGACAGTCCAGCATGTTTTGCTGAGCTGTAATCAATACAAAATTGAAAGAAGCATGCTATTCAAGAGGCTATCTGGCTTAAATTTATTTTGGTTTTCTATTCAATCTTCAACATCTGATTGAAGAGTCTATCATTCAGTTTATACTTGACACTAGGTTGTATTCGAGAATTTGAGTTCCTTGAAGTTCTATAATTAATTATACATCCTGCAGAGGGCTATAATACACTCAGATGCGTCTAAACAGTCGGAAGTAGAGTAGAAGAAGAAGAAGAAGAGGTACTGGCAAAAGGTCAATAATTTGGAAATCACTTTGAAAGGTTTCCCTGATAGTGTGGAGCACTATTCCCAATCACATAGGATTGGATCCTGTGCGGCTTGGGGGCAAGAAACAGTCTGAGGTTTGGGGAAGTGTGAGTCTGCATCCAAGTGGGACTTTGTGGCTTGGAACAGGGGTAAAGTTGTTCCAACTGTGTTAAGGGTATCTAATACTGATCAGGGCAGGATGCATTGGTGAACAATGATGGTATATTGGTACATCTGATAGTGACATAATGCTGTTGCTGCTCAGTGCAGCTTGGATCGAGTTGTGAGTGTTTGATAGTAGTTGGGCAAACAATGGACAATGATCAGATAGTGCTCACAAATTGCAGAGGATGTCAGCACTTGGGTGCAAACAGTGATTCTGATGGGGATTGAAAGCACAGGGCTAGTCAGGGCATCCAGTTGTTTGGGAAACTATGTATAGACTATGCACAGTGAGTTGGTTTGTTTGCATTGCCTGGGCAAAAAATTCTCAATTCTCCTGGACCTGAGCAAGATTCGACCTGAGCAATTCAGTTTTTTTCACCTAGGATATTAATGAAGTTCTGGAATTATGTGTGTGTTAAATGGAATGAAGACAATTAGCATTGTGATAATACTTAAAGAGCCATCTTGCTTCCACAGATGAGTGACTGGATGGCCCATGTAGCACCTCCATTAAATGGGATTGACTCACGGAGCTGTCATTATGCATTTTCATCTCAAATATGACCCGAACTTACTAGTTTTGGGCGTTAATATTCAGTCTGTTGCGCATATGGCCCTGGAAATGAGGCAGACTTATTGGATGAAGGGGAGGAATCAAGTGGATTAGAAAGAAGAATGCAACTTTGTAAAAGGATTTAACCTGAAACTACAGCTTATTTCCATTATTTTCACAAAAAGACATTTAAATTAATCTGTCTTGCTGACAAATTAACTTTATAGCCATGAGATGGAATATTTATTAACAAGGCCTCAGAATTCTGTTGTAATAGCACCTCTGACATAGGGGAGCACCAGAGAAAAGGACTGATGGGTGCATCAGGCTTGTCTAGTTACTGGAATGATGCTCAAGCCTTGCAATGGCAACAGGTCTTGCAAGTCTGTTTTGTAAAATAAGGTCTGTAGTCTGTCTCTGGGCAATGAGATTTTCCTTGTTGAACCAACTGACTCTGCCTCATCAGTAAATGTAAACACCTCTCCACAGCAGCCCCTGTTTTTCGCTCACTTGGAGTGTATACACAGTAAATCAAGTCACATGTTTATGACCTCAACCATTCAGCAAAGCTTCTTATTACACGAAAACCTGATATGCCATTTAGACTGCAGCATAAGTGGCTGATAGAACACTGATAAATGAGAAATTTCAGCCAATAATTATCTGCTGTAAATCAATGTGATGCACCAAAAGCAAATGCCACATCGACAAAGTCATTTTCAAACAAGTCTGCTATTTCCATGCCCCTTCTCTGAATACTCTGCAGGTCAAGCACATAAACATTATCCTAACACCATCAGAGATATCTGTCTGTGTGCTTGTAATGACATTTAGGATGCATTTTATCTAGACTTGCTTAACATAAAGCTAAAATTGCAACCATTGTTGGTAGAATCCCAGATAGAGAGGAGGGCATACAGGTTCTAGCCTCTGCACAAGACATCTTCAGGGAGTGGTGTCTCAGAAAGGCAGCATCCATTATTAAGGACCCCCAGCACCCAGGGCATGCCCCTTTCTCACTGTTACCATCAGGTAGGAGGTACAGAAGCCTGAAGACTCACAGTCAGCGATTCAGAAAAAGCATTTTCCCCTCTGCCATCTGATTCCTAAATGGACATTGAACCCTTGAACACTACCTCCCTTTTTTAATATATATTATTTCAGTTTTCGCAATAATTTTAACTTAACTATTTAATATACATATATATACTTAGTGTAATGATTTACTTATTTTTTTCTATATTATCATGTATTGCATTGAACTGCTGCCACTAAGTTAACAAATTTCACGACATATGTCAGCGATGTTAAACCTGATTCCGATCCTGAAATTATATTTATATAATGCTTTTACAGGCGCAAGAGCTTGTATGGACAATGAGATGATTTCTGAATGAGCGGGTAGGATCTTTGACGATACTAGATGATTTATTGAGGCAGGGTCCGTGGAGGGGAGATTGGTTTCTGTGGCGTACTGAGCTGTATCTGCAATTCTTGGGCAGTTTCCATGCCAAGCTGTGGTGCATCCAGATAGGATACTTCCTCTGGTGCTTTGGTAAAAATTGTGAAGAGTCCTAAGGAGCATGAGTCTTCTTTAATCTCCTGCAGAAGTGGAGGCATTGGTGAGCTGTCTTGGTCATGACATCAACGTGGTTGGACTGGAACAAGCTATTGGTGATGCTCACTCCTGGGAACTTTAAGCTCCCAACCCTCTCAATGTCAGCACCACTGATGCAGACAGCCAGACAAACACCCTCCCTGAAACAATGCCCTTTTGTGTTTACAATGACCAGCTCCTTTGTTGTGCTGACAGTGAGGGGAAGATTGTTGTCATGGAACCGTGTTGCTAAACTCTCATTCTCCAGTTCATCATTATTGAAGATGTGACTCACTGTGGTGGTATCACCTACAAACTTGTAGATGGAGTTTGTGCAGAAACTGGCCATGCAGCCATGAAGTATAAGGAATAGAACAGGGGATAGAGCCAAACCCTTGTGCAGCACTGGTGTTGAATCCCCATTGCTGGTCTGAAAGCCACTAGCCACTGCATGGCCATGCCACTCCTTAATTCTTCTTAAGAGCTTCCATAATTTTTTTCTGACTGATCTTTCATTTGCTCCATTTGAATATAAATGAATAAAATGAAATACATTTCTGATACTATTTGTTTTGATAAAGTATGTGAAAAGATTTGATTAAAATTCAGGGAAAGTGTCAGAAACAAGTTCTTCAGTTTTGCTTTGAGATGCATGTAAAGATGTTACCTCATGTTTGGCACATTCGGTTGTGATGCATGAACCCATGCCAAAGAGCCTTAGAGCCATAAAGTTATACAGCGTAAAAACAGTGCCTTTGGCCTGATTGCTCTATGCCAAACACAGCATCCTCCTGCTAGTTCCCATTTCCCACATTTGGCCTATAACCCTCTAAGCCTCTCTCCTCTATTTGCTTATCCAACTACATCTTAAACATTGCAGTTGTACCTGCCTCGACAACATCATATGGCAATTCATCCATGTACTCACTGCCTTCTGTGTAAAGAATGTTGCCTCTCAGGTCTTTTTATTTTAAATTGTACCCTTGTATCTTGCATCTGTGTCCTCAAATTTTGGAATCCACCTTATCCATATCCTTCAGGATTGTTTAAACTTCCCTGAGGTCACCCCCCTTTCTCCTGCACTCCAGAGAATATAGATCTCGGGCCTTGTGTTTTAACTTAAACCATTTTAAGTGGCAATCGACAGTACCATGATATTTATTTTCCTCTTTCACACAAGTCTACATGTACTTCAAAAATTGTTGATAGGCCATCAATAAATTTGGAAAATGAGTTTATACGTGTTATAATTTTTCAGCTATGTGACAAGATGCAACTCTGAAGTATCAGTACAGAAAAAAATCTCCTAATCTAGTATGAATTGTCTCAATCAGTTCATTCATATAAATCTTACTTTTTCAGAGTTTGTTACAATGATATTAGCTGTACTTTTTATAATTTCCTCATTTCTGTAATTCAGACCAGATTTTCAGTTTAACAATGCTCTCTATCATTGGTATCTGACTGTACTTGTGTTTTGACTCATTGTCAAACAGACTGCTGCAGTATCAATTCACACATTAGTGCATTAGTTGTCAATCAACACCTTTATTCAAGAGTCTGTTTACTTCTGTTACAGAATGGATACCGTATAATCTTTGTTTCTTATTGCTTAAATTAATTTTTGTTCTTCATTCCTCACTTCTGTTGTCATTTGAAACTGCTTTTGTCTTTTTGTCTTGTTATCAAAATGTGATCTCTGCACTGGCAACTGAATCGCAAGCTGTTCCAAATTGACAAGTGTGTAATGAATTCTGGCCACCAGTAGACTTCAGAATTGGTTTTGTAGCCTTAGACCTTGCTGTGGCTCTCTGACTATTGACTAGATTCATGTCAGATGTTTGTAATGGAAAAAGTTCTCTCGCATTCCTGTAAGTCATTCTAATTAATACAATAGTGTTATATTATTATTATTTTCTCTCATCTCAAGCAGGTAAAACCAGTGGTATGGGCATAGCCAAGCACACTCATTTCTCAATTGCTAGAAGCATTCCTTCTGTTCTAGTGGTGTTTAGCATTGTGGCTTTCTGGAGATTTACATAAATATTACTGTGTAGACCAAATTGTTAAATGCTATAGTGTAGTGACTTTGTGATGATACCACTTGTAGATATTACTACTGGGGCAATGTATACCCTGTTCATGTTCCAAAGTCTTTCAATTTCCACTTTTAATTCAGCATATTCCTAGTGTTTTTCACCTACTGATTCCGTACGTCTGCTGTTGTTTGTCACCTATATCAACAATCGGAATGATAATGCAGTAAGCTGGATCTGCAGATTTGTGGATGCCACCAAGGTTGGGGATGTAGTGGACAGTGAGGAAGACTATCAAAGCTTGTGGCGGGATCTAGACCTGCTGGAAAATTAGGCTGAAAAATGGCAGATGTAAGATAGTGCAGAAAATTGTGAGGTGTTGCATTTAGGGAGGACCAACCAGGATAGATCTAACATGTGAGTGCTTAGGCAGTGAGGAGTGCAATAGAACAGAGGGATCCAGGAACACAAATCCATAATTATTTTAAAGTGGTGTCACAGGTAGATAGGGTCATAAAGAAAACTTTTGACACATTGGACTTCAAAAATCAATGTATTGAGTACAGATGTTGGGATGTTACGTTGAAATTATTAGTCAGCCCTAATTTGGAGTAATGCATCTATATTTGGTCACCTACTTACAGGAAAGATGTAAACAGGATTGAAAGAGTGCAGAAAAGAACTTACAAGAATGATGCCAGGACTGGAGGACCTGCATTATAGGGAAACGTTGACTAGCTTAGGACTTTACTCCTTAGAATGTAGAAGATTGAGGGGAGATTTGCTAGAAGTATACAAAACTATGAGAGGACTAGACAGGGTAAATGCATGCAGGCTTTTTCCACTGAGATTGAGTGAGACGACAATGGGTGATAGTAATTCACTTCTGTAGATTCTGCCTGACCTGCAGAATTCCTCCAGCATCTTGTCTGTGCTTCTCTTATCAGATATAACTCACTCAAGCAAACCCAACAGCACTTTCCAAACCTCTGGCATCTGCCAACAGGAAGGGCAGAGGCAGTAGGTTTCTCATAAAAATGCATGCAATCCTAACCTGGAAACAAATCACCAGCCTGCCATTGGTGAAGGGTGGAAATCCTGAAATTTAGACACATTTCAGTTGATGAAAATTGAGAAGGATGACAGCAGGAAATGTTTCTCAACAAGTAGATTAGATATTTAATTAAATATAGGTGCTTGGAAATCAGAGTAATATTATTCAAGTGCAGGTTAAGCCTATTTTTTTCCACATTGTGAGAATGAATGTTTGAGCCAGTGGGTCAGAATTGCCATTTCTTTAAATGTGCATTTCAACAGTAGCTTTGTAATGTACTCCCAAAATAAGTCTTTATTGAAGCAAGGAAGGATGAATTGTTCTCAATTTTATTGAAGGTGATATCTTCTGTCAGAATGAATTGAATTTAATTTTATGATTGATATGACTTAAGCGTCATAAGCAATTGTTCAACACACCTAGAAACAACAGTTCATTTGTGACTGCCTGTAAGCAAACAAATCTCAAGGTTGTATGATTTATACATTCTTTGATAATAAATGTACCTTGAAACTTTGAAAATGTGTCTGTTTTAACTCCTGCAACCTTTAAAGAAAGGGCCATCCATACTTGCAGTGGTTTACCCAAAGCGTTCTTTGACATGGTCAATCTCAACTTCTAAACCTCAGAATTATTGTAAACCTGCTGCAACTCAAGCATTGCTGTGCACTGCTCCAGCGCATGCATACAGCAGCAGAGAAGGCTTCATCTCTCTTTGCTTCAGACTACAGAAGGAGGCATAGTAGGAGCATGGGTTTGTACTATTGCAGGCTTGTACAGAATAATTTTTAAAAGGGTGTTTGAAGTGCCTCCTTGTAAAGATGGAGGGTCTCCCTTGAACAGAGAACGGTCTCAAGGAATTGGGTAAGACCTTCTGCAGGCACCATTCATCAGCAGCATGTCAGGGAAGGACGCGATGGCCAGGTGAGCTAGTTCTGCTCCTATATCTAATGTTCATACTCACCTGTGAAGGACTCATTCTTCCTTCTGCTGTATTTATAGCATCCATCCTTAAAACTGAATCACTCTCCAGTGGCTGGAAGAGTGCTGCTTCTGACATGCAAGGGCTGGTTGTTGAGCTTGTAACTGTGATTCTAAAGGCTGTGGGACTTTCCAACGGATCAATGAAATAAGATGTGTTAAAGCTGATGCTGTGTGGAGACCTGACAACACAGCAATGCAAAACTCACAAAAGAAGATTATATTTATGGGGCTTTTAAGAAATGCAACATTAGGGATAGTGCAATGTTTTTGAATGATTGTATAAAAGTAGTAAAATTATTTTTCTGTCAATGTGTCTTCTTTGGGAATGTAAATTTTTCAAATTCATTTAAAAGTTCAGTGGCACCATTTTTCTTAACTGTTAATATTTTGTTTGCAACTCTTTCAAAGATGCCAAGACTCAAAACACATTTATTATCAAAGTATATATAAATTATACAACCATTGAGATGCGTCTCCTTACAGGCAACTATAAAGCAAGAAACCCGAAAGAACCCAGTAACAAAAATATAAAATAAAGACCAATACTCAATGTGCAAAGAAAGAGAAAAAATACAAATCATGCAAACAATAGAAACGAGCAGCAGAATTCTGAACCAACTTGAGTCCATGGATCCAAGTTCCTCAGTCTTAGTTCGTCGTATTAGTGGGGCACAGTGCCATGAAGCTCGCAGACATGAAGCACTGCAGCCAAGACAGTCTCACAGCCTCAGAATGAAAACGACCCGACCCTCGCCTCCAGTCCCAACACACTGACTTTCCAGTCTATCTGTGCCAGTGTTTAAATTGTCCAAACAGCAAATCGTACCTTGCATTAAGGCTGGGCCTTGCTGCAGCAATATACTCTGGGCCCAGACCTCGCCGCCTAGTGATACGCTCCAGACCGAGACCTCGCTGCCCAGCCTGAAGCTGTTCTCAACCTCTCCTAGTTTCCTGTGACAGCAATCTGTGTAACCCCTACTCTTCTCTTTCAGACATTGTTAGTTCAGTGTTGGGTTTATCTCATCCTAACAAAGAAGAGTCGGTGGATGTTGTTTACCTGATTTTCAGAAGGCCTTTGATAAGTCGTTGCACATGGCCTGGTATGGAAACACCAATGTCCTTGAATGGAAAAGCCAAGTAAGCGTAATGGATACAGGCCACTCCATTACAGGTAAAGCTCTCCCCACCTGTGAGCGCTGTCACATGAAAGCAGCATCCATCATCAAGGACCCCACCATCCAGGCCATGCTCTCTTCTCTCTGCTGCCATCAGGAATGCAGTACAGGAGACTGAGGTCTCATCACCAGGTTCAGGAACAGTTATTACCCCTCAGACACCAGACTCTCAAGCCAGAGTGGATAACTTCACGTACTGCAATCACTGAACTGATTCCACAACCTATGGACTCTAAAGCTCATGTTATCAATATGTATTGTCCTCTTTTGCACATTGTTTGTCTCTCGTTGTTGTGTGCAGTTTTTCATTGATTCTATCGTGTTTCTTTCTGTTTACTGTGAATTCCCACCAAATAAAATGAATTTCAGGGTGGTAAATGATGGCATACACTATACAGTATGTACTTTGATGATAAATTTACTTTGCACTTTGTACTTTTGTATGATACTGCTAAACAAGATAAGAACTCAGGATATTACAGGAAATACTAGCATGGACAGAAGATTGGTTGACCTGCAGAAGACAGAGTTGGAAGAAAAGGGGTCAATTCTGGTTGGCTGCTGGTGACTAGTGTTGTTCCACTGGAGCTGATGTTGGGTCCCCTACTTTACACATTACATGTTAATGATTTGGATGATGGACTTGATGTTTTCTGGCCAAGTTTGCACTTGATGCAATGATAGGTAGATGGACAGGTAATGTTGAGGAAGCAGAGAGTCTGTAGAAGGAGAGATTAAGAGATTAATGGGTAAAGAAGCAGAAGATGGAATACTGTGTGGGAAAGTGCACTTTGGAAGAAAGATCACAGATTAAAGGTGCAGACTACTTTTTGAATGGGGACTGAATTCAAAGTTTCAAAGGGACTTATAAATCCTAGCGCAGGATCCTGTAATAGTTAAATTGCAGGTTGAATTGGTAGTAAGAAAGCCAAAAGCACCATTAACAATCATTTCAAGAGGGCTGAAACATCAAAACAAGAATGCGATGTTGAAACTATATATGGAGCTGCTCATTGGTAAGACTTCATACGGCATTGGTCAGACCACATTTAGGTTATTGTCAGCAGTTTTGAGCATCATTTCTAAGAAGGGATGTGCTGGCATTTCTTCCTGAGTTGAATGATCCCAGGATTAACATATGAAAAGTGTTTGATGGCTCTGAGCTGCTCCTCATTGGAGTTTAGAAGATCAGAGGTGCGTCCACACTACGCTGGATAATTTTGAAAATGAAGCTTTTTCTCTTCGTTTTGACCTCCTGTCCACACTGAAATGGCGTTTTCATCCCCCGAAAACAGAGATTTTCAGAAACGATCTCCAGAGTGAATAAATCTGAAAACGCTTAATATCTGTTGTAGTCTGTACGGGTAACCGGAGAGATTTAAAAACGCTGTCATGACAACACCACAACAACAATGCTTTTTCTGCTTCTGCTTGGTACTGCGCAAGCTGTTATAATGCGCAGTGTGAACGGCGTGAGAGTTAAATTGTAAAGTGAGCTTTTTTGACTATTTAAAAACACTGTCATGACGTGCTGGAATAGATAGCTGCAGCGCGGCATTTTGTTGTCTTCTTGAATGCACCCCCCTAAAAATTTCAGAACAGACGGCAACGAGACTGAAGCCAGGAGGGTTAGAAATGTACTCACCAAATACTTTGACCCATAGCTTACTGAATAAATAACTATACTCACTTTGCCCTGTTTTCTGTCCTTTCTTGTATGAAGGTGGTTCACCTATTTATGCAAGTACTTCTCTGACAATAGATGTGTAACAGCCTAATGTAACATTGTCTGGAAATACAAGATAACACCGATGCAGACGTTTTATACATTTAACAAGGTGCTTTATTAATGCAACAGAGTTAGTCAGTTTTTCAATGTTCGTCGTCAGCTGGGTCATACTGTCTGTGAACTCCCTGTCGGTTGCCTCCATACGCTCCAGTATTTGTTTTTTTTTTAGTTTTAAGTCCTCCTGCGCGAGAGCCAAGAGCAAGTCCTTTTAAGTTTTTCTACTCTGTAACTGGACAAACGCGCACCAAGTACATCGTTTCCTCTTCGCTTGTTTTCTGTGTGTCCTGCACATGCCCAGTAGGAGAAGATTCACCCAAATATCCATCTAATGTGGACAGAGATATTTTGAAAAACGCTTAGTGTGGACGCCTGTCGTGTTTACTCGAAACCGGCGTTTTCAAAATTATCCGGCGTAGTGTGGACGTAGCCTAAGGGGGATCTCGATGAAATTTGTTGAATATTGAAAGGCCTAGATAGAGTGGAAATGGAGAAGATTATTTCAAATAGTCAAAAAGTCTAGAACCAGAGGGCACAGCCTCAGAATATAAAGGTGTCCTGTTAGAAGAGAAGGAATTTCTTTAGCTAGAGGGTGGGGGATATGTCATTGAGTATATTTTACAGCAAAAGTTGATAGGTTCTTGATTATACAGGGCATCAAAAGTTCTGGAGAGAAGGCCGGAGAATGGAATTGAGAGGGAAAAAGAAATCAGCCATGATCAAATGGCAAAGCTGACTCAGGGAACCCCAAAGGCCCTTATTCTGGATCTATGACCTTATGTAAACCTTTAAACCGGGTTTTAAATTTCTAAGAAATCTGTAATTGCAGCAATTATCTTAGGCAAACAAAGGCAAAAGAAAACTGGGAGAATAAAATCAAGAAAGAAAATGGGCTGAAGCCAAAACGATGGAAGAAACATAAAACTGAGATTTGATAAGTAACATAAACAGAAGGGATTTCTCCCAGTTTGAATTGGTTAAAAAGCCAATGTGAGAAAGAATAATGAAAGAATGGATGGTTAAAAGTATATTTCCATTAAAATCAGCTTT
This sequence comes from Mobula birostris, assembly GCF_030028105.1. Taxonomy (NCBI): domain Eukaryota; kingdom Metazoa; phylum Chordata; class Chondrichthyes; order Myliobatiformes; family Myliobatidae; genus Mobula; species Mobula birostris. The sequence continues at coordinate 87,867,932 of NC_092376.1, read as the reverse complement.
GCTAAAATCCTTTATCTTTCAAAGCCATATATTGCATTTATACCCAGACCAAATGTGAACCTAGACACAAGGAGAAAGCCATAAAAGGGGAAATGAGTCTTGTACCCATGCACAATACAGGGATCAGCAGATATCCGTATATAAGGAATTTGGTTGAAGTGACTTTAGATGCTGTAAGATCAGATTGTAGCATTGATTAATTGCTGCAATTTTTTTCCATGCAGTTTGCATCATGATGGATAAGCAGCAAGTCAATTAACAGAACTCAAACTGCCGTTTAAAGATTTTATTTGCTCCTTCTGTGCCTCTGGCTGCCTCTTAAAAATGCAGAATTTTATGAAGGGAGTTTTTATTGCAATGGACTTTGATCTGCCAGGTTTCCCATTTGCTAAAAAATGGACAACTAATCACCATTCTCGGTGTGCTTTTGCACTTTTTATATTACCAGATGGGAAGATTTTAATTATCTTTATTGATTCTCTGTTATTCTTGCAAGCAAGTGCAAGCCATCACTTGGAAAACCCTCTGTGATTATCCGAGTCATTAATCATTCGTGAACACATCACAACACATCAACTCAAAGAGTCACCTATATTAACCCAGGTAGAACCAGAAAAATCGGCTCAACCACCCTACAGTTAAACAATAAAACACATCTGATCTCTAAGAGTGGACAGCAAATTTGTTCCACAATCCACATAATAATCGTTTACTCTGTCTTCAGTCTGCCATGTGAATTTTTTGATTAATCTCTTTCCTTTCATCCTTTAAAATCCTAGTGAAATTTCCCAAACAAAATACTTTCATGGTGTTAAAGGAAGCTCTGGGCTCAACTCTTCTGAGAAGCAATCGAGTTAGTTTGACTCCCTGCCCGGTCCCTGTAACCCCATTCCAAGTATTCATCTAATACCAGTTTGAAAGCCATTATTTAATCAGTTCAAATCACCCATGGAGGGTCAAAATTCCTATCACTTGTGCAAAACTAAGTTTCCTCATCTCACAACTGATTCAATTTCTAATGACCTTATATCTACACACAGGCCTTTGGAAACAGATGGTTTATTTACTCAAGCAAAGATAACTGTAAAAGTTGGATCTACAGTACGTAGTAGTTAGGCAGCATCTATGGAGAAGGAAACATAACATGTCAGGGTAATGACATTTGATAAGATGAGGAAAAATTAGGAATTAAAAATATTTTAACCTGCAGGGAAGTTGAAGACATAAAGAGAACAAGGAGAGCATTGGTGATACAGTGCCGAGCAGCACAGGAAAATTATAGCAGTGGAGATGGTGGTGCCTGCTGGGAGAAAATGGGGAAGATTTGTTGATCTGCCTCAACCAGGTGGGAAAGATGCAATCAGAAGGAAATGAATAATAAAAGGGGTGAGGACAAATAACAATACTGGCACTGTAGGATAGTGAAAGTTGCAGATATTGAAATTCAGAAAAGGAGGAGGATTTTGAAAACACTCGGCAGTCCAGGAAGCAAAAGGATGGTATTAACTTTCCAAATTCTGGACACCACAGTTCCAAAGGAGATATTGGATTGTGTTTGATTAGGCACTTGGCAGGGGCCAAGAAAAAGAAGTCTGGTTTAAGCAGAGCAGCATTATGTGAGTGGGACAGTGTTAGAGTGAAGAGTGAAGAGTTGACTCAACAGACTTAAGCAAGAACAGGAAAAGACTGTATGTAGATTTTTTTTCATTTAATTTTCTTTATTTCTTTCTGATTGCACAGGTAGAGCAAGCAGGTCTGGCAGGGCAGTGGAATGCTTCTCTTGGGGAATGTGGAAAGGCAGGGAAACTTCAAGTGTCCCTGATGATTACACCTGCAAGAAGTGCTTCCAGCTGCAACTCCTTTCAGACCACGTTAAGGAGCTGGAGGTGGAACTGGACGAACTCCGGATCATTCGAGAGGCGAAGGGATTCCTTGACAGGACATACAGGGAGGTAGTTACACCCAAAACACAGGTAACTTGGTGACTGTCGGGAAGGGGATAGAGGACAGGCAGCCAGTGCAGAGTATCCCTGAAGTCATTCCCCTCAACAAGAGGCATACCACTTTGGGTGATGTTGGGATGAGGCATAACCAAGCAGAGGAAAGTCACAGTGGTCAGGTCTCTGGCACTGAGTCTGGCTCTGTATAGAAGGGAAGGGGGGAGAAAACGTGAGCTGTACTGATAGGGGATCATATGTAAGGGGAACTGACAGGAGGTTCTGTGGATGTGAACAAGATTCCCAGATGGTACCTTGTCTCCCAGGTGCCAGGGTCAGGGACATCTCAGATCGAGTCCACAGCATTCCTAATTGGGAGGGTGAGCAGCCAGAGGTTGTGGTCCATTTTAGTACCAATGACAGTTTTGAGGCATTTAGATGTAAAGGGTAGGACCTCCAGGATTGCTACTAGTCCCACGTGCGAGTGAAGCCAGAATTAGGGAGATCATACGGTTTAACACATGGCTACGGTGGTGGTGCAGGAGGGAGGACCTCATATTTTTGGATCTTTGGGCTCTTCCAGGGAAGGAGGGAACTGTGCAGAAGGATTCATTTGCACCTGAACTGAAGGGAGACTAATATCCTTGTGGGAAGGATCGCTACTGCTGCCTGGGGTGAGTAAAGTAGAGTTACAGGGGGATGAGAACCAGAGTACCAGAACTGCTGGTGCAGGGGTTGTGAGCAGAGATGCTTTTAAGCCAACATACAAAGTCAGGAAGTGAAAAGTTGAGCATGGTGGGACTAATGTTCTGAGCTGTGTGTATTTCAATGCAAGAAGTATTGTAGGAGACAGGGTTGAGCTTAGGGCATGGATCAGCACCTGGAATTATGACACTGTAATCATTAGTGAGACTTGGCAGCAGGAGGAGCAGGGCTGGCAACCCAATATTCTGGCGCTCCTTTGTTTTAGACATGACAGACGGGAGGGATTAAAGGGGAAGGGGTGACGTTACTAGTCAGAGGAAGTGTCACAGCAATTATCAGTCAGGATAGACTGAAGAGCTCGGCTACTGAGGCTACGTGGGTGGAGCTGTGGAATAAGAAAGGGATGACCACGTTAATAGGATTATATTATAGACCACCCAATCGTCTGTGTGAATGAGAGGAGAAAATTTATAAAGAGATTGCAGACCGTTGCAAGAAATTTAAGTTTGGGATAATAGGTGATTTTAATTTTCCATATATTGCCTGGGATTCCCAAACTGTAAAATTTTGTCAAAAGCATTCAGGAAAGTTTCCTTAATCAGTACATAGAGAGCCCAACTGAAGAGAGTGCCCTACTAGATCTCCTATTAGGGAATTAGGGAATAGGGAACAGAAGTTTGTGTAGTGGAACATTTTGCATCTAGTGATCATAATGCCATTAGTTTTGAGGTAAAATATGAAGAAGGATAGGTCTGGTCCTCAGATTAAGATTCAGAATTGGAGAAAGGCCAATTTTGATGCTATCTGAAAGGATCTGACAAGTGTGGCTTGGCACAGGTTATTTTCTGGCAAAGGTGTACTTGGTAAGTGGGAGGCTTTCAAAAGTGAAATTTTGAGAGTACTGAGTTCATATGTCCTGTCAGAATAAAAGGCAAGGATAACAGGTTTAGGAAACCTTGGTTTTTGAAAGCTATTGAGGCAATTGTTAAGAAAAAGAAGAAAGTACACAGCAGTATAGGCAGGAAGGAGCAAATGAGGTACTTGAGGTGTATAAGAAATTCAAGAGAAGACTTCAGAAGGAAATCAGGAGGGCTAAAAGAAGACACGGCTGCTCCAGCAGACAAGGTTCAACATTACAGGTTTAATGACATATCCCAGTGATATTAAACCTGATTCTGATTCTGAAGGTGCATCAGAATCAGGTTAATTATCACTGGCATATCTCATGAAATTTGTTAACTTTGCAGTAGCAGTACAATGCAATACATGATAAATACAGAAAAAAATTGAATTACAGTAAGTATATATATGTATACGTATTTTAAATTAACACACACAAAATGCTGGTGGAATGCAGCAGGCCAGGCAGCATCTATAGGAAGAGGTACAGTCGATGTTTCGAGCCGAGACCCTTCGTCAGGCCCAAAACGTTGACTGTACTTCTTCCTATAGATGCTGCCTGGCCTGCTGCGTTCCACCAGCATTTTGTGTGTGTTGCTTGAATTTCCAGCATCTACAGATTTTCTCGTGTTTATGTATTTTAAGTTGTTAGATTAAAGCAAATAGTGCAAAAATAAATAAAAGAAAGTAGTGAGGTCCTGTTTGTGGGTTCAATGTCCATTTAGAAAGAGAATCCCAAAGGCTTCTACAACTATTTTAAGAGCAAAAGGATTGCAAGGGACAAAACTGGTCCATTGGAAGATCAGAACAGTCATCTACGCATGCAGCCAAAAGGGATGGGGGAATTCTTAAATGGAGTTTTTGCATCTGTATTTACATGCTGACTATTCCTAATCATATTATGCATCTCCAAATGTTCATAAATCCTGCCTGTCAGGATCTTCTCCATCAACTTACCAACCACTGAACTAAGACTCACTGGTCTATAATTTCCTGGGCTATCTCTACTCCCTTTCTTGAAAAAGGGAACAACATTTGCAACCCGCCAATCCTCTAGATCCTCTCCCATCCCCATTGATGATGTAAAGGTCATCGCCAGAGGCTCAACAATCTCCTCCCTCACCTCCCATAGTAGCCTGGGGTATATCTCATCCAGTCTCAGTGACTTATCCAACTTGATGCTTTCCAAAAGCTCCAGCACATCCCCTTTCTTAATGTCTTCATGCTCAAGCTTTTCAGTCTGCTGTAAGTCATCCCTACAATCACCAAGATCCTTTTCCATAGTGAATACTGAAGCAAAGTATTCATTAAGTATCTCCGCTATCTCCTCCAGTTCCATACACACTTTTCCACTGTCACACTTGATTGGTCCTATTCTCTCATGTCTTATCCTATGTGGGCTGGTGTCAGGGCTTTATGCTTTGGCTCATGATAGGGTCAATCACGTCAAACAGGTCAAAGGGTAAAGGCCAGACTAAGACTAGTCCACCAGTCCTCCAGGTTCGGGGGTTCAGCTCAGGGCTAACGACCCTGACTGGTGAAACAAAATTGTTATGGAAACAGCAATGAAGGATCCTTCTATATCTGAGTGTGACGGTGTTCCTGCATTTCCACCCAGGACCTGCATGGCTGACAGGAGTGAAATCTGAGAAAAAGCTAACAACATGATCAAGGAAGCCCTGAACACCACCAGAGATAGAGGACTTTCAGTTCTGCCTTAACGTCCAGTGGCATAACAGGCAGTAATTACAAAGTGTGAGGTGCTTCCCATTGGGAGGAAAAACCAAGGTAGGATTTATACAGAGAGCAGTCGGGCACTGTACTGAGGGGCACAGTGGGACAGAGGGATGTGGGAAAACAGATTAACAATTCCTGCCAAATGGAATCACAGGTAGGGCAGGTCGTAAAGAGGACCTAAGTCATAGGGAATGGTTGAACAGTTTAGGTCTTTATTCCCTTAAGCATAAAAGGTTGAGGGGAGATTTGGTAGAGGAATACAAAATTATGAGGGATATAGATAAAGTAAATGCAAGCAAACTTTTTTCACTGAGCTTCGTGAGACTAGAACTAGTGGTCATGAGTTAAAGGTGAAAGGTGAAATGTTTAAGAGGAACAAGGGGGAATCTCTTCACTCAGAGGGTGGTGAGAGTGTGGAATGAGCTGCCAGTGCAAGTGGTGAATGTGGGTTTGATTTCAACATTTAAGAATAGTTTTGATAGGTACTGGATAGAAGGGGTATGAAGGGCTATGATCTAGGTGTATGCCAATTGGACTAGGCAGATTAATATTTCAGTACAGATTAGATGGGCTGAAGTGCATGTTTCTTTGCTGTAGGGTTCTATGACTGTAATTTGCAACCTTTCATCAGAATTGGCCATTAGTTGCTGAAGAAACATTCACTGAGCTTGTAACACAGTTACAGTATAGAAGCCTAGTGACAGAGAGGTCAAAGTGTGGCAATTGAATTGGGAGTTAAAATCATGGGGATTGTAGGTGCCTTGATTTTACTCCAGTTTTGTGTCTTCTGAGAGAGCCAATGAGGTCAATATGGGGCTCAGAGATGGACTAGATGGAGCTCAATAGGGCAGAATGGTATCCCGGGGAACAGTGGCTTTTTCCCCATCTGTGTCCTTTCCAAATTCAAGTTCACATGTAGTTTATTGTCATTCATCCATGTCGTGTACATCACCAAAGGAAACAGTATTCCTCTGGACCAATGTGCACAGCCAGTACATATAATTCACTCATATAACACATAAAAAATATTACCACTACTAAATTAACAACACAAGGTACATTTACAACACAAGTTAAAAAGTAAACAGTATAACACTGCTGACACTTCATGTATTACGAGACCTGCATAGTGGCAGGGAGTGCCATAGTCTTACAACCGAGGGGAAGAAGCTGCTTTCCATTCTAACAGTTCTTGTTGTAGTGCTACAATACCCCCCAATGCCTAATGATGGGGGTCAAAAAGATTGTTGGAGGGAGAGAGGGAGGGAGGGGTCACTGGGCCCTGAGTATGCAGTGCTCTTGGTAAGTATCTCTGATGGATAGAAAGGAAACCCCAATCATCCTTTCAGCAGCCCTTGCAATACTTTGTAGGAATTGCAGTCAGATATTTTGCAATTCCTGCTCTAGATAGTATTGCAACTAGTCAGGTATTCCTCTAAAAATGGGTTAAAATGGGGGGGGGGGGGAATCACTCCCCTCAATACCTCAGGAGACAGAGATGCTGCTGTGCTTTCCTAACCAAAGAGGTGGTGTTGATGTCAGGCTGTTGGAGCAGGGATCCAATCGCAGACCCAGTACTGTTCACACAGTGATATTAATTGAGTATCAAATCCCAAGGTGCAAACACAGTCGGCGTCAAAGTTCAGGCAGAGATCAAAATATCCAGAGAAATCCAAAAACCAGAATCGGGAAACAGGCAGAGTCGATATTTGGACGGATAGAGTTCAGATACGAATTCAAGAAAACTCACTGGCACAATCTGGCAACAAGCAGGTGAAAACACAGGACTGAAATACACTGAGCAATGAACAGAGAGGCAGGTGATAGCTGGAGCACAATGAGACAGAAGTGGCAGCAATACAGGTAATGATGAGAAACAGGTGAGAGGTGGAGTACTCAGTAATACAGGGACCAGATTAGAGCAGAAGCGGGGACAGGAACACATGGGGCATGAAAACAAACAAGAGCACATGGCAATACAAAACCATAGACTGATGACTAGTGGGAAACACACAAAAAGACAAAGTTCAGCTGGAGATACTGACAGTTGAAGAACCTAGTGAGATCATCCATTAAGTGCACTCCCAGAAAGCTGGTGCTCCCTACTCTCTCCACAGAGAAGCCATGTATGTGCAGTGAGGAGTGGTCAGCCTGCCCCTTCCTAAAGTCCACAATCATCTCTATAGTCTTGCCCACATTGAGCTCAAATTGTTGAGTTCGCACCACTCTACCTCCTCACAGTATGCACTCTCATCGTCGTTGTTGATGAGGCCATCCACTGTTGTGTCTTCAGCAAATGTGATGATTCAGTTTGAAATTGATCTAGCAGTACAGTCGTGCATCATCAGTGTGAACAACAGTGGGCTGAGCACACAGCCCTAGGGAGCACTGGTGCTCAGTGTGATGGAGCTAGAGATGTTTCTGCCAACTGTGTCTGACTGTGAACTTCCTGTCAAGTACAGGATCTAGTTAGAGAAAGAGAGGTGTTGAGACACAACAAAGACAGTTTACCCATCAGTTTCTGAGGGATGATCATATTAAACACCAAGCTAAAGTCAATAAATAGCATCCTGGCATATGAGGCCACCATTTTCCAGGTGGAACAGGATGGAGTGGAGTACAGAGGCTGTGGCATCACCAGTGGACTGATTTGAGTGATAAGCAAACTGGAAAGGGTCCAATGGAGCAGGAAGATGGGATGATTCAGCCTCTCTTGATATCAAACTGCACTGAGTTGGATCTGATGTGGCTTCATGGATTAAAATCACAGCTTTGTGTTCCAACATGGAGCAAGTACCTCTTGAAAATATAATTTTGAATGTGTATTGCTCTTACTGCCACTGGGAAAAGGTGCTGTTCATTCTCTCTTCCTCGGCTGTTGATCCAATGAAGAAGTTCAGTTTCTACACCTCCTTTTTGTCTTAGAGATCAAGGAATAAAGGAGAAACAGTGAAGATCTTCAGCCATTGATTTCCACGGGCAATTGCCATAATTAGCCCATGCGTGAGCAAGCCCCCAGGGAAAAGAGGGCTGTCAATTTCAAGATGCTAATTAGAAATCAGAAAAGTATAATGTGATTGTTTTTCTCTTGGAACTTCTCGGTTTAATGAAGTTGTGAACAAAATGGTTGAAGCCATATGAAATCAAGATTAAGCAGATGAGGTGATTCTCTCAAGTTTTGAAAAAGTGAGAGTCGGCTTCATGGAGGCAGGTACAGTTGTTAGAAGGTAGATATGGAACTGATATCACCCCAGGCTAGAGATTTGAGTTAGCACGCAGTGGTAGTTTTTGTCAGTTGGTAGTGAGTGGGCCTGTTCTGTTCCACCTTGCTCCACGAAGATCCTGATGATGCACAGGGTCTCACTATGATGCATGAAGCTGACTTCTTGCAGAGAAGTGTCCAAACCTGATCTAACTCTCGATTGTGGTTGATTTACCACTTGAGTCAGTTCAGTAGGGAACAAGGGATGGGCGGTTCTGCATCTACCATTTCTCTCAGTACTCTGACATACTTCCCTACCAGCTAAAAACCGGAACTCTACGACAACCAATGGGTGCTGAACAGACAAGACCGCACATCACACAAGATCCAATTAAAACATGATGAACAAAACTTCATCTTCTGGCTGAGCATGTTGCAGCCTTCCAGAACCATCATTAAATTCTCAGATTTTAGGTAATTTGCTCTTGTGTTTGAGCAGAACTATCTATTTCCACTCTAAGTGATATTGGAGACTGCTTCGCCAAGCATCTACACGCCAGCTGCCAGAACAAGCAGGATCTCCCAGTGGCCACCCATTTGAATTCCGCTTCCCATTCCCATTCCGATCTGTCCATCCATGGCCTCCTCCATTGTCGTGATCAGTCCACACTTAGGTTGCAGGAAGAACATCTTATATTCTGTTTGGGTGGCCTCCAACCTGATGGCATGAACATCGATTTCTCTAACTTCTGATAATGCCCCCACCCACCCACCCACCCCTTTTCACCAGTTCCCACCCCCTTTTCCCTCTCTCACCTTATCTGTTTACCTGTCCATCATCTCCCCGTGTTGCTCCTCCCCCACCCTTTTTTTTCTTCCATGGCCTTCTGTCTCTTTCAACAATCAACTTCCCAGCTCTTTGCTTCATCCCTCCCCCCCCCCCCAGGTTTCACCTATCACCTGGTGTTTCTCTCTCCTGTCTCCCCAGCCCCCCGCCCAACCTTTTAAACCTACTCCTCAGCTTTTTGCTCCAGTCCTGCCAAAGGGTCATGGCCCCAAATGCCAACTATGCTTTTTTTTCCCCATAGATGCTACCTGGCCTGCTGAGTTCCTCCGGCATTTTGTGTGCGTTTCTCCTCCTGTCCGCATGAGTCAAGAAACCTGATCTCCATTTCAGGGAGCTGTCGAGAATATTCAAAACTAAGACAATGCAGACAAGTGTGAGGTTTTGCATTTTGGAAGGATAAATCAAGGTAGGACATACACAGTAAATGGTAGGACACTGAGGAGTGTGGAGGAACAAAGGGATCTGGGAGTTCAGATATATAATTCCCTGAAAATGGTGTCACAGGTGGACAGGGTTGTAAAGAAGGCTTTTGGCATCCTGGCAATCATAAATCAAAGTATTGAGTATAGGAGCTGGGATGTTATGGTGAGGTTGTATAAGACATTGGTGAGGCCAAATTTGGAGTATTGTGTGCAGTTCTGGTCACCTAACTATAGGAAGGATATCAGTAAGATTGAAAGAGTGCAGAGAAGATTTACTAGGATGTTGCCGGGTCTTCAAGAGTTGAGTTACAGGGAAAGATTGAACAGGTTAGGACCTTATTCCTTGGAACGTAGAAGAATGAGGGGGGAATTGATAGATGTTTACAAAATTATGAGGGGTATAGACACAGTAAATGTGAATAAGCTCTTTCCACTTAGATTAGGAGAGATAAATACGAGAGGACATGATTTTAGGGTGAAAGGGGAAAGGTTTAGGGGGAACATTAGGGGGAAGTTCTTCACTCAGAGGGTGGTGGGAGGGTGGAACGAGCTGCCATCTGACATGGTAAATGTGGGATCGCTCTTAGGTTTTAAGAATAAATTGGATAGGTACATGGATGGGAGAGGTCTGGAGGGTTATGGACTAGGTGCAGGTCAATGGGACTAGCGGAATAATGTTTCAGCACAGACTAGAAGGGCCGAACAGCCTGTTTTCTGTGCTGTAGTGTTCCATGGTTCTAAGATCAATACATTTTTGGAAACAAAGAGATCAGGAGATGAGGCAATCAGAATAAGAATAAGTGACTTTAGAAGTTGAGCTCGTCCTCCCTTTTCCCAGGTGTTGGATACCAAATTCAAAAATAAAATGTGAAATTATTGTTGATGTAGAAGAGGTCCAACAGAAATGCTGAATAACTCCTAGCCCACTGTCAGCTTCATCCCAAGATAAAATTGAAGCCTTTCTTTCTGGGTACCTCATTTGATGGTAAATTCACCCAATCTCATTTCCTAGCTCCATTATTTCTCTGTTTTCAAACTTCTTCAAATTGACTTGTTAAGGAGAAACACAGACACTGTCTTTCAATATTCATCCAGGCCTCAGCTAGCCTTTTTGCTACTTTATCATTTCACACTTTAAGCAAATTCCCACACAAAACACTAGACAGAAACATGCATGATTACATTCAGTTAGATGTATGTATGATCAAATTTTGGTCTATATACAAGTCCTATCTGTGTACAATCAGACTAAACAAAATTATCAAGCCTATATGTCAGCTTATTCTGGCAAAACATTGTATTCGTGGGCATTATCAAAATACATAAATTTGTAACAAAAGACTAGACTGAAATGAACGTTTTCAAAGCTGTTTAAAATACATCAATTCGCAAAGGCTGAATCATGCCTAGACAGCACAGGAAAAGTTTTCAGCCTACTACATTCCTCCCTTCTCTGTGCAAATAAACCATTTACTTCAGAAACCTTTGTTCATTCCTTCTGCCAACCATGCTGGACTGAGACCTAATACAGACTATTAGACAGAGCAACAAATACAAAAAGGCCATTTTTTAAAAATTCTTACATTATTTGACTAATCTTTCTAGCTACAGTGCCTGTGTTCCTGTCCTTTGATCAGCCTAATCAGATTAGGATGCAAAAGATTAACTGAAACTAAGTGAGACAGAAAATCTGTAGTCATAAGACAGGTCTGTATTGCAAAAAAGCACTACCCACTGTCTCAATAATGAATTCATATCGGTTCCAGTTAAAATACTGTAGCACAAACTTGTTCTGTGTAAAGCTAATAGACGAAACAGATTAAATTATCAGAATGATGTAAAAATTCATAAATGTAAAGATGATAAAAATAAAAAGGTGTTGCAGATTGCTACTGTGTAGTAGAATCAAGCAGAATTAATTGGCTACTCATTAGTTAAAAGGTTGGTAAAATTGACGCAAGAACTGGTCACTCCAATGTCACATAGAGTTCAGGATCCAATTAAGAATATGCAAGTAATGAATGGATGAGGAGTCTTAGATGGTAGGGAATTGTTGTACAGTACTGATCTAACTGAGAGATTTAAATAACTAACAGAGTATTGAATATTTGGGAGTGATTGAAAAGCCTTCGTATTTCATCAAGGAACATCATAACTTGCTTAGAAATGTGAAAGTTTCCAAGCACAGAAAGCCAGCGATTAGAATACAGTCAAGATGTCTAGTTGATTGTAGTATATTGTGCTGCTAATTATACAACGCCATTTTGGTCCATTTTTAGTTGCTAATGCAAAGGTGATGCACAAAGAAGCAACAACATTTAATTGGATCTCATAAGAAAATTAAAGAGCACCTTGATGAAGGAAATGTGATGGCAGTTGTGCTTCTATGTTTTCGGGTGGATCATAAGGCATTTTATAGTTGTTATCTCCAGCTATTGGGATTAAAAATACTATATAGCGACAGCAGCACTGAAGTTGAAGACAAAGGGATAACTTTTGGAGGCAGAGTATTATGATAAGGCCCATTTAACATTTCTTAATAGGATAAACTTTCAGACAAAGGCAAATAGAAACATTGAGGGCAGGATAGGATTAGAAACGCTAAACAAACAAGAATAATAATCCAGAAGCAAAATATGAGGGGTGATTGGTCTGTTCGTGGCCTAAGGTAGAAGGAGTCAATTTTAGAAAACCTAGCACATTTATTTTTCAACATAGTCCCCTCCTACATGTACACACTTAGTCCAGCAGTCGTGGAGCATACGGATCCCTTCTCTGTAGAAGTGGTCCACAGCAGGGATGATTGATAAGTTTGTGGCCTAAGGTAGGTGGACAATAGACAATAGGTGCAGGAGTAGGCCATTCGGCCCTTCAAGCCAGCACCACCATTCACTGTGATCATGGCTGATCATCCACAATCAGTACCCTGTTCCTGCCTTCTCCCCATATCCCTTGACTCCGCTATCTTTACGAGCTGTATCTAACTCTTTCTTGAAAGAATCCAGAGAATTGGTCTCCACTGCCTCCTGAGGCAGAGCATTCCACAGAACCACAACCCTCTGTGTGAAAAAGTTTTTCCTCAACTCCGTTCTAAATTGTCTACCCCTTACTCTTAAACTGTGGCCTCTGGTCCTGGACTCCCCCAACATCGAGAACATGTTTCCTGCCTCTAGCGTGTCCAATCCCTTAATAATCTTATATGTTTCAATCAGATCCCCTCTCATGCTTCTAAATTCCAGTGTATACAAGCCCAGACGCTCCAATCTTTCAACATATGACATTCCCGCCATCCCAGGAGTTAACCCAGTGAATCTACGCTGCACTCCCTCCATAGCAAGCATGTCCTTCCTCAAATTTGGAGACCAAAACTGCACACTGTACTCCAGGTGGGGTCTCACCAGGGCCTTGTGAAACTGCAGAAGGACCTCTTTGCTCCTATACTCAACTCCCCTTGTTATGAAGGCCAACATGCCATTAGCTTTCTTCACCGCCTGCTGTACCTGTATGCTTACTTTCAGGGACTGATGAACAAGGACACCCAGATCTTGTTGTACTTCCCCTTTTCTTGACTTGACACCATTCAGATAGTAATCTGCCTTCCTGTTCTTGCTACCAAAGTGGATTACCTCACATTTATCCATATTAAACTGCATCTGCCATGCATCTGCCCACTCACCCAACCTGTCCAAGTCACCCTGCATTCTCATAACATCCTCCTCACATTTCACACTGTCACCTAGCTTTGTGTCATCTGCAAATTTGCTAAGGAGATGAGTTATTAACATCAAACGTTCTGCATTATCACTCAAAGAGCTGAACTGCACGTGCATGTAACGAGAGCATCTTGGACCTCCAGGTGGTCCACCGCAGGGGTGATTGATAAGTTCATGGCCTAAGGTAGGAGGAGATGAGTTATACAGCTCTCGTTACATGCACGTGAAGTTCAACTCTTTGAGTGAAAATCCATAAAGTCTGAAGTTTCTCCTCATCTCTTTCTACTTAGGCCATGAACTGATCAATCACCCGTGCTGTGGACCACTTCTGGAGGTCCAAGACACCAACTTCTGCAAAGAAGGGATGCGTATGCTCCGCGACCGCTGGACTGAGTGTGTAAATGTAGGAAAAATTAATGTGCTAGGTTTTCTATAACTGACTCGTTGTACCTTAGGCCACAAACTTATCAATCACCCCTCGTGCTTTTGAGGGGAAGAGGCTGTTCCTAAACCATTGGGTATAGATTTTCAGGCTCCCTGTTGGCAAGACGAGAAGAGGGCCTGTTCCGGAAGGTCCTTAATGATGAATATTGCCTTCATGAAACACCACTCCTTGAAGATGTCGTTAATGGTGGGGAACGTTGTACCTATGATGGAGCTATGATGATGTGCCTACGTCCTTGATGGTGGAGATCTTTGGGCCTATGATGGAGCTGGCTGAATGTCTAACCCTCCATATCTCTTGTGATCATATGTACTGGAGGCTCCATACAGGCTGTGATGTAACCAGTCAGAATGCATTTCTACCATAAATCTATCGACATTAATCAGACTGTTTGGTGACATAGCAAATTTAAATAAATCTATAATCAAATATAAAAGATTTGGAGAGAAAGCATGAAGAGTAATTTTGATATTTGTTGGCAATAGTAAATTGGAGGGATGTGGTAAATGGATGAGTGACATTGATACGGACAGATGTATTGAATGTAAGGCTAGGTGATATGTTGGTTTAATGTAATTAATGATTGCATACAGTATGTATATCCTAAATGATAAAGCTCTTAAAGATGGAACAACTGAGAGAATATGCAGTACCATTGTGCTAAAAGACAAATAATATTTTTAATTACCAATGCATGGTATATAAATGCATATAAATATAAATACATATTTGGAATTGTAATTGTAAGTTAAAATATAGCATCTGAGTTCTTGATATACTATTAAAGTAGGAATATAAAGCCAACGACAAGGACACAGGTAAACATTTAATAGCGCGATTCTGGCAAGAATGAAATATCTGATGCATTAAAATCAGAGGTATTTTTTAAGCAGTGGAAACCTGATAACACATAAAAGGCTATTAGGTTCTATAGTTACTGCCTGCATTGGGGGTGAAAACAGATCTCAGAAAAAATTTCAAAAGGCAGTGACACATATTGAGAACTTTCTCGTCAGGAAATTGGCTAGTTGGGGAGGAATTGGTGCATGGGACTAAATAGCATAATTCTTTCAAAGATTCATCACAGACATAATGCATCAAATCGCCTGCTTCCGTAAGACCTTGTGATTCTTTCTGAACTTATGCTAAATTCTGTTGGGCCAAAACCCATATGATAGTTCACCAAACCACCCATAATTACTACAACATTTGCATTGTCCCTTCCTGAGATTAGAACACTCGCCTTATTTTGGAAATGTGATTAGAAATCGCATGCCAGCTGGCAGTTAGTGCTGACAGGAGGACAATGGGTCAATGTGTGTGTATTTGGAGTAGGACCGCAAGATTACAGATACATTATTCACAGCATGTTGTAGGGGGTCTAATGCATATATGTTAAACATGATTTTAGAGTATCATAAATCATAGAACAGAAAACAAGCTGCCAAAAATTTTATATGAAAATACAAAATAATCAGTTAATTTGCAAAGTTATTCACAGTTGATTACTAAGAAGCAATGAGACCAGTACAGATCAGACCATCAGATTAATTACAGTTTTCATTTCATATAATTGTAGCAAAATGGCATTCAATAATTCAAGGTCACACAGAAGTACATGCTGTAAACAAATCTATTTTGTGTGTGAAATTGCCCTTTGGATGATTAGTTATACCATAAAATGTTTATTATATCACAGAAGTTATGAAAGTTTGTTCTGATTTAGCTGATCATAACCTAGGTAAATGCATTGCAATAACCTAGTGCCTTAGGCTGGTCCATATTACAAATTTGCAATGTCCGGAGAGCCTAATGATCGGCAAAGCAGAAGAATAGGAACAACATTGAAAGCCTAAGCTTACTGTAACAGGAACTGATTATTCCTGACCTACAGCTTCAACTGTCCATTTCCCTCCACAGGTGTCTCAACCACAAAGTTCCTTCAAATGTTTCTTTTCACACCTAGACTTAGAAGTTGATATCTATTTGGATAAGCATAGAGCACAACAAGGCACTAGGAAGAGGACATATTATATAACTTAACAAACTGCGTGCATAGGTCAGACAAGGATAGAAGATATATCAATTACATTCCCCCACAGTCCAGTATCATGCATACCCATGGCAGGGCTTTGGTTGGGGTAGATATAAAAATGCACAAAACCTTCAGACTGAAAGCATCCTGCCTTTGACTAGCACACACTCCGACTTAGACTACTTCTCTGGGAGTCTGCGGCATCCTTGAGATGATCCAACTCTTTGGATCACAGGGGAAATTAGGAACAGGTTTTCTGGTTGAATTTTATAATGAGCCTTTGGAAAGATCTGCTTTTGCTAACTCCCTTTTCCATGAGCTCTGAACAGATTCTAATAGTACTTTTACCACAGCAATGATTTGCAAAGTATTCCATAGGAATTGTATGAGAACAGTACCAATAGATCACAATGATCACAAGCACAACCCACAGAAATTAGCTTTCAGGGAGTATCTTACAAGTACAATTAATATTTTTTGGATAAGGAACGTCAATAACATACATAATCTCTGGATCACTCCCAATGCCACATGCTAATCATGGCAGGAATAGGTTGATGGTATGGGTAAGTGAGTAGCTGAGGAAGTGGTGCAGGGGGCAAGGTTCCAGATCTCTGGATTATTGGGGTATCTTCTGGGAAGGTATGACATATACAAAAAGGACAGGTTACATCTGAACCTGAGGGGAACAAATGTGCTTGCAGGCAGGAGAGGGTTTAAATTAAGCTGGCATGGGGGATGAGAACTGGATTGTCACGTCACGGCGGAGGATAGAGTAGTTGGTATACAACTGATGCAGTATTTAGTGAGACTGTGAGGATGCTCGTGTGACACTGTTAGGTCTCACGGCGTTCTGGAGTTCAGAGTTTAACTCGGGTGCCACTCTTTAAGGAGTCACTGTCCATCCTCCCCGAGGAATGCACAGGTTTTGCCCGGGGTGCTCCAGTTTCCTTCCACAGTCCAAAGACGTATTGGGTGGATAAATTGTCCCCTAATTAGCCTAGGGTTAATCGGGGTGGTGGGGTTGTGTGGCTCAAAGGGATGGAATATAAAAATAAATGTTATAGGGCAAAATTACAGAAGGTGCAATGAGTTACAGTGTAATGTAGGGGCTAAGTCAAAAAGGATGATGAATACAGGACTGAAGGTGTTATATTTGAATGTACGCAGTATACAGAATAAGGTAGATGATCTTGTAGCGCAGTTAGGAGATTGGCAGGTATGATGCTGGGGGCATCATTGAGATGTGGCTGAAAAAACGTCATACTTGGGAGCTTAACATCCAAGGATACGCCTTGTACCAAACGCCTAAGCAGGTGGACAGAGGGGGTGGCATGGCTCTGTTGGTAAAAAGTGATATCGAATCCTTAGAAAGAGGTGACAGAGGAGCAGAAGATGTAGAATCCTTGTGGAAGGTGGATACACACCTGGAGAAGAAGGATGCTTATGTGAGAATGCTGTTCTTGGACTACAGTTCAGCATTCAATATCATAATTCCCTCCAGGCTCGACAAGAAACTCAGAGACGTTGGCCTTCACCCTGCCTTGTGTAGCTGGATCCTGGACTCCTGTCAGATCAATAGCAGGTGGTAAGAGTGGGCTCCCTTGCCTCTGTCCCTCTGACTCTCAACACAGGTTCCCCTCAGGGCTGTGTCCTAAGCCCCCTCCTTTACTCTCTGTATGCACATGACTCTATTGCCACCCACAGCTCCAAGCTGCTAAATAAATTTGCTGACAACACTACACTAATTGGCCTAATCTCAAATAAAGAGGCAGACTGCAGAGAAGAAATTGTCACCCTGACACAGTGGTGTCAAGAAAACAACCTCTCCCTCAATGTCACAAAAACAAAGGAGCTGGTTATGAGCTACAGGAGGAATGGAGACAGGCTAACCCCTATTGACACCAATGGATCTGAGGTTGAGAGGGTGAATATCTTTAAGTTCCTCAGCACAAACATCACCGAGGATCTCATGTGGTCCGTACATACCGGCTGTGTGGTGATAAAAAGCACAACAGTGCCTCTTTCATCTCAGATAGTTAAAGAAGTCTGGCATGAGTCCCCAGATCCTAAGGACTTTCTACAGGAGCACAATTGAGAGCATTCTGACTGGCTGCATCGCTGCCTGGTATGGAAACTGTACTTCCCTCAATTGCAGGACTCTGCAGAGAGTGGTGCGGACAGCCCAGCACATCTGTAGATGTGAACTTCCCACTATTCAGGACATTTACAGAGACAGATGTGTTAAAAGGGCCCGAAAGATCATTGCAGACCCGAGTCACTCCAACCACAAACTGTTCCAGCTGCTACCACCTGGGAAACGGTACCGCAGCATAAAAGCCAGGACCAACAGACTCCAGGACAGCTTCTTCCACCAGGACATCAGACTGATTAATTCATGCTGATACCATTGTATTTCTATGCTATGTTGACTGTCCTGCTGTACATACTATTTATTATAAATTACTACAAATCTCACATTGTATATTTAGATGGAAATGTAACATAAAGATTTTTGCTCCTCATGTATGTGAAGGATGTAAGAAATAAAGTCAATTCAATTAAATATTGTGAGTTATATGCAAGTCCCGAAATAGTAGCCAAGATGTGGGATATAAATTTTAATGGAACGCCAAAAAGGCATGTAAAAAAGGCAATGTTATGACAGGCGCTGTGGATTTCAATATGCAGATAATTTGGGAATATCAGGTTGGTGCTAGATTCCAACAAGGGGAATTTGTAGAATGCCAATGAGATGGTATTTTAGAGCCATTTTTGGTTGAACCTACTAGGGGAAAGGCAATTCTGGACTGGATGCTGTAGATTGAATCAGATTTGATTAGGGATCTTAAGGTAAAGGAACCCTTAGGAGGCAGTGATCATAATATGATGGAATTCACCCTGCAGTTTGAGAGAGAGAAAATGAAGTCAGATGTATCAGTCTTTCAGTGGAGTAAAGGGCATTACAGAGACATGAGAAAGGAACTGGTTAAAGTTTATTGGAAGAGGACACTAGCAGAGATGACAGCAAAGCAGCAATGGCTCGACTTTCTGGGAGTAATTCGAAAGACCCAAGTTGGATACTTCCCAAAGATAAAGGAAGAATGAGGCAACTGTGGCTGACAAGGGCAGAAATTGACAGCATAAAAGCAAAAGAGAAGGCATATAATATACCAAAAATTAATGGGAATTAGAAGATTGGGAAGCTTTTAAGAACTGACATAAGACAACTAAAAAAACAATAAGGAGCAAAAAGATGAAATATGAGGGAAGGCAGCCAAAAATATCAAAGAGGATACCAAAAGTGTGTCAGATATATAAAGAGTAAAAGAAAGGCAGGAGTGGATATGGGACCGCTGGAAAATGACGCTGAAGAGATTCACCAGAACGATGCGTGGAACAAAGAAATGGCAGATGAAATTAAGAAGTATTTTGCTTCAATCTTCACTATGAAATACCCTAGCAGTATGCCAGAAATTTGAGAGTGTCAGGGGGCAGAAGGGAATGAGGCAGCTGAAGAGATTGTGAAGGCATTAGTAATGATCTTTCAACAATTAATAGATTCTGGAGTGGTTCTGGAGGACTGGAAAATTGAAAATATCACTTCACCCTTCAAGAAGCGGGGGAAGTAGAAGGAAGAACATTATAGGCCAGTTAGCCTGACATCAGTGGCTAAGAAGATGTTGGAATCCATTATTAAGGATGAGGTTTCATGATACTTGGATGTGTATGATAAAGTAAGCCAAACTTAGCATCATTTCCTTAAGGGGAAATCTTGCCTGACACATCTGTTGGAATTCTTAGAGGAAATAATTGGCAGGATAGACAAAAGAGATGTTTGTCTATTTTCAGAGAGCCTTTTACAAGGTGCTGCACATGAGGCAGCTTAACAAGATAAGAGCCCATGGTATTACAAGAAAGGTAATAACATGGAAAGAAGATTTGCTGACTGGCAGGAGACAAAGAGTGGGAATAAAGAGGACCTATTCTGATTGGCTGCTGGGGACGAGTTGTGTTCCATAGAATTCGATATTTGAATCACTTATTCTCAGATTAACATATGAAAAGAATTTGATGGCTCTGGTCCTGCACTTGCTGGAGTTTCAAAGAATGAGGTTAGATCTCATTGAAACCTATCAATTGTTGAAAAGCCTAAATAAAGTTGGTGTGGAGATGTTTCCTATAGTGGGTGAGTCTACAACCAGAGGGCACAGCCTCAGAATAGAGGGCCATCCATTTAGAAAAGAGATCAGAAGGAATTTCTTTAGCCAGATGGTGGTGAATCTGTGGAATTCACTGCCACTGACAGCTGTGGAAGCCAAGTCATTGGGTTTATTTAAAGCAGAGGTTGATAGGTTCTTGGTCTGTTGTACCTTAGGTCAAAGGTTACATGGAGAAGACAGAAGAGTGGGTCAAAGCAACACTCACAACAGGCTGGAGGAACTCAGCAGGTCGGGCAGCATCCGTGGAAAAGATCTGTCGACGTTTCGGGCCGGAACCCTTCGTCAGGGCTGTAGGGGGAAGGGGCAGAGGCCCTATAAAGAAGGTGGGGGGAAGGTGGGAAGGAGAAGGCTGGTAGGTTCCAGGTGAAAATCCAGTAAGGGGAAAGATAAAGGGGTGGGGGAGGGGAGGCAGGGAGGTGATAGGCAGGAAAGGTGAAGAAAGAATAGGGGAAAATACAATGGGTAGTAGGAGGCGGAACCATGAGGGAGGTGATAGGCAGCTGGGGGAGGGGGCAGAGTGACATAGGGATAGGGGAAAGGAGGGGGAGGGAATTACTGGAAGTTGGAGAATTCTATGTTCATGCCAAGGGGCTGGTGACTTCCCAGACTGTATATGGGATGTTGTTCCTCCAACCTGAGTTTAGCCTCATCATGACAGTAGAGGAGGCTATGTATGGACATATCCGAATGGGAATGTGAAGCAGAGTTGAAGTGGGTGGCAACAGGGAGATCCTGTCTGTTGCGGTGGACGGAGCGGAGAAGACAGGAGAGTGGGGCTAAGAGGGATAAAAAAATGAGCTTTGCTGGAATAGCAGAGCAGATTCAACAGGGCAAGTGGCCCAATCCTGCTCCTATGTCTTATTATCTTATACAGTATACCATTAGTGGCAAGCATTGAAGTTCAGAATGGCCATGAAGTTCAAGTTCATTAATCCTTACAAGTGACAACATAAGAATTAAATACGGTGAGGGTCACATACTGTGTGTGATGGTGTTCCACATTAGTTTTATGTAACCTTACTCAGACCTCTGCATGCAGTTCTAGTCAGCATGAAGTAAGAAGGGTGAGAGGGTCCAGAAAAGTTCCACCAGAATGATGAGTGGAATTCAGCAGGTCAGAAATGAGGAGCCACAACAGAAGTAAAGTCTATTCTCCCAGGAGTGGAGGAGATTAATATGGGATATGATTGAGGTATTTTAAATAATGAGAAATATTGGTAGAATAGACTGCAGGAAATACTTCCCCCAAGCAGCAGGAGATAAACCAACACCACAGAGTTTTTGAATATGAGGCAAGAGAATTACAGTGGCTCCTTCACTCTGAGACTGCTAAGTACCTGGAATGCCATTCAGAATAATTGGTTGAAGCTGGGTCACTGACAGCATTTACGTCCCTAAGTGAATACTTGAATTGCTCAGACAAAGAAGGCTACTGACCATCAATCTGAAGTGTGCCAAAGAGCCTGCTATAACATTGTACATTTCTAAATGCTCTGACCCTAAGCATTGAATTGTAGAAATGTATTGCACCTTGTTTGTGATGACGTTGAAGCCTATCTACTCTAGTCCAATACTTCTGCATTAAGCTCATATCCCTCCACTCCTATCATATCCAGATAACTGTTCAAATTCTTTTGAAACATTGTTATTGCATCTACCCCTGCTATGTCCTCTACTAGCTCATTCCACACAGCCAACATCCTCTCTGTGAAACTCTTACCCCTTCATATCTCCTTTAGCATTGTCTATCTCACATTAAACTTATGGTCTCTGGATCTGGACACTCATGCTCTGCCAAAGTGACTCTATCTACCCCATCAATGTCCCCCATAATCTTATAAATCTCTTTAAGGTCACTATATTCTAATGAGAATAAACCCAGTTTATCCAATCTCTGCTGATAACAACTGACCTTCATTCCAGACAATATCCTGGTGAATATTTTCAGTCTCTAAAGCTTCCACATCCTTCCTATCATGTGGCAACCAGAGCTGTACACAATAAAGTACAAAGTTCAATGTACATTCATTATCAAAGTATGCATATATTATATAGCCTTGAGATTCGGCTTCTTACTGGCAGCTACTAAACAAAGAAACCCAAAAGAAGCCAAAAAAAGCCATAAAACACCCAATGTGCAGAGAGAAAAAAAATTGTGCCAACAATAAAAGCAAGCAAACAGCATTGAGAACGAAAGTGAGTCCTTAGACACAAAGCCCAGAGCAGCCAAAGCAGCCCACAACCTTAGCCTCAATTCATTGCACAACAGAGTAAATGTCACAAAGCCCTCAGACATGGAAACCTGTTGCTTCGTTATATTCTTGGTCTGGGCCCTGCTGATGCTTCTGCCTTTCCCGGACCTTTCCAAATCACCCAGGGGCTTAGGTCAATCAATCCTTGTTCTCCATTTAGATGGATAGGCTTTGAATCTGCCTGCCCTCTGTTCCCTTACCCTGACTTTGCCTCAAACAAATCTCGACTTCCCCTCGCACCCACGCGCATCGACTCTTGAGTCGGCCGTGCCTTTGTTCACCTCTTTATTGTTTACAATGATTGTTTACCGTAAATTTTACAGGAAAATTGTCTTCTTCACTGCTCTATCCAGCTGTGTTGTTACTTTCAGGGAGAAATAGTCTCACACCCATAGGACTCTCTACATCTATTTGTCCGACCAAAATTTGACTTTCTAAACAACATACTTTCGGCAGCCCAATCAAAATGGGAATGAGAGTTAGGAGGAAAGTTACGTATCAAGGAGAGAGAATTTTTGGACTTTTGGAACTTTTCTGGCAGCCCAATCAAAGCATAGGAGAGAGAGGAGGTGACTCACAGGTCCAGGAGAAAGATTTAAAAAGGAGCGATCATGGGATTTGGCATTCTGCAGTGGTCCAAACAAATCGTGATTCATTAGCAACGGCAAATAAAAATAAAACAAGGTCAAGTGGAGCGGACATTGTGTGAGTGGACCAGTGTTAGACTGGGAAGATATGGCTTGGTGAGAACAGACTTGGGCAAGGTTAGTATCTGGTAAGTTTCTTCTTCATTCTTCAGCTGTTAGAGCAGAGACAGTGGCTCCAAGGGCCATGTTGTGAACTTTGAGTGAGATGTGAGAATTCTGTGAGACCCCCAGACTATCACATCTGCACCAGGCACTCCAAGCTGCAGTTCCTCAGAGAATGCCTTAAGGAATTGGAGCTGCAGCTCGATGACCTTCAACTCAAATAGGAAACGGAGGAAGTGAGAGTTAGCATCTACAGGGAGGTAGGCACCCTCAATAATTTCTCCTTCAGCTCCTCCCACTTTCCTCAAACAAAAGGTGTAGCCACAGGCACTCACATGGGTCTTTGTTATGCCTGCCTTTTTGTCAGCTACGTGGAACAGTCTATGTTCCAAGCCTACACTAGTATCACTCCCCAATGTTTCCTATGCTACATTGATGACTGCATTGGTGCTGTTTCCTGCACCCATGCTGAGCTCGTCAACTTCATCAACTTTGTCTCCAATTTCCACTCTGACCTCAAATTTACCT
The DNA here is from genome assembly GCF_030028105.1 of Mobula birostris. NCBI lineage: Eukaryota > Metazoa > Chordata > Chondrichthyes > Myliobatiformes > Myliobatidae > Mobula > Mobula birostris. The sequence goes on along the minus strand of NC_092376.1, from coordinate 87,844,237 downwards.
GGTCCATTTCCAACACCTCCCACCTCACCAGCCTTTGCTTCTAGCATATAATTCTCCATAACTTTTGCCACCTCCAACAGGATCCCACCATCAAGCACATCTTTCCCTCCCCATCCCCACTTTCTGCTTTCCGCTGGGATCACTCCCTACATGACTCCCTTGTCCATTCGTCCCTCCCCACTGATCTCTCTCATGGCATTTACATATCTTTGCAAGCAGAACAAGTGCTTCACCTGGAGGCTACCCAGACAGAATATAAGGTGTTGCTCCTCCAGCCTGAGTGTGGCCTCACCACGGCAGTAGAGAAGGCCATTGGATATTACACCATATTACACCAGTTATTACACATTCCCAGTCAAATTTTACTCTCTGCCTCCTGTCACCAGTGTTGAATTTCAGAGAGCCAAGATCAAGCTGCCGAAAGAATTCAGGAGTCAAGCAGCATCTACAGGGGTTGGGGAAAGGACATTTCAAAAAAACATCTTGATTCAGAGTCTCTGAGACTTATAGGGCTGTGAGATTACAGTGGGCACAGCTGATGAGGAATTTGGAAAAGAACTAGAATTTTAAAATCAAAACCTATCTTAACTGGGGCCAATATGGTTCAACAGGTGACGGATGAACAGGAGCTGCAGAACAGAAAAAAAATTACAGCTGGCCCCTTCAAATGAGGCAGGCCGAAAAATAAAACTATTGACATTCTGGTCTTCCACCTAATTGCATGCCTTTCTCTGTAACTGTTACATGCTTTTCCGTGTTCCAGCTTGTTTTTCCTCATGCCACCTCAAGGTACCATTGCAATGAAATAGTCTGTAGTCCTGTGACTAGTGGTGTGCCACAGGGATCAGTGCTGGGTCCATTGTTATTTGTCATCTATATCAATGATCTGGATGATAATGTGGTACATTGGATCAGCAAGTTTGCTGATGATACAAAGATTGGAGGTGTAGTAGACAGTGAGGAAGGTTTTCAGAGCCTGCAGAGGGACTTGGACCAGCTGGAAGAATGGGCTGAAAAATGGCAGATGGAGTTTAATACTGACAAGTGTGAGGTATTGCACGTCGGAAGGACAAACCAACGTAGAACATACAGGGTTAATGGTAAGGCACTGAGGAGTGCAATGGAACAGAGGGATCTGGGAATACAGATACAAAATTCCCTAAAAGTGGCGTCACAGGTAGATAGGGTCGTAAAGAGAGCTTTTGGTACATTGGCCTTTATTAATCAAAGTATTGAGTATAAGAGCTGGAATGATATGATGAGGTTGTATAAGGCATTGGTGAGGCCGAATCTGGAGTATTGTGTTCAGTTTTGGTCACCAAATTACAGGAAGGATATAAATAAGGTTGAAAGTGTGCAGAGAAGGTTTACAAGGATGTTGCCAGGACTTGAGAAACTCAGTTACAGAGAAAGGTTGAATAGGTTAGGACTTTATTCCCTGGAGCGTAGAAGAATGAGGGGAGATTTGATAGAGGTATATAAAATTATGATGGGTATAGATAGAGTGAATGCAAGCAGGCTTTTTCCACTGAGGCAAGGGGAGAAAAAAACCAGAGGACATGGGTTAAGGGTGAGGGGAGAAAAGTTTAAAGGGAACATTAGGGGGGACTTCTTCACACAGAGAGTGGTGGGAGTATGGAATGAGCTGCCAGACGAGGTGGTAAATGCGGGTTCTTTTTTAACATTTAAGAATAAATTGGACAGATACACGGATGGGAGGTGTATGGAGGGAAGTGGTCCGTGTGCAGGTCAGTGGGACTAGGCAGAAAATGGTTCGGCACAGCCAAGAAGGGCCAAAGGGCCTGTTTCTGTGTTGTAGTTTCTATGGTTCTATGGTCCTATGGATGACATGTCACTCAAAGGTTTTCAATGTTCCTTGCTGTATATGACAATAATAAACGAATTTACTGATATATTTCCCAATTTTTAACCAGATTCACATTTAATGGCATCAAATTTCTAATTGCTATGACTATGTTGTGTCCTGCTTCTTCACAGGAAAATGCAATATATTATAACCTAAAAAATTGTGATAGAAAGGAATTTGGATGGAGTGAAAGCTGAGATAATTTAAGTAGACTGCCTGAAGGTAGCTAGTAATATTAAATGTAGTACAAAATAACTTTTTTTAGTATAAGGAGCATTAATGGGTGAGGTAAATACAAGAAAACACGTTCACCAGAGGTTCAGCCTCCCACCTTCTTACTGAACAGGCAGGGTCACCTTATTCAAAATGAATATCTTGACCTGCATGAACTGCCCTTTCAGCAAATTTCATTCTTACTCCCATTATTGCTATTAAAAGATATCAATCTACTCCCTTCAGCTCTGTGCTGCAGGCATGTCTTATTACTTCTTTGATATTAATTATGTTCTAAAAACCCAGACTTTGGGGGAGTTGAATTTTTCTCATTGATGTGTTCTTTGTGGTGTTTTCATGTTCTTGCATTAGTAATTGGTCCTACTCCTTCAGATTTAGTTCGGCAATAGTGAAAATAGAAATTTATCCAGAGTTGGCATTGACAGCTTCCACTGGCTGAAAGTGTTTTCAATAACATTCTAAAACCAAAATGCAGTCAGGTACACCTGCACCCTTAAGAAGTAAAAGGGAAACCTAAACTATACAAGAATGTTTACGTATATACAATTCTTGTTTGGACATACTATATACAAACATTAGAACCTCACATAGAGTAGGCATTTGGAATTTTGAAAGAATTGGAAAACTAATGCTTATTTACAGCGGTAATTAGGGCTAAGCTGTGCATAAAATAGTAAAGTGCTTTTTTTCCATTGGAATGTTTACCTTATTCGGAAAAAAATACAGAAGATTTTGACTTTCTTCTGAGGAAACAATCTACCTCATCGGGATTTTATTTCAGGAAATAACATAAATTCATACAGATCCTAAATGTGCCAATTATCCTTAAAACTTGTTAAGCTCTTTCCAGTCTATAGATGTATTTTAGGATGTAGCTACTGAAGTATTTATTCCAAACAGAAATGTCAGTTTTCCTTCCTCAACTGTGAGATCAGACCTAACAATGAACCACCACTTGCCTCCAGCCCCAATGCACAATTCACACAAGAATGCTGGAAGAATAAAACTCTCAAATTTCAGTTTAGATGTTTGCCATCATGCCAAATAAATGTATTAAATTCCAAACAAGGGAAAATCTTCAGATGCTGGAAATCCGAGCAAAAGTTGGAGGACAGCGGAGATCACAGCGGGGGAGCAGTGAGAGAGGGTTTCACTGAACCCCCATTGAAGGGAAGTTTAAACTTCTTCATGATGGGCATCCCCGGAGGAGACTTTGCAGTAAAGTAATCCAATCACAAGCAAGACAATATCCTGCCGAAATGCCTTGGCCTGAGTCAGAACCATCAACTGTTCTTTATTCCATAGATGCTGCCTGGCCTGCAGAGTTCCTCCAGCACTTTGTAGGTGTTGCAAATATGTTAAATTTATTGATTTGTGTAGACTGTTCTTATCACATAAAGAAAATATACTCCCTCTCCAACTGTCATGTTCTGAGAACACAGATGCATTCCTCTTTCTAAATATTTAAGCTCATACAGTATCTTAATATAAAGTTTTTGCTAAATCATGCAGCAACCATATTCAAATAGTCAGAAAGATGGCTGTATCTGACAAGCCTGCAAGTGCAGCACAAATAAAAGCATAACCTAGTAAATTCCCATTCTGTAAGAAAGTTTGACTTTCCAAGCAAGAGATAGGTGCAAATCACATTGATTAGTACCCTAATTACCAGGAGGCAAAGAAACTTGAAGACCCACAATACCAAGTTCAATAACAGGTACTTCCCTTCTAGCATTCAATTCTTGAACCAAGCAGCAAAACACTAATCACTACAGTTCAACAGCTCTGTGACCACCTTGATAACTTGACGCTCGAATTGGTTTTGTTGTAGTAAAGATTTTGTATTATTTATGCATAATCTACATTTTTCTTGGGAATATGTGCCTGATACTCTGTTACAAGTACGCTTTTCACTGCACCTGGGGATACATGCATTTATGCCGATAAAATAAACTTGACTTTGATTTCAAGTTTGACTTTAAGATGTCAGTTCCACTCACCGAGAGCAGCAGACGAGAGAGTGCGGCATTGGTGTCACTCAGATATCACCGATGAGTGAAGTGTACTGGGGAGACTGCAGTTCCGAATGGAATCACGAGCTATCAGTCACTTGAAGTAAGTTGTGCTAAAGTTTGCTGTGAGGAGCCAAACTTGTCACTTTTCCTCTTTAGCGAATTTCATATGAATCCAACAATGACAGCCAGTTTTGGTGAGATACCCCCAGCATTATAGTGGGGAATCACCACTCATTATTCATCTTCCCCAGGGGTTAGGGGATTGTGGGAGGGAGGGGTGGGGCTTGTTGCCGCTTTGTTGCTTGGTATGTTCTGTTTTGTTGTGTTCTCTGTTGTTCTGCTGAGAACTGTGGACATGCTGTGTTGGTGCCGGAATGCATGGCGATGTATGCCACCTGCCCCTAGCCTAACTTTGCATGTGTTGGTTTTTAGCACAAATGACACATTTCACTACATCTTTTGATGTACATGTGACAAATAAATCTCAATTTCAAAGGAATGCATTCATTTTAATTTGAACACATTAAAATGAATGTTTCCCAAGGTTTCTCTACCAACAGGCAGAATAATGATGCTGCTTACTGTGCTGGATTTCTGAATAGATTGTATAATCCAACTTCTGGCTTCTGTTCATGTCTGCTTCACTAAATAACTAAAATGTCAATTATTACCAAGTTGCAAGGCATGCAAAGCAAAGGCTAATTTGTTAAGCTATGGGTTGAAGTTATCAAAAAATATACTTACCATCAACCAGTCCAATTCATGGTTCCATAACTCAATAGTTATTAGCCTGCAAATGTTATTATAATTATTCACTGAAGCCACCAACAAAAATAAAATCAATACCCACAAACCCATAACAATAATCATCACATTATGGATTTGGAATAAGCAGCATTTTTAAAAAAATAATTATGCTTTTCTATCTTTTCTATCAATTGGACACTCCAAAAGAAGAGTATAAATCAACAACACACATCAAAGTTGCTGGTGAACGCAGCAGGCCAGGCAGCATCTGTAGGAAGAGGTGCAGTCGACGTTTCAGGCCGAGACCCTTCGTCAGGACTAACTGAAGGAAGAGTGAGTAAGGGATTTGAAAGTTGGAGGGGGAGGGGGAGATCCAAAATGATAGGAGAAGACAGGAGGGGGAGGGATGGAGCCAAGAGCTGGACAGGTGATTGGCAAAAGGAGATACGAGAGGATCATGGGACAGGAGGTCCGGGAAGAAAGACAGGGGGGGGGACCCAGAGGATGGGCAAGAGGTATATTCAGAGGGACAGAGGGAGAAAAAGGAGAGTGAGAGAAAGAATGTGTGCATAAAAATAAGTAACAGATGGGGTACAAGGGGGAGGTGGGGCCTAGCGGAAGTTAGAGAAGTCGATGTTCATGCCATCAGGTTGGAGGCTACCCAGACGGAATATAAGGTGTTGTTCCTCCAACCTGAGTGTGGCTTCATCTTGACAGTAGATGAGGCCGTGGATAGACACGTCAGAATGGGAATGGGATGTGGAATTAAAATGTGTGGCCACTGGGAGATCCTGCTTTCTCTGGCAGACAGAGCGTAGATGTTCAGCAAAGCGGTCTCCCAGTCTGCGTCAGGTCTCGCCAATATATAAAAGGCCACATCAGGAGCACCGGACGCAGTATATCACCCCAGCCGACTCACAGGTGAAGTGTCGCCTCACCTGGAAGGACTGTTTGGGGCCCTGAATGGTGGTATAACACCTATGAACACACTCTCACTCTTTTATTATATACTATTTTTGCATTATTTTTAATCTACTCAGTATACATATATATATTTACTCTAACTGATTTCCTTTCTCTTTCTTTCTTTCTATATTATCATGTATTGCATTGAACTGCTGCTGCTAAATTAACAACTTTCATGACACACACCAGTGGTAATAAACCTGATTCTGATTCTGGTTCTACGTGAGCCAGGAGGTGTAGATCTTTGAATTATTGCAATAGAACTTTGCAACAATCCTTTCTTGTTTCAGAAGGATTGTTGTGTTGTATTTATAAAATATTGAGATTCAAAGTTCAAAGTAATTGTATTATCAAAGTACATACATGTCACCATATACAACCCTGAGATTCATTTTCTTGTGGGCATACTCAACAAATCTATAGAATAGTAACTATAACAGGATCAATGTAAGATCAAACCAGGGTGAGGAAGACAACAGGCTGTGCAAATGCAAATATAAATAAGTAGCAATAAATAATGAGAACATGAGATAATGAGATAAAGAGTCCTTAAAGTGAGACCATTGGTTGTGGAAACAGTTCAATGATGGGGCAAGTGAAGTTGAGTGTAGTTATCGTCATTCATTCAAGAGCCTGGTGGTTGAGGTGTAGGAACTGTTGTTGAACCTGATGGTGCGAGTCCTGAGGAAGTCCTACCTTCTACCTGATGGCAGAAGCGAGAAGAGAGCATGGCCTGGGTGGTGGCAGTCTCTGATGATGGATGCTGCTTTCCTATGACAGTGTTCAGCCAAGCATCCATGTTATCTGGCAATCCCAGGACATACAGGTCCAGACCATCAGGATCAAATTTGTATTTGACAAAATATAAATTCACTTTGAGTATAGTATGACTTATGTGATACACTAAGAAATCATAAAATTTCAATTGCACTTCCTCCTGAATGCCCGGTTGTATTGAGCTCAAGCTAATCTTTATTTAAAAGTGTCAAGTTCAGTATCCTCCAGTGTAGTTAGAGACGAATGCCTGGGTAGTGAAACAGAGAGTACAGCATATCCACATTATGGCAACAAACCAGTTTGCTGTAATTTCAAAACGTAAACACGAGGAATTCTGCAGATGCTGGAAATTTAAGCAACACACATCAAAGTTGCTGGTGAACACAGCAGGCCAGGCAGCATCTCTAGGAAGAGGTACAGTTGACGTTTCGGGCCAAGACCCTTCGTCAGGACTAACTGAAAGAAGAGCTGGTAAGAGATTTGAAAGTGGGAGGGGGAGGGGGAGATCCAAAATGATAGGAGAAGACAGGAGGGGGAGGGATGGAGCCAAGAGCTGGACAGATGATTGGCAAAGGGGATATGAGAAGATCATGGGACAGGAGGCCCAGGGAGAAAGAAAAGAGGGATGAGAGGAAAAGCCCAGAGAATGGGCAAAGGGTATAGTGAGAGGGACAGAGGGAGAAAAAAGAGAGAGAGAGAAAGAATGTGTGTATATAAATAAATAACGGATGGGGTACGAGGGGGAGGTGGGGCATTAGCGGAAGTTAGAGGAGTCAATGTTCATGCCATCAGGTTGGAGGCTACCCAGACGGAATATAAGGTGTTGTTCCTCCAACCTGAGTGTGGCTTCATCTTTACAGTAGAGGAGGCCGTGGATAGACATATCAGAATGGGAATGGGACGTGGAATTAAAATATGTGGCCACTGGGAGATCCTGCTTTCTCTGGCGGACAGAGCGTAGGTGTTCAGCGAAACGATCTCCCAGTCTGCGTCAGGTCTCGCCAATATGTGTGGCCTTCTATATATTGGCCTCTCCAGGTAGTGGCCAGTAAAACCTCTCTTGCCCTCATTCATTTCTCCTTGCAGCGTTGAACAAGATCTTGTGAGCACCCTCTGCCCCCCCCCTCACCACCACCACACCTTGGAGCAAAATGGTGGCAGGCTGCTTCTCTTGTTCAGGTTCGTCAAGCTGGCGGGAAAAAAACAAAGACCACCTGACCTGCCTGGAATTCAGCCGTTTGGCCTCCTGAACACAGGCCAGGTTCTTATAGTCAGTCCAAATGATAAAAAAGTTCTTGGCCCCCTCCAGCCAGTAGCACCATTCCTCTAAAGCTAACTTAACTACAAGAAGCTCATAATTCCTGATGTCATAGTTCCTCTCTGCCGGGGATAGCCACCTGGAGAAGAATGCACATGGGTGCAGTTTACTGTCTGAAGGTGATCATTGAAACAAGACGGCACCCACTCTGATGTCTAAGATGTCCACCTCCACAATGAAGGGAAGGTCCGGGTTAGGTGAAAGCAAGGTGGGAGCTGTAGTAGACCACTGTTTAAACTCTGCAAAAGCAGCCTCCGCTTTAGCAGTCCAGTCAAAAGGGCCCGTGGATTTCTACGTTAGCGCCATCAGCGGAACTGCCACCGAGTTTAAGTTCCTAATGAACTTCTGATAAAAGTTAGCAAACCCCAGGAATCATTGAACCTGTTTGATATTGGATGGTGGTGTTCAGTTTCTGACTGTCTGGTTTTTTGGTAGGGTCCATCTCGAGATTACCATTAGAAATGATAAACCCAAAAATGAAACAGTCGCCATATGAAACTTAGACTTCTCCAACTTGACACAATATCCGTGGTCTAGAAGCCACTTTAAAATGTCCCTGATATGAGTAACATGCTTCTCCATGGACTTCAAGAAGATTAGGATATCATGCAGGTAGATAAAGATAAAGGAGAGTATCCCGGAGCACTTCATTTATAAAGGCCCCGATAAACCTCTAGGGTGCTCACAAGGCCAAAGGGCATGATCTAGTACGTGTAGTGCCCTGTCGGTGTATTGAATGCCATCTTCTACTCATCACCCTCCCTGATACAGACCAAGTTGTAGGCTCTCCGGAGGTTTAATTTTATAAATACCCTCGCCCCTTGGAGCATCTTGAAATCCGTATTCATAAGAGAAAGTGGGTAGTGATTCTTGGTTGTTATGTGGTATAATCCCCTGTAATCAATGCACGACTGCAGGCTTCCATCTTCCTTTTGAACAAAGAAGAAGCCTGCACTGGCGGGTGAGGTGGAGGTCCGAATGAAGCCTGTGGCAAGAGCTTCCTTTGTACGCTCCTCCATGGCACTTCTCTCTGGGCCTGAGAGCGTATAGAAATCACCCTGTGGAGGACAAGTACCGGGCAGCAGGTCTATGGCACAGTTGTAGGGCTGATGTGGTGGAAGAGCCGTGGCCTCTTCCTTGCCGAAGACCTCCTCTAAGTCCTTGTAAACAGAAGAGATTTCGACCAGTTTGAGTGTTGCTATCTCCTCCAGACCTTCCTTCGAGGACGACTCCAGAGACGTTTTTTGGTGATGGGGTAATTCGGCGGGTTCAGAGTCCTCTCTCTGAGCTGATAAAGTTCATCCATGGAAACTGGCTCAATTGGAGTCCGACTCCCATCTATATCCACAGGCAATGGCAGAAAGGCAGTACAGAAGGTTCTTGCATCCCCAAGAATAGGCTTCAAGGATCTGCATTAAGTAGTCTTGCCCTTCCTTGAGACCTGGCAGCTGGTTTTCTTCAGCTTGGGCATCTCCATGGTCTTCTCCTGACCTACAAATTCTTTCTCCCTAGTTCCTGTGGGATTCCGACTAGACTGTGTCTGGACTTGCACTGTCCCATTGACCAGAACTGGGTTGTTCACCCTTGAAGACTGGACTGGGTCACCAGAAGGTCTCAGGTTCCCTTGTACCAAAGCCTGCCCCCTTATCGGTCGTTGGTCACTGGAGAGTCTGGGTGTTGGAACACCATGCCATAAACAAAGCCTCTTACAATGACTGGACCACGCAATGATTCTCCCCTGTCTCCAGTCCATGGATGGGTTATACTGGGACAGCCAAGGATAACTGAGGACCAGGAGTGTGAGTGGAGAGTCAACAATGTAGAAACTAATGTCTTCCACATGATCCTCTATCGTCAGCTGCAACACCACAGTCTGCTGTTGGATCTGCCCAGATCCAGCAGTCGGCCATCCAAGACAGATGCAGGCAACAACTGGCATGACTCTGTCGAACTGACAGGGGGTTTCTAAATCCAGAAAATTACCTGCTGCCCCAGAGTCTACAAAAGCCTTCCCCTGCCTCAAGTTCTTACCCCAGGAGAACTTCACTTTCAGCACGAGACCAGAATCTGTGAGACTGGGCAGAGTGGCTGCTGCTGTCACAGTGCTCCTGACACTGGATGGTCCAGCAGTTCCCCAGGTGGCTGCAGCTTCAGGTACTTGGCCAGCAGGTGACCTGCTTCCCCACAGAAAAACCAGCAACTGTGATTCCAACGCTAGGACCTCTCATCGGTGGAGAGTCTAATGTCACCAACCAGCATGGGTTCGACTGAATCTTCAGCAGGTGACAGGCTGGTCATGGCTCGAGGCTGGAGAGTGGAACTGCAATGCATAGGGACTGGACTTCGACCTCCTGAAGTGGTCCCACGTTCGATCTGCCAGATGATTGTCAAGTCAGTTGGACTAGTCGATGAGAACCTCTAAGTTCTCTGCTGCCTCTCCCAAGGCAATGGTATCCTTCAGTTCATCTCGGAGCCCTTGGTGGTACAGTGTGGCCAAGGCCTCCCTGTTCCAAGCACTCCCTTGTACCAAGGACCTAAATTCAATAGTGTAGTTGGCTGTTGACCTTTCACCCCATTGAATCTTCATCAGGTGGTCCGAGGCCTGGCTGGCTCTGGTGGAGTGATGGAGCACCTTCCTCATGGCAGCTACAGATTCCTCCGAATCCAAACAAATCTCTGACCTGCGTTCCCAATGCACCGTGGTCCAGGCCAGGGCTCTTCTAGTCAGAAGAGAGAAAATGAAGACCTCCTTTCCCCTCTCCAAAGGGAAACAGTATGGCTGGAGTTCAAGTACTAAGGAGCACTGGACAAGGAAGTCCTGGTAAGAGCCCAGGAAGATGAACTAGCTCCACAGAGTGACCGACAGCCTCACCCCAGAAACTTTGGTTTCCCTACTGCAATAGTTGGCATACAGTGACTTGGAGGTCATGCATCTGCTGGAGGACCCAAGTGCTGGACTATCCGAAGCAAGGATAGACACGGTATCAAACTGGATTGAGAACTGAGCACAAAACAAACTCTAGATGAAACCACCAGTAAGGCCTACAATTGAGCACTGAATCTCTGTTCAGGTGTTCCTTAAATACCTAATTCTTGGCACCCAAAACATGATTATCAATTAACAGGAATGTCCTCAGCCCCCAGTTATCCGTACTCCGGAGAGTTAGAGCATTTAAATCTCGGAAGCTGGCATGGTTGAGAGCACCTCATAACAGGTAGCCCAGAAATGACCTATTGTCATTTAAAAGTTATAAAGAAAGTATAGTTACCAACTTTCAACTTTATCAAACAATTAATAGAGAAAGAAAAAGAAAGATAAAAGGGTCCAGTACAGTTAAATCAGTCAGAATGTGCACATAAACATTGGAGCTCTTTTCTGTAGTAGCTGGGAGAAGCTTTACTCATGGCACTGAATTCTTCCCATCAACCACAGGTAGAGCTTCCTGTCTTGGAATCCTCTGTCTCCCAAAGCACTCCTTGTAATAGGGTCTCCCCTTCAGATGGGATCCACTAGGTATCTTCCCTGCTGCTCTTCCCTCTGCACCTCCCACCGAAACACCCCAAACCTGTCCTTCAGAAAACACGTCCCACCCAGCTCTAGGGAATGTTCCAAGCCAACCCACTTCTGATTGGCTGACACAACATTCCTAAGTTGGAAAACATGGCCCGAAGCCAAAACACTCTTTTCAGCAGAACACACTGATTTTTCGGAAAACTGCTAAAATAAAATACTTCACAGCAGAGCAGTAGAAATCTTACACTTTGTTTTTACTTTAAGCGAGGCACGCACATGTGACCCAGTGATGTGATGACATGTGCCGTTCATTCATAGTATAATCATAATGAATTATCTAAACAACAAATAATGATTACTCAAACAATATGTTTCCAATATTACTTAATTATTACAGATATATTAAATACTCAACAATTTCTGATACTCCAGTACAAAATAATTGTTACTCTGGATCAAAGAAAACACTATAAGATAACGAACACGATAATTAAAAACAGAATAAATACAAATACATATGATAGCTTATATACGTAGATTGATTGTATGTCCATAAAGTGACGCTAGGCACAGGAGTGTCTGTACATCAGGTGACTCTGACAGGAAATGATAAAGTAGTGGTAATGGGTTAGTGCTTGGGGAAAGTAATTGTTTTCGAGACTGTTGATCCTGGCATGGATGCTACGTAGCCTCCTCCCTGATGGGAGTGGGACAAACCGTCCATGAGCAGAGTATGTACGATCCTTTGTGATTTTGCTGGTCTTTTTCCGGCTCCTTTCTGTACATACTATGTTCTTGGTGGTGGGTAGGCTGGTGCTGGTGATGTTTTGGGCAGTTTGACGACCCTTTGTAGAGCCACAGTGCAGTTTCCATACCATCCAGTGATGTAGCTTGTCAGGGTGCTCCCCACTGTGCATCTGCACAATGACGTGAGTATGGATGTGCACAGTCCTCTCCCTTCAGCCTCTTCAGAAAGTAGAGGCATTGGTGAGCTTTCCTGATTGTGTGCAATGTGTCCTGGGACCATGAGAGGTTGTGCAAGGTGTGTATTCCCAGGAGTTTGAAACTTTGTCTTGTTGAAGAAGTTATTTGTCTGACACCAGGCCACAAGCTCTTCCACCTCTTCTCTGTGGGTCATCCCGTTGTTGCTGCTGAGTCCCACCACGGTTGTGAATAGACAAAGTGACTACTCAGGTGTTCGGCTGTGCAGACACGTGTGAGCAGAGTGTACAGCAATGGGCTCAGGACATGGTCCTGGGGATGGGGGGGTGGGGGGTGCCCGTGTTGAGGATGATGGGGGAGGGAGCAGTTACACATCCTGGCTATCTGAAGAATGTTGGTTAACTTCTTAATTGATGTTGAAATTTGCTGCTTGTAAGAAGGAAATATTGAGAGAGAGAGAGAATATGGTGCCAAGTTCTGAAATAAATACTAGAACACAAAAAGCATTGCTGGCTTGTGTACTGTCTGTCATTCAGAAAGTCTTTGCAAATTAACAAAAAAATCTGATGTTAGAAGGGTTACGACTTTACGACCGTCAGTTAATGTTCATTGCTTGATGACTGGCAGATTACTGCTGAGGAGGCCTTTTACTGCCTTACAAGTAGCAACATTCCAGACATAGCAAGAGATTAATTTTATTGGGCAGCAATTAAAGACAACTATTATCATCAACTTTGGCTGTGCCTTTCCTTTATCTCAACTCTTTGAATGATTTTATCGGTCAGATCAGGACCACAGCAGAGCTGCTGCTAAAGGAAAGCAATTAACATATTGTCAGTATATATATATATATATATATATATATATATATATATTCCAATTCACAAGGCCATGCTTAGGCATTTTCCCTTCAAACTCTGTCCGATTATACAGAGGTTTCACAGAGGTTTCAATCTCAGTTGACCGAAATGATAAATATTCATCTGCATAACAGGGCTGTTTTGGCATTTCCTTTATGTATATATATATATACTTATAAAACAACCAACAGCATTCTTAGCAAACTAAAGTTTTTGCTGATGTTTTCTCTATCATAGGTCAGAACACAATTACAACAGAGGAGATAATTTAACCTCTGTGAGATATCCATGGGCATCCACCTACTTGAGATTCACTTCAGTGCTTTTTTGCATATTTCCTTTGTCATATTCTCACCCAAGTCCTTTATAAATGACACTATAATGAGTGTCAGATGTAGCCCTGTTGGAGCTAAATGTTGCTGTATCAGAGGTTTTAATTCCACATTTAATTTTAATTCCACATCCCATTCCCATTCTGACATGTCTATCCATGGCCTCCTCTACTGTAAAGATGAAGCCACACTCAGATTGGAGGAACAACACCTTATATTCCGTCTGGGTAGCCTCCAACCTGATGGCATGAACATCGACTTCTCTAACTTCTGCTAAGGCCCCACCTCCCCCTCGTACCCCATCTGCTACTTATTTTTATACACACATTCTTTCTCTCACTCTCTTTTTTCTCCCTCTGTCCCTCTGAATATACCTCTTGCCCATCCTCTGGGTCTCCCCCCCACCTCCTTGTCTTTCTTCCTGGGCCTCCTGTCCCATGATCCTCTCATATCCCTTTTGCCAATCACCTGTCCAGCTCTTGGCTCCATCCCTCCCCCTCCTGTCTTCTCCTATCATTTTGGATCTCCTCCTCCCCCTCCCACTTTCAAATCTCTTACTAACTCTTCCTTCAGTTAGTCCTGACGAAGGGTCTCGGCCTGAAACGTCGACTGCACCTCTTCCTATAGATGCTGCCTGACCTGCTGTGTTCACCAGCAACTTTGATGTGTGTTACTTGAATTTCCAGCATCTGCAGAATTCCTGTTGTATCAGAGGTTTGTTGGTTTACCCTATGCCAGAAATTTAAGCACAAAAAATCTAGGCTGACTCTAGTCAGATATTAAATCTCTTCTCTCTTATGTAATATAAAATATGCCCTTATTCCCAGTGCTGGAAAAACCCCTGATAACCTGGTAATTTCAATACTTCATTAAACATCACAAGTAGCACACACGAAACGCTGCAGCAACACAGCAGGCCAGGCAGCATCTATGGAAAAAAGAACTGTCAACGTTTTGGGCTGAGACCTCTTGGCAGAACAGAAGGAAAAAGAAAGATGAGGGGTTCTCCAGTCCTGCCCAAAACGTTAACTGTACTTTTTTTTCCACAGATGCTGCCTGGCCTGCTGAGTTCCTCCACGTTTTGTGTGTGTTGCTCGGATTTCCAGCATCTGCAGATTTTCTCTTGTTTGTGAAACATCACAAACACAATTTTCTGAGTCATTGTCACATTGCTGATTCTGCGAAATTGCTGTGAACAAATTGGTGGCCTTACTTCCTGCATTGCATCTGTAACTACCCAACAAACCTAGGCAGATCATTGAATGACTTTGTAAGAAATACTTCAGTATTGTAAGAAGTGCTTTAGTGAAAAATGAGACTGAAAGATCCTATTCGAATGAGTCATTTATTTCACGTTCTCTGAAAACAATAGGACTGTGTAGTGTACTGAGCATCTCATAACCATCCACATGAAAACAATTCTCATGATAATCACCAACCTGTAAACTTTCTTCTAGAAAGGTTTATTATAGCATCTATACGGAGATCAGATTTTAGTCATTAGCAAGGTTGCTTGCAATGCCAATCATAAATGGTGAATTCTGTTGCTTGTTCAGATTGGTAGTAATGATGTTTCCTATTGCTAAATCACCATTGATGGAAACAATTAAAAAACATGTCAACCTTTCAATGCATCGAGCAACACTCCAAAGTTTGGTATCAAGGTTAGGCAATCATTGAGGAAAGGGCTGTGACATTAGCACTCCCTGAATGGTTTCAGTATCATGTTGAATAGCTACAGTGTGATGGAAAGATTGTGTATGCAACCTGTCAATGTATATTCAAACTGGCATCAAACCCTGCCTGGGAAATGTTGGGGAACACCAAGCCATGTGTTATTACACCTTTAATATTGGCAGCTGAGATCAGCTATTCAATGCAAGCCATGTCTGGAAGTGCCCTTATCTGTGCAAATAGACATAAACAGCAACAAGTGTTGCAAGGCAGACTCTGGACTGTAGGTTGTTAATCTTTGCGGGAAGGTGTATGATGCAAATGAAACTGCTGTCTTGAATAAGCATTCCTGATAACCTCAGAAACGTTTTCATTGCTGACTTCCCTGCCACATCACACTAAAATGTAAGTTGCACAGTCTAAATAGAGATAATAATCTTTGTTTAAAATGTAATCCTCCTTACTAATTTTTGTTTCAAATTCTGGGAACAGCAGAGGTCTGTGTCGGCTAATATGTTTTTCAAACTTTAATTATGTAAGTGATTTAGGAATGGGGGATGATGACTAACAAGGGCAAGAGAGTCAGGGAACACTGAACTGAAACTTAGATAATGATGTTGGACTTTCCAATTAGTCACTTTGGTTAAATTAAATTATATTTAATATATTTGCACATAAGCGAATTTTTCAATCCAGGAGTTTAGATATAAAGTTTTATTTAAGCTAATAACCTATTAAAGTTATTACAAGTCATGCTAAATAGCTCTGCCGACCCCACAAATAACACCTCCAGCTTCATTAAAACATATCACAAATACACAAACACTGCAGCCCTAACTTACAAATGGCACATATGGAAGCATTCCAGGAAGAAGGCCTTGTACAAATGGATGAATACATGGACTCACAGAGTCATATAGTGCCAAAAATGCCTTTAGACCCCAGGTCCATGCTGAGCAAAATACCATCTGAGCTGGTCCCATTGCTTGCATTTGTCTAAATCTCTCAAGACCTTTCCTTTCCAAGCCCCTGCCCAAGTACCTTTTAAGTGTTATCAATGTACTGTACCTGCCTCAACTATTTCTACTGGCAGCTCAATCCATATAGAGACAACCTTCTCTGCGCAAAAAAAAAGTTACCTCCCCCCAGCTTCCTATTTAATTTCTGCCCTCTCATCTTAAACCCATGCTCTCTATTTCTTTGTTCCCCAAACATGGGATAAAGAGTCTGTATTCACCATATTTATGTCACTCAAGATTTTATGCAGCTCTATAATACCACCTTTATTGAAAAAGGATCTAGTGCTTTCCCGGCGTATATGATGAATTAACTCTTCTCAGGCTTCCAGCCGGGTACAGTTATCGATTTTAACTGATGTTTCGATGACAGACCCTGCCATCTTCACCAGGGATGATGCCTGGGTGTGTCTAGTCCAGAGCTATATATACCCCTGTCGTCTGTCCCTTCTGATTGGTTAGTCCTTATCCAATCAGATTTCTGTTGTCCCACCTTGCTTACAATCAAACTGGAATTCAAGGCAAGACTGGTAGCATAGGGACGAGGATAGCGCTTATAACAACTGGCAAACACAGTTAACATGTTGAATAGACTGTAACTTCCCATTCAAAATTGTGCTTTTGAACCTCCTGTAGGTCCTGACATTTTTGTGGTGTTCCAGGGGATTTGATGAATCGGAGTCTTGAAGGCTCAGATCCAAATAGAGGCAGAGAGGCCTGAGCAAGAAAGCGAGAAATGAGGCAGTGTTTGACCTTTGCTGGAATGGAGTTGGGGTCAAATTGAAGCAGCAAGGCCCAGGTTCAAGAGCGAGGAACAGGCCGATGCTCGAGTGGACTTGGGGCCGAATGGAAGCGAGAGGACCCGGGCTCGAAAGAAGAACAAACCAGTGCTGGAGTGGACTTGGGGTCAAACTGAAGTGGCAAGGCCCGAGTCTGAGAGCAAGGAACAAGCCGATGTTTGATGGATTAAACACAGGATCAGATTGAAAGATCAGGATATCGAGGCCAGAAGCAAGATTTACTCATCTCCGAGCTGAACTGAGGCTGTGGCCTTCAACTAATGGGCTCCTGTACTGGCTACAATGATGAACTGGCTTCATAGCTGTGGACTCATTTTCATGAAGTTTATTTCTGAATGTTATTTGTTTACCTCTTATTGTTTGCATGATTTGTTCTTTTTTCGTACATTAAGTGTTTGACAGTCTTTTAACAGCCCTATTGTTTCTTTGTGTTTTGTGGCTGCCTGTAAGAAGACGGATTTCAAGATTATACATATCATACCTACTTTGAAAATAAGTGTACTTTGGGTTTTGATTAAAACTTTGAACAAACATTACGTCTTCCACTGGGCATTGGCTGAAGTCTCCAGTGGTGTATAAAAAAGGAAAACCTCCAGGTTCCTAATTACCTTAATTTAAATTCTACCAGGAGAGCTTCATTTGTGTTGTAATATCGTCACTGAATGTATAACAATATAGCAATAGTCCCCAGATTCTCAAGCTGGTTATGAGAAACTGAGGGTGATCTGCTCATTGTGGTAACCCAAGATTAAACAAAGATTCAGCACGAAGTCTGGCAGTCAATGCAGTGCTCTCCTTGGTTTGTTGTACTATTGGCTGTGACCCAGTTTACCCTCTAAGTACACAGACTGTGCATGATATGACCTACCAATGACCAACAGCAAAAGGAAGTGATTGAAATGTTCCAGCAAGTTGTGGCACTGGTTCACAAGGGCAAGGACAGAGTTGTAATTGTGAGATATTGAAAAGATAATAAAAGCTACAACCAGTCAACATATATCAATAACTGACATACAAACATTCGATCATCGGTACGGCAGAGCTTTGTATACACCAGGGAAATCTATTGCACTCATAATAAGAACAAACTACATTGGCAGCATCTGAGATCAGAACTCAACCTGGCTCACTGGAGTTTTGAGCTAATAACTCAATCTGCTGTGTTGCTGTGTTGTAGGGAGAATCAGACATTAGACAAATAGAATAGATACAAAGGAAGGCAGAATGAGAATGAGAGAAGCCAGTAAAATGAAATGCTGAAAACATTGGGAAACAGTGATTGATCATTCAAACATTAATATATGCTTCTAACTCATATACCAACTGACCTGCATACATACCTACACTTTTTTCAGGTTGGCAGATTAAGATTCAAGGTTGAGATTCTACCACTCAGGGCAGATCTGCAGAGTAAAATTCACTGGAAGGAGAGGATGCTGGTGTCTGAGACTCTCATTACCTTGTACTGCAGATGACTGGGCTTTAGGGACTTTGAAAATGTTCATTTAATAAAGAGCAAATCTGAAGATCATCTCCCTGGACCTGGCCAGATGTTAGTTGTCTAAGACTAAAATGATCCCTGCCTCTCTGAATGAATGTAAGGGCTAGACTACTTATAGAACGTACTTAAAGAAATTGGAAAAGTGTCATCGATCTTGTCCCTGCAAAATCCACCCCCTCCCCCCACAAATTTCCTGGGAAAAAGGATCTGTGTCTTCTCCCAGGTCAAATTCCCTAGCTTTAAGGTCCATAGACTTCCAAATTGACATTCTGATTTAAACACTATCACAAGTAGGTGTTGTCTGGCAAGCAGAAGAAAAAGAATTCAACACGTGCCCAAGGGTTGCTTGAAGAGCTGTAGCATGGCCAATCGTTGCTGGGAACCTTGGATCCCTGACCGTTCAAAGCGGAGAAGGAGCATTCAGGATGGCATTGAGAACTTCCAGGCCATGCACAATGTAAACAATAGAAGAGCACACTGCCACACGTTTCCCATCCCATCAGGCACCTCTTGCCCTCCTTTGCAAGCGTGCAGTTACCACAATGCACTCAATAGTCACCTCAAAGGTCACAAAATTGGAAGGGAGGAAGTCACCATCATCATGAGGGATTTTCTAAGAAAAGGAAGGGATGATTAGAGTATGGAAGTCCAATTATATATGCTTAGTGTATAACTATAAACTTATTAGTGCATGATTGTATGATTAGAGTTTAGCAATAAACTCCAAATTTTGACTGCAGCAGAGCAGAAAATTGTCAACATTGTGAGTATGTTATAACAGTAAGTTTTGTTATGTCTGATTTGGGCACAGCAGGAAATGGTCAATTGCTTGACTCTAGTATATCATGAACTGCATTCTGTGGATGAAAGAGATAAAAGAGTAAATTTTGTGGCAAATAAAACAACAGGAAATGGTGCAGTACATGATTCAGATATATCAGTTAAATTGTGAAGTGAATGTACAGCGGAACATTGGCCAGTGCTTCACAGTGGCATAGGAATAAATTACAGTGGATGTTTGGGTTAAAGTAGTAAACTGTGGTGTGAATACCAGATATATAAAATGTTTTGACTGGATATGAGGAGGATTTGTAATGCACAATCAAGACAGAAGAGTGAATGTATGTGTGACAAGAGGTGAGGATGGTAAGGCCCCCAGTGCTGGAGTATCAAGACATGATTTCAAGACTGAGACAAGAACAGGCTTCTTGACTAGATGCTAGATAAGAACCTGATGAAAGTAGATGAGATTCCAAACAAGACAGAAATCCTAAACACAGTCGTAGACTGGACCAAAGTTGAGCTGATGACTGAGCACCAAACCTGAATTCAGGTGGTCTTTAAATATCCAAATCTTGGTGTCAAAACATGGCCACCAATTAGCAGAGCGGACCAGAATCTTCAAAGGGACTGCAACAGCTAACCATACTCTGGGGAATTGGAGCATCTAAACCCCAGAGGCTAGCACAGGTGGGTGCATCCCATTACAGTGTGATGCATGTAATATATTCTGCAGTGTTTGCTTGTGGGATAGCATAGCACAAACATATACAGAGCATGACTGCTGTATAGCAGTGAATGGTACACAATATATATATACCATATACATAGAAAAATAAACTGTTCACTGCATGCTTATTTGTCATTTGTGCATTGTATGATTTTTGAATTGCAGTGCTTGCAGGTTATAATTATTGGAATATCAGAGTGAGTTCATACCCATTTCTTACCCTCTCCAGGATCCCAATCACACCGGAAGTCACATTTATTTGGGATCATAAACACGGGAAAGTCTGCCAATGTGGGAAATCCAAAGCAACCCACACAAAATGCTGGAGGAACTCAGCAGGCCAGGCAGAGTTCTACAGAAATTAATAAACAGTCGACATTTCCTTCCCCTTCTCCCATGGTCCACTCTCCTCTCCTATCAGATTCCTTCTTCTCCAGCCCTTGACCTTTTCCATCCACCCACAAGGCTAGCCTTCTTCCTCTTCCCCCACCTCTTTTATTCTACTGTCTTCCCCCTTCCTTTTCAGTCCTGAAGAAGGGTCTCGGCCTGAAATGTTGACTCTTTATTCATCTCCATAGATGCTGCCTGCACTGCTGAGTTCCTCCAGCATTTTTCATGTGTTGCTTTATTTAAGGTTTCCTCCTCTTTTATGCAAATGCTTCATTTATACCAAATGAAAGGCAAAAAGAAATACAGAGGTGGCTTGGAATCAAGGATACATAAAGCGAGTAATAAGTCCTTGAACAACGGATTCACACATTCTGCCTCCTCTTCAAGTGTTACTGAGTGTGAAATTTCAGCACTTTTCCCATGGTGCGAGCTAGCAGCTCCAAAGTGCTTCTCTTTGGCACAGATCAGCAAAATTTACCAAAGGTTATGGAAAGGAGACCTTGTTGTGAAATGGACAAGTTCACTGGTTTTACTGACTTTGGTCAAAGTCACATTGTTGTCAAGAGTTCCCTGTGTTCAGACCACAGCTGGTCCATGCTGTGCAAGGATTGATTACTAGTGACACTAAGTACCCAGAATGAAAAAGCGATCCATTTCTCAGACCTGACAACTTTCACCTGGATAAGCAGATAAATTTATTCTGGGATATAAATATCAAATAAAAAATAAACACAATCTATTCCGTTTTTGATCACTTATCAAACACTAATATGAAAGGTTATGGCTGATTTGAAGCTAATGTGCCTTCTATGATGGTGGCTTTTCAGATTTTACAAACATTGATCTTTGTTAATCTGGAAAATTAAACTAACTATATAACTGAAAATTTAAAACAAAAACAGAATATGATGGAAACACTCATCAATTTTTCCTAACAAAGGGTCTTTGACCTGAACTATTAACTCTCATTGAGTCATAGTATCATATAGCACAGAACCAGGCCTCTTGGGTCACCACATCAATGCCTGCCTTTTTGTCCATTAATAAAGGTTGAGTACCCTTTATCTGAAATGCTTGGAGCCAGAAGTGTTTCAAATTTCAGATTTTTTCTGATTTTGGAATATATAATGAGTTAGCTTGGGATCACCACAACTTACAAACCTGAATACATGTGCTACTGGTAAGCAGTCTTTGTTCATCACACATGTGTACTGTTACAGCCCTTAAGCGTGTTCATTTTTCATCAGTGACAATCTTGGCAAACTCATCACTGAATTTCTCTACTGCTTCATAATCAGCAGACGCTTTATCGTCACAAATCTTCAAAAAAAAAAATTCTGTGCCTTTCCTTAAATTTCTGCAATCAGCCTGCTGAATATTCTCAATTACATTCAATTTTCAGTGTTGTGATAGATCTTTGTTTGCTTCATGATCAGCATACTGTTAAGCGGCATATGTTCACTCTGCTTTTGCATTTTATGCCTTGTTTGTCTATTTTTCATTAACTTCTATTCATTACATATGTGAGGTCACTTCTCAGAACTGTCTGTGATGTGCACAGACACATGCATCATCCGGGACCTTCCCAGCACCTTGTGGAATTCTCCATTTGTGACGTCATACGCTCAAAAAACTTCTGGATTTTGCAGGTTGTAGATTTTGGGATTTTGGATAAGGGGAACATGACCTGAAATCCCACGTACCCACTTGTCCATATCCTTCTGTGTCTTGCCTACATAACTGCTTGTTTAAATAATGCATCTCTTAAACACAGCGACTGACCACCTCGTTTTCTGCAGATAATTTCAGATATCAATTACTCTCCATAAACATAATTTTCTCCTCAAATCCCTTTTAAAACTCTTTCCTCTCTTCTTAAACCTATGGCTTCTTGTCTTTGATACCAAAACCATGAAAAAGAGATTCTGACTTTCTACTGAAACGTTTTCTTTTCCCACAGATGTTATCTAACCTTCTTAGTGTCTGTAGCATTTTCTATTCCTATCAATTGCTTGTTATTTTATACAGTATATATTTATCTTAAATATTGAACAAATTAGAGTAATATGAAATATTGTGATGAGCACACCAGACAGTAATAAAAAGGCAGTGGATGGTAGAAGTAGAATGTGGAATTTCATTGTAAAATATCTCCCCCCTCTAAAATGTGAAGGCAATTAGCATACAAGAACCTGCAGCTGTTGAGCATTTCAAAGTGCAAAGTTTATTATCAAAGTTCATATATGTCACCATATATAACCCTGAGATTTATTTTCCTGTGGGCATACTCAGCAAATCTCTAGCATTGTATTTATAACAGGATCAATGAAAGATCAACCAGAGTGCAGAAAACAACAAACTATGCAAATACAAATATACATAAATAGCAATAAATAAGAAGACCATGAGATAACAGGTCCTTAAAGTAAGATCATTGGCTGTGAGAACATCTCAATGGATGGGCAAATGAGTGCAGTTATTCCATTTTGTTCAAGAGCCTGATGATTGAGTGGTGGTAACTGTTCTTGAACCTGGTGTTGTGAGTCCTGAGGCTCTTGTACCTTCTACCTGATGGCAGTGGCAAGAAAACAGTATGACCTGAGTGGGTAGTGTGGATCTCTGATGATGGATGCTGCCCTTCCACGGTAGTGTTTCATATAGATGTGCTCAGTGGTTGGGAGGGCTTTATCAACGATGTGCTGGACTGAATCCACAACCCTTCTGGAAGGTTTTTTATTCAGCGGCATTGGTGATTCCATACCAGGCAGAGATGCAGCCAGTCAATACACTGTCTACTACACATCTTTAGAAGTTTGTCAAAGATTTAAATGTCATGCCAAATCTCTGCAGACTCCTAATGAAGTAGAGGTGCTGCTGTACTTTATGCACAATTGTACTTACATACTGGATCCAGGACAGATCCACTCAGGAAATAAAAGCTGCTGACCTTCTCCATCTCTGATCCTCCGTTGAGGACTGATTCATAGACCTCTGGTTTTCATCTCCTGAAGTCAGTCATCAGCTCATCGGTCTTGCTGACATTGAGGGAGAGGTTGGTGTTATGACACCACTCAGCAACATTTTCCATCTCCTTCCTGTATGCTGATTCATCACCACCTATGATTCGGCCCACAACAATGGTGACATCAACAAACTTGAATATGACTTTGGAGCTGAGCTTAGTTACTCAGACATAGGTGTAAAGCAAGTAGAGCAGGGAGCTAAGCACACATCCCTGCAGTTCTCCTGTGTTGATGGAGATTGTGGAAGAGATGTGTTACGGATCTGAGCTGACTGGTGTCTCCACGAGAGAAAATTTATGATCCTATTGCACAAGGAAGTATTCAGGCCAAGGTCTGGAAGCTCATTGGTTCGTTTTGAGGGGATGATGGTACTAAATGCCCAGCTGTAATTGATATAGAGCATCCTGATGTTTTTAGGATTGAGCAAAGAGCCAATGAGATGGCATCTGCTGTGGACCTATTGCTCCCGTAGGGAAATTGGACCGGATTCAAGTCGCCTCTCAGGCAGGAGCTGATTTGTTTCATCACTAGCCTCGCTGTGGATGGAATTGTAACCGGGCAATAGTCATTGAGGCAGTCACCGCGCCTTTTTTTGGCACTGGAATAATCAAAGCCTGCTTGAAGTAGGTGGGTATCACACACTGCTGAAGTGAAAGGTTAAAATTTTCAATGAACACACCAGCCAGTTGGTCAGCACAGGCCTTTAGTTGGTGGCCAGGTGCCCTGTCTGGTCTGAGTGCTGTCTGTGGATTCAGCCTCCTGAAGGCAGCCTGAACGTCAGCTTCAGATACTGAGATCAAAGGATCATCGGGAGATGTGGGGGTCTGCAATGGTTCCTCCATGTTCAGACTGTCAAAGCCAGCATAAAGGGCATTGAGCTCATCTGGAAGTGAATCCCTGCTGTATCTCGTGTCGCTTGATTTAACTTTGTAAAAGGTGATGGCATTCAAGCCCTGCCGCAGCTGTCGAACATCCTTCACTGAGTCAAGTTCAGTCCAGAATCTTCGTTTCTCCCATGAGATGCACCTCTTGTTTCATTCTGGGTCTCCAGACTTGAATAACTCTGATCTGGCCCTCAGCATATTTCAGATCCCATGGTTCATCCAGGGCTTCTGATTGGGGAAGACTCTGAATGATTTAGTGGAGACACCCTCATCTACAGCTGTTTTACAAAGTCCATTAGAACCAAGGTGTATTAACTCAGATCTCGAGATGAGTCAGTACGCTGACTTGAAGCAATCCCATAAGCACTCCTCTGCCTCCTGTGACCCTTTAGTTGTTTTGTTCTCTGGATCCTTGCTTTTCACACCTTCCCTATTTGCAGGTAGGAGGAGGGCAGCCAAGCGATCTGATTTACCAAGATGAGGAATGGAAGGTGTTCCTTACCTTAGTGTAGCAGTGGTCGAGTACATTGAGACATCTGGTGCTACAATTTGGGTGGTGATGGTAACTGGGCAGGGTTTTCTTCAAACAAGCCTAGTTGAAGTTTCTGACCATAATTTAAATGTATTGGGATGAGCTGCTTCTGTCTACAGAAGGCACCACGCAGTTGGCCACTGGTGGTATATACACTGCAGTCAGGATTACGCATGAGAACTCCCGAGGGAAATAGAATGTTTACATTTGACCATGGGGTGTTTCAAGTTGGGGGGAAACGAGTTCAACAGAACCACTATGTCAGAGCACCAAAAAACACACGCCTCCTACCTTTGCCTCCCCCGAGTTCACAGTTCATTCCATTCTGTAATTCGAAAATTCTTCTGGTCTGACTGTGGCATCCAGCGTGTCTGCAGATAAACAAGTTTCGATAATTGAAATGTCTCTCAGCTGCATCTGAAACAGCAGGCTTACCCTCTGATCATCAGTTTTATTCTCCAGTGATGGCACGTTTGGTAACAAGGTGCTGGGTAGGGAGGCCTCATCCCTCTGTGTTTCAGCCTAGCTTGGGTTCGCCACTCCTGCCACGGCAACGGGCCTTAACGTTCAGGATTCTTCAGTGAATCGTGAGATATGAAGACCATTGAGGTGATTTAAAGTATGTTGCTAAGGGTAAAGTTCCATACTGCAGATTGCGTTGAAAGCAATTCTAAAGAAGTATATTTAAGAGGAATAATTAACATAGATTATTAACCCGGTCATGTGATTCCTCATGACCTCAGGTGCACAACTATCAATGAGAGTCGAACCTACTACATTATGTGAAGTATTTCATGACACTTTAACAGTACAATAGAAATAACAATATTTTTATAAATCACACAAAGTTAGCAAGCTTATTTATAATCAGAATGGATAGATTATAGAATCCCAGACATACCAGTCAAAAAAACACAATGGAGAATGTTTATTACATAACTGGAATGCAGTGCAGATTGGAATTAATTGTACAGAGAAACAATATTAACAAATGATCTAATTCATAATCTCTATTTTAATTTTAACATCAAACGCAATTTAATGGCTCTCATCTGCTCAGAGTGGGAAGGGCTCCTTGCTAGATTTAAACTCCCAGAGATTATCATCAAACTTTCTAATGAAGTCTACAACTTTTCCTGTACTTTTCTTTAATCATTTTCCCTGAAAGTGTACATTCTTACAGCTGATTCTCTGATCAAATGCACTGAATCTGGCTGTGCTGGAGAGTCTGGTCGGGAAAGGCTCAGTCACATTCCACTGAAATGAACATAAGGAGAAATGAGAATGGGAACTCAGATGTGTTCTCTAGCCACCAGAGTAAACTTGCCATAAAAGTGGCAGCTCAGCATACCCTCTGGATGTATTAACATTCATTATGTCCAGTCAATTGCTTGTGAAATGCAGTCACCCTTAAAGTCATTCACTGATAGGGGCATGTTGGTGTGCCACTAATGTTACTGGACTGTTTTGTTTTAATTTATTTAGAGATACATACAGTAACAGGCACTTCTGGCCCAACAGGCCCTTGCAGCCCAGTTATACCCATGCCACCAATTAAATTACTAAACCATAAAACCGTAAGATATAGGAGCAGAATTGGGCCATTTGCCCATCGAGTCTGCTTCACCATTTCATCATGGCTGATCCACTTTTCCTCTCAGCCCCAATCTCCTGCCTTCTCCCCATATCCCTTCATGCCCTGACCTGTCAAGAATCTATCACCTTCTGCCTTAAATGTACATGAATGCTTGATCTCCACAATTGCCTGTGGTACAAATTCCACAGATTCACCACCTTCTGGCTAAAGAAATTCCACCATAGGAAACATCCCTTCCACATCCATTCTTCCAAGGCCTTTCATCATTCGAAAAGTTTCAATGAGGTCACTGCTCTTCTGAATTCCAGTGAACACAGGCCCAGAGCCGTCAAACGCTCTTCATATGACAAGCCATTTAATCCCGGAATCGTTTTCCAGTTCAGCCCCTACTTTCTAAGATAAGAGGCCCCAAACTGCTCACAAAACTCCAAGTGAGGCCTCACCAGTGCTTTATAAAGTCTCAATATTACATCCTTGCTTACCGTACATGGGAGGAAAGTGGATCACCCGGAGAAAACCCACACAGTCATGAGGAGAACATATAAATTCCTTACAGACTCGGATGGAATTGAACCCGCATCACTAGTGAGGTCATAGATTTATGCTAAATGATTAATTAGAATTAATTTATTAATGTATTACATAAACTTAGAAAAAATCCCGCTATCATTTGTGAATGCATCGTTGCTTGGTACAGGTTCAAGAACAGTTACTATCCCTCAACCATCAGGCTCCTGAACAAAAGGGGACAACTACACCTATTTAAGGACTCTGTGATGTTGTTATTTCATACTCTCATTATTTATTGCTATTTATTTACTTTTGCATTTGCACAGTTTGTTGTTCATTGATCCTATTTACAGTTACTGTTCTAATGATTTGCCAAGCATGCCTGCAGGAAAAAATATCTCAGGGTTGTATGTGGTGACATGTATGTACTCTGATAATAAATTTACTTTGAACTTTGTATTGTCATGGAGCCCATCTCACTTATCAGCACCATCAAGGGACGGAAATCTACTGGACTTCTCCTATCTGAACCGCACATGATTAAAATGTGGTTTACTCTTAAGTGCTCTCTGAAATGACTTAGCAAACCACTGAATTGTACCAAATTGGTGCAAAAACAACTCATTAAGAATAAAGCAGATGGATCACACAGCACTGACCCAGGCATGAGTCACAGCAAAGACATTAACAGGCAATCAACCTTGAAAATTCCTCCTCACCAAGATACTGGGCTAAAATTGGGACAACTGCCATCAAATTAATCATGCAAACGTTGACTCAGTCACATAATCCTGCCTCTTCCTTTCGACAAGCTATGATGCTCCATTACAAACATCATAGTCATGGTGACACAGGGACTGAAGATACAACATACAAGATGTTGGAGGAACACAGCAGATCAAGCAACACCTATGGAGAGAGATGGCCAATAAATGTCTCATGTTGTGACTGTCTAACTGGATGGAGAGTTTCAGGGAAGAGAGCCAGTATACAAAAGGGGGAGGGAAGGGGGAAACAAAAGCTAGCTAGTGATAGGTAGATCCAGGTGAGAGACAGATGGTGGGATGGGTGAGGGGAAGTAATAACAGAGGCTGGGAGGTCAAAGCTGGAAGCAGAAAAAGATTAAAAATGAAGGAATCTGACAGGAGAGAAAGGTGGAGAAGAAGTTGTGAGGTAGGGGGAACAGTTGGGAATTATGATGTAGTGGACATTACAGAGACTTGGCTGGCACCAGGACAGGAATGGATTCTCAATATTCCTGGATTTCAGTGTTTTAAAAGGGTTGGGGGCGGGGAGAAGAGGTGGCATTACTAGTGAGGGATACTACTACAGCTACAGAAAGGGTGGATAATATAGCAGGATCCTCTTTTGAGTCAGTATGGGTGGAAGTCAGGAACAGGAAGGGAGCAGTTACACTACTGAGGGTATTCTATAGGCCCCCAGGTAGCAGCAGAGATACAAAGGAGCAGATTGGGGGCAGTTTTGGAAAGGTGTAAAAATAACAGGATTGTTATCATGGGTGACTTTAACTTCCCCAATATTGATTGGTAACTGATCAGTTCCAAGGGTTTAGAAGGTGCAGAGTTTATTAAGTGTGCCCAGGACAGATTCCTGTCACAGTATGTGGACAGGCTGACTAGGGGGAATGCCATACTAGATCTACTAATACAGAAACATAGAAAATAGGTGCAGGAGTAGGCTATTCGGCCCTTCGAGCCTGCACCGCCATTCAGTATGATCATGGCTGATTATCCAACTCAGAACCGTGTACCAGCCTTCTCTCCATACCCCCTGATCCCTTTAGCCACAAGGGCCATATGTAACTCCCTCTTAAATATAGCCAATGAACTGGCCTCAACTGTTTCCTGTGGCAGAGAATTCCACAGATTCACCACTCTCTGTGTGAAGAAGTTTTTCCTCAGCTCGGTCCTAAAAGGCTTCCCCTTTATCCTCAAACTGTGACCCCTCGTTCTGGACTTCCCCGACATCGGGAACAATCTTCCTACATCTAGCCTGTCCAATCCCTTTAGGATTTTATATGTTTCAATAAGATCCCCCCTCAATCTTCTAAATTCCAACGAGTACAAGCCTAGTTCATCCAGTCTTTCATCATATGAAAGTCCTGCCATCCCAGAAATCAACCTGGTGAACCTTCTTTGTACCCCTCTATGGCAAGAATGTCTTTCCTCAGATTAGGGGACCAAAACTGCACACAATACTCCAGGTGTGGTCTCACCAAGGCCTTGTAAAACTGCAGTAGTACTTCTCTGCTCCTGTACTCGAATCCTCTTGCTAGAAATGCCAGCATACCATTTGCCTTTTTTACCGCCTGCTGTACCTGCTTGCCCACTTTCAATGACTGGTTTATAATGACACCCAGGTCTCGTTGCACCTCCCCTTTTCCTAATCGGCCACCATTCAGATAATAATCTGTTTTCCAGTTTTTGCCACCAAAGTGGATAACCTCACATTTCTCAACATTAAATTGCATCTGCCATGAATTTGCCCACGCACCTAACCTATCCAAGTCACCCTGCATCCTCTTAGCATCCTCCTCACAGCTAACACTGTCGCCCAGCTTCGTGTCATCCGCAAACTTGGAGATGCTGCAATTAATTCCCTCATCCAAGTCATTAATATATATTGTAAACAACTGGGGTCCCAGCACTGAGCCTTGCAGTACCCCACTAGTCACTGCCTGCCATTCTGAAAAGGTCCCATTTATTCCCACTCTTTGTTTCCTGTCTGCCAACCAATTCTCTATCCACATCAATACCATACCTCCAATACCGTGTGCCTTATAATCTCCTGTGTGGGACCTAGTCAAAAGCCTTTTGAAAATCCAAATATGCCATATCCACTGGTGCTCCCCTATCCACTCTACTAGTTACATCCTCAAAAAATTCTATGAGATTCGTCAGACATGATTTTCCTTTCACAAATCCGTGCTGACTTTGTCCGATGATAATGAACCGGGTCAGGTCACAGATCTCTCAGAGGGTCAGCATCTGGGGGACAGTGACCACCGCTCCCTGGCCTTCAGCGTTATCATGGAAAAGGATAGAATCAGAGAGGACAGGAAAATTATTAATTGGCGAAGGGCACATTATGAGGCTATAAGGCCAGAATGTGTGGGTGTGAATTGGGATGATGTTTTTGCAGGGAAATGTACTATGGACATGTGGTCGATGTTTAGAGATCTCTTGCAGGATGTTAGGGATAAATTTGTCCCGGTGAGGAAGATAAAGAATGGTAGGGTGAAGGAACCATGGGTGACAAGTGAGGTGGAAAATCTAGTCAGGTGGAAGAAGGCAGCATACATGAGGTTTAGGAAGCAAGAATCAGATGGGTCTATTGAGGAATATAGGGAAGCAAGAAAGGAGCTTAAGAAGGGGCTGAGAAGAGCAAGAAGGGGGCATGAGAAGGCCTTGGCGAGTAGGATAAAGGAAAACCCCAAGGCATTCTTCAATTATGTGAAGAAAAAAAGGATGACAGGAGTGAAGGGAGGACCGATTAGAGATAAAGGTGGGAAGATGTGCCTGGAGGCTGTGGAAGTGAGCGAAGTCCTCAATGAATATTTCTCTTCGGTATTCACCAATGAGAGGGAACTTGATGATGGTGAGGACAATATGAGTGAGTTTGATGTTCTGGAGCATGTTGATATTAAGGGAGAGGAGGTGTTGGAGATATTAAAATACATTAGGACGGATAAGTCCCCGGGGCCTGACGGAATATTCCCCAGGCTGATCCCTGAGGCGAGGGAAGAGATTGCTGAGCCCCTGGCTAGGATCTTTATGTCCTTGTTGTCAACGGGAATGGTACTGAAGGATTGGAGGGAGGCCAATATGGTCCCCTTGCTCAAAAAAGGTAGTAAGGATAGTCTGGGTAATTATAGACCAGTGACCCTTACGTCTGTGGTGGGAAAGATGTTGGAAAAGATTCTTATAGATAAGATCTATGGGCATTTAGAGAATTATGGTCTGATCAGGGACAGTCAGCATGGCTTTGTGAAGGGCAGATCATGTCTAACAAGCCTGATAGAGTTCTTTGAGGAGGTGACCAGGCATATAGATGAGGCTAGTGCAGTGGATGTGATCTACATTGATTTTAGTAAGGCATTTAACAAGGTTCCATATGGTAGGCTTATTCAGAAAGACAGAAGGCATGGGATCCAGGGAAGTTTGGCCAGGTGGATTCAGAATTGGCTTGCTTGCAGAAGGCAGAGGGTCGTGGTGGAGGGAGTACATTCAGATTGGAGGATTGTGACTAGTGGTGTCCCTCAAGAATCTGTTCTGGGACACCTACTTTTCGCGATTTTTATTAACGACCTGGATGTGGGGGTAGAGAGGTGGGTTGGCAAGTTTGCAGACGACACAAGGGTTGGTAGTGTTGTAGATAATGCAGAAGATTGTCAAAGATTGCAGAGAGACATTGATAGAATGCAGAAGCGGGCTGAGTAGTGACAGATGGAGTTCAACCCAGAGAAGTGTGAGGTGGTACACTTTGGAAGGACAAACTCCAAGGCAGAGTACAAAGTAAATGGCAGGATACTTTGAAGTGTGGAGGAGCAGAGGGATCTGGGGGTACATGTCCACAGATCCCTGAAAGTTGCCTCACAGGTAGATAGGGTAGTTAAGAAAGCTTATGAGGTGTTAGCTTTCATAAGTCGAGGGATAGAGTTTAAGATAATGATGCAATATAATGATGCAGCTCTATAAAACTCTGGTTAGGCCACACTTGGAGTACTGTGTCCAGTTATGCTCGCCTCACTATAGGAAGGATGTGGAAGCATTGGAAAGGGTACAGAGGAGGTTTACCAGGATACTGCCTGGTTTAGAGAGTATGCATTATGATCAGAGATTAAGGGAGCTAGGGCTTTACTCTTTGGAGAGAAGGAGGATGAGAGGAGACATGACAGAGGTGTACAAGACAATAAGTGGAATTGATAGAGTGGATAGCCAGCGCCTCTTCCCCAGGGCACCACTGCTCAATACAAGAGGACATGGCTTTAAGGTAAGGGGTGGGAAGTTCAAGGGAGATATTAGTGGAAGGTTTTTTACTCAGAAAATGGTTGGTGTGTGGAATGCACTGCCTGAGTCAGTGCTGGAGGCAGATACGCTCGTGAAGTTTAAGAAACAACTAGACAGGCATATGGAGGAATTTAAGGTGGGGGTTTATATGGGAGGTAGGGTTTGAGGGTCAGCACAACATTGTGGGCTGAAGGGCCTGTAATGTGCTGTACTATTCTATGTTCTATAGTCAGGTAGTGTTGACCAGTAGGAGGAGAGTGGGTGATGGGAAAATGGAGTTTAGGGGGTTACAGAAGGAAAGCTGGAGAATTCTTTGTTTGTTACATCAGCTTGTAGCCTACTTGGGTAGAATATGAGCTGCTGTTCCCTTAGTTTGGATTTGGCTTCACCCTGGCAGTGAAGGAGGCTATGGGCAGATAGTTTGGTATGGGAATGTGGTGAAGAATCAATATGGCTAGCAACCGAGACCTCCAGGTATCTCTGGCACCCAGAGTTCTGGCACTAGTGAAGTGATTGCTCAGTCTATACCTTTTCCTTAATATAAACACAAGGAACTGCAGATGCTGGAAACTGGAGCCAAAAGCAAATGGCTAGAGGAAGTCAGCAAATATCAGTCAAAAGGTACAGTTGATATATCAGGTCGAGGCTTTTTATCTGGACTCTCAGTCCCACTTCCGATTGAGATAAAGAGTCTAAACCCAGAAAGTCAACTATCCCTTTTCCTTTACAGATGCTTTCACTGTGACACTGATGTAGTTCAGAGCTATTCTGACCATTGAACCAAGCATGTGGGACCCTCCATCTCACTGCAGGGCATTCAGCATGCCATTGAAGAAAAATCTATAAATGACAATTACAATGCCTTATCAGGGAACTGAAGTACGAAGAAAAAAGGGAGAGCAAGGTTATCAGTATTGCTATAGATTTAAGTACAATATTGAAGGCTCTCCCCTTCCTCTGGGACTGATCTTGTTATTAACTAATCTACCCTAAAGAAGTTTTCTGATACAAATAAATCAAGAAATCTTGTTGAGATGAGGAGCAATAAACTTTGAAGATAACTGCAAGTTCAATCAGTGGCATGAAATATATCCAACAAAATTCAAATAAAATCTCATTGCTAGAACTTGAAGCCTTTACAATGCTCAAGTCAAAGGTCAGACGTTTTGAATTTCAATGCCAACAAATTTTTGATACCATCTCAAAGCTTGGGTTCCCTGGACCTTTGATTTCAGGACAGATATAAACCTCATTGAATCGCATTGTGCCTGATGACATTGTTAAACCCAAATTCAATTGAACTATTTCAAATGGTTGACTTCTAAGCCCAGAAAACTCCAAAATACTGGGAGAAAGGACTTTTCTCTATGTAATAATCAAATTTTGATTTAAATATTGATTTCCTTTCAGGGTTTCAAAAGGTGTCTTTATGCTGTACTCAAGTAACATAAAGTAATATTTCCTACTAAATATTTGCTTCCAATCTCCTACAGGTTCACTAGAGGATGATAGAGCAGACACCGGGCCTTTCTGTACTTTGCATCAAATATTTCAATTGTGTATCAGTGAACTTCCCCAAAAACACTTTGTTTTCCAAATACAACACGAACATCTTTGACACAACTTTCAAAGACTCACCTCTTAACCTTAAACTTTTGAAACTTAAAGCAGCTTTCCAGCAGATACTGATAATTTGTGACACTGAACTGCAGTGTCTTACACAAACACAGTGATATATTAAATCGACTCAGAATGTTGAAAGCTTGATAAAGGAGTGCAACACTAGCGTCAGATCAGCACCCTGTTATATTGATATTAATATTGACATGTGTTATCCTTGCTTGACTGGAGATTCGCACGATGGACATCAGCTATGCAAACTGAAAATAAAGCTCAAAACAAATCTGTGCACTTCTCCAAGACACAATGAAAGGATAAAGGCCTGATTGTTCTTTAAACAATCTGGCAACTGGAAGCTACTCCATGCATGATTTCCATCCAAAGCATCAACTATCCTCTTGTCTTCACAGATGCTGTTTAACCTACAGAGTTTCTCCAGCAATTTAATCTTACTCCAGATTCCAGTATCAACAGTCTCTTGTGTATGGTAGTAACGGGAAAATGAATCTGATGTTTCTGCAAAGGAAGAGATATAGCATTATGCAGAGAATATGGAAGACACCTGGTAACATATAGCCAATGTAAAGTGAAAGAGGCAATTATGAAGGAATTTGTTCACCGTCATTCCCCATATACAAGGGGTGATTGATAAGTTTGTGGCCTAAGGTAGAAAGAGTCAATTTTAGAAAGCCTAGCACATTTATTTTTCAACATAGTCCCCTCCTACATTTACACACTTAGTCCAGCGGTCGTGGAGCATACGGATCTTGGACCTCCAGAAAGTGTCCTCAGCAGGGGTGATTGATAAGTTTGTGGCCTAAGGTGGAAGGAGATGAGTTATTAAATTCAAACTTTCTGCATAATCACTGAAAGTGTTGGACAGCATGTGCATGTAACAAGAGCTGTATAACTCATCTCCTTCTACCTTAGGCCACAAACTTATCAATCACCCCTGCTGTGGGCACTTTCTGGAGGTCCAAGATCCGTATGCTCCACGACCGCTGGACTAAGTGTGCAAATGTAGGAGGGGACTATGTTGAAAAATAAATGTGCTAGGTTTTCTAAAATTGACTCCTACCTTTAGCCACAAATTTATCAATCACCCCTCGTAACTACATTGTCCATTAAATGGTATCTTTCATATGTGCTCAGCTTTTCTCACTTGGTCAACAATGATCAATGGTAGAAGGAGACTTCAATAAGATGCTTAGAGTTAAATTCACACTAATTTTTATCTGCTACGTTACCACAAAATTGTAGGATCTGCTAAGGGTGAATTTATAAGAATTGAATTACATATTTGCTAATCCAAGTGCAAAAAAAATCAAATTATAAAAATGGTCCTCCAGAAAAAAGGTAAGAAAATTAAATTCTATTTTCTTCAAAGTAAAAGCATCAAGGCTCAATTTAAGCAATGGTAATTACATGAAAAATCGTGTCATCATATATTATTCAAGTAACCTGAATTTGAATTGATAAACATTTGGTATGTTACATGTAGCTGGCTTTCTGAAAAGTCATACTAAGAAAATGAATGATTTGCTGTAATTATATTAAAGTTTTCTTGAAAATGAAGTTTTGCTTATTTTGAGGAAAATGGGAATGGGTGTAACAAAATATTGACAGGAATATGTGCAATTAAGTAGTCTGTGGACATTTTGTGATTTAGTTAGAATATAAATATTTCAAGATGCTGAATATGAAAGATAACTTCAAACAATACGGACAACAAAAAAAGAATACACAGATACATAAATAAATAAACAATTGGTCATTTTCTTTAGGGTAAGGACTGGACGCCCACTGAGCAATTTACCACTGAAATATTAAATTTCCTTTTCTCTTTTCAGCTGCTATAGCTCTTCTACATATATGTAGCAGTTTATTTGTGCAGTGTTTCAGTTCTCCAATTAATTTGAAACACTACCTTCCACAATCCATACTGGGAATGAGCTAGAAAGGGTTGCATGGACCAATTATTGCTGCTAATGTTACTGTTCTTGCACTGTTCATAGTTTTGATCTCTACATTTGAGAAGAGACATAGTAGCACTGGAGACATTTCCAGGATGGTTCACTGGGTGAATTTTAGGATGAAAGGGGTGTGTAATGGGAAATTATTCATTATATGATAAGAATGATTTTATTCAAATATGTAAAATTCTGAGGGAAATGTGGGTTCTGAAGTACAAGATCAGGAACTTAAAACTGAGAGTAGGAATTTCATCTCACAGAAGGTGATGAACCTCTTGAATTTTCTACTCTAGACGATTCTGAAGGTTAGGCCGCTGACAGCAATCGAACAGGGAACAGATACACATTTGAAAATTCTGGGAATGGAGAGCAGTCCGGAAGGAGCAAAGAGGAGGAGTTGAGGCCTGAGGCAGATCACCAATAGTGGAGCAGTCTTGAAAGTTCTAGCAGTCTAGCCCTACTCCTGTTTTCATAAGTACTTCCCCTCAGGAGAATCTAAAATCAGAGTTTATTACACCAGGATAAGGAATTGTCCGTTTATGGCCAAGAAGAGGAGGAATTGGTTTCCTCTGAGGTCATAAATCTTTAGAATTCTACACCCAAGGGACTGCTTATTTAATATATTCAAGACCCTGATTTTTGGACTATAGAAGAATCAAGATCAAATGAGCATTAACACAGATTGTCACAGAATGGTGGAGCTGAAGCAAGGTTCAGGTGGTTCTAAAACTTAACCTCATTTCTATTTATCGCTCTATGTTCAGCTGGAAAAGAATTTTGATATTTAAAATGAATGACAGCTTCTTTGACTATTCAGAGGAGAGGGTTTTATTAATCACTTCTGGAGATGTAATTTCACATAAAATTTAGATTAAAATTGCATTTCCAATTGATGTGGTTGTTGCTAAATTCAACATTCTTTCTTTTGTCTTTCTTTGGAATTCCTAATTTGTCCAAATAGTTTATTCCCTGGGTTTGGAATATGTCAGGGGTTTAATGTTTTGATAGCAGTATCTTCATTCTTTATGTAGGATTCAAACTATACAACACCAGAAGCTGATGTTTGGCTGTAGATCAATTTCAATTGAAATAGCTGGCCTACGATATTATTGGATTTTTAATTCATACTTTCCATTAGCAATGGCAGCTGCCATTAGGTCATTAATGCTGCAAAATCTGGCTACTGTCAAAAATATACTGCTGAATCTAATGTACTAGTCTTACAGTTCATTAAGAGTCAGCATAGGAAGAGGCAGATTTTGTTTCATGGTGTTACCATCACAGATTCTTTTTTTAAGTTGTTCCTTGTCACTTTGATATAGAAGGACCACACTTTCAGTTTGCAGTGACAATCAAGATATGTCTGTAGACTGGGAGGGTATTTTTAATAAACATATGTCTATGGTTATAATCTAGTTGGGGCTTGTCTACAATGAAACAGAGTGCCTTATAAATGCCAGGTTATTTCAATAGTGTGTGGTCCTTTCTCCTGTCTACAACATCAGCTTCAGTAAATGGCAAGTCAGTGGAGTCATTAACTCTATATCTCATTAATACTAACCTACACAATAACTAATTTGCAATTATATAAACAATATTTTGGAATAGTAAATAAAGAAACATGTTGCAAAAATGATTTTCAAGGATTTTATTCACATTATATTTAAAAAAAATCTGAACATCGCGAGGAAATTGGGTGAAAGGATCAAAATCATAAATGTGTTACTTCTACCCCCATCGCTGCTACCACCACCATACCTTACACACCCCACACCAAAATAATTTAAACCCCCCACCCCACCACCATACCTTACAACCCCACCACAATATAATTCACACTCTCCACCCCATTATCATACCTTACACCCCTCTCCCATCCCACCACCAATATAATTTACACCCTCCACTCCACTATAATACCTTACACCCCTCCCCACCCCATACCATACCATACAGTCCTCCCACCAGCATACGTCGCATACTCCTCCACTGGTGGATGCCTGTGCACATGCACGCGCGCACAGACACACACACTTGCGCACACACACACACACACACACACATACACACACTCACACATGCAACACATAGATACACACACTCACACTTGCACACTTGCATGCACACACACACACACACACATACACACTCAAACACACACACATACACACACTCATTTGTTGTCAATCCCTTTGTGTGTGTGCTGCAGGAGTTAGAGAAATAGGGAGATATAGAGAATGGAAATGTGGGAATGGGTTGAGTGAGATTGCTTCTCTGACAGTTTCCATGGGCCGACTGAATCACATGACCTCCTGTGGCATCTGGGTTCGATTCCCCCTTCTGTTTGTTATGAGTTTGTATGTTCTCCCTATGAGCACATGATTTCCTCCAGTTACCATGGTTTCCTCCCACATTCCCATGATACACTGGTTGGTAGGTAAG
The DNA here is from genome assembly GCF_030028105.1 of Mobula birostris. Taxonomy (NCBI): domain Eukaryota; kingdom Metazoa; phylum Chordata; class Chondrichthyes; order Myliobatiformes; family Myliobatidae; genus Mobula; species Mobula birostris. The sequence goes on along the minus strand of NC_092376.1, from coordinate 87,806,163 downwards.
TTGTCCCACGAGTAGGCCAGGGCCCGGGTTAAACTGGGGGGTACTAGGTGGCAAGGCTCAAAGGGTCAGCAGGGTCTGTCCTGCACTGTATCTCAATAAACAACCAATAGACAATAGACAATAGACAATAGGTGCAGAAGTAGGCCATTCGGCCCTTCGAGCCAGCACCGCCATTCACTGTGATCATGGCTGATCATCCACAATCAGTATCCAGTTCCTGCCTTATCCCCGTAACCTTTGATTCCGCTATCTTTAAGAGCTCGATCCATATTTTTCTTGAAAGCATCCAGAGACTTGGCCTCCACAGCCTTCTGGGGCAGAGCATTCCATATATCCACCACCCTCTGGGTGAAAAAGCTTTTCCTCAACTCCATTCTAAATGGCCTACCCTAATTCTTAAACTGTGGCCTCTGGTTCTGGACCCACCCATCATGTTTCCTGCCTCCAGCATGTCCAATCCCTTAATAATCTTACATGTTTCAATAAGATCCCCTCTCAGCCTTCTAAATTCCAGAGTATACAAGCCCAGTTGCTCCAATCTTTCGACATATGACAGTCCCGCCATCCCGGGAATTAGCCTTGTGAGCCTACGCTGCACTCCCTCAATAGCAAGAATGTCCTTCCTCAAATTTGGAGACCAAAACTGCACACTGTACTCCAGGTGTGGTCTCACCAGGGCCCTGTACAGCTGCAGAAGGACCTCTTTGCTCCTATACTCAATTCCCCTTGTTATGAAGGCCAGCAGGCCATTAGCTTTCTTCACTGCCTGCTGTACTTGCATGCTTGCTTTCAGTGACTGATGTACAAGAACACCTAGATCTTGTTGTGCTCCCCCTTTTCCTAACTTGACTCCATTTAGATAATAATCTGCCTTGCCGTTCTTACCCCCAAAGTGGATAACCTCACATTTATCCACATTAAACTGCATCTGCCATGCATCTGCCCACTCACCCAGCCTGTCCAAGTCACCCTGCATTCTCATAACATCCTCCTCACATTTCACACTGCCACCCAGCTTTGTGTCATTGGCAAATTTGCTAATGTTACTTTTAATTCCCTCATCTAAATCATTAATATATATTGTAAACATCTGGAGTCCCAGCACTGAACCCTGCGGTACCCCACTGGTCACCGCCTGCCATTCCGAAAGGGACCCGTTAATCGCTACTCTTTGTTTTCTGTCAGCCAGCCAATTTTCAATCCATGTCAGTATTCTGCCCCCAATACCATGTGCCCTAATTTTGCCCACTAATCTCCTACGTGGGACTTCATCAAAGGCTTTCTGAAAGTCCAGGTACACTCCATCCACTGGCTTTCCCTTGTCTATAATTCCCTGTTTTCACTCTTCCTCCCTTCTTGAAGAGATGGACAACATTAGCCACCCTCCAATCCACAGGAACTGATCCTGAATCTATAGAACATTGGAAAATGATTACCAATGCATCCACGAATTCTAAAGCCACCTCCTTAAGTATCCTGGGATGCAGACCATCAGGTCCCAGGGACTTATCAGCCTTCAGACGCAACAGTCTATCCAAACAACAGGAATTCTGCAGGTGCTGGAAATTCAAGCAACACACATCAAAGTTGCTGGTGAACGCAGCAGGCCAGGCAGCATCTCTAGGAAGAGGTACAGTCGACGTTTCAGGCTGAGACCCTTCGTCAGGACTAACTGAAGGAAGAGTTAGTAAGAGATTTGAAAGAGTCTAACCAACACCATTTCCTTCAGTTCATTCATTACCCTAGGGTTCTTTGGCCACTATTATAGCTGGGAGATTGTTTGTGTCTTCCCTAGTGAAGACAGATCCAAAGTACTTGTTCAACTCGTCTGCCATTTCTTTGTTCCCCATAATAAATTCACCCGTTTCTGTCTTCAAGGGTCCAATTTTGGTCTTAACTATATTTTTCCTTTTCACATACCTAAAGAAGCTTTTACTATCCTCCTTTATATTCTTGGCTAGTTTACCTTCGTACTTCATTTTTTTCTCCACGTATTACCTTTTTAGTCACCTTCTGTTGCTCTTTAAAAGTTTCCCAATCCTCCAGCTTCCCACTCGTCTTTGCTATGTTATACTTCTTCTCTTTTATTTTTATACTGTCAATTACTTCCCTTGTCAGCCATGGCCTCCCCTTACTCCCCTTAGGATCTTTCTTCCTCTTTGTTATGAACTGATCCGGCACCTTCCGCATTATTCCCAGAAACACTTGCCATTGCTGTTCCACTGTCATCCCTGCTAGGGTATTGTTCCATTGAACTTTGGCCAGCTCCTCCCTCATAGCACCATAGTTCCCTTTGTTCAACTGTAATGCTGACACTTCCGAGTTTCCCTTCTCCCTCTCAAATTGTAGATTAAAATTTATCATATTATGGTCACTACCTCCTAATGGCTCCTTTACCTCGAGGTCCCTTATCAAATCCAGTTCATTGCACAACACTAAATCTAGAATTGTGTTCTCTCTGGTAGGCTCCAGTACAAGCTGTTCTAAGAATCCATCTCGGAGGGACTCCACAAACTCCCTTTCTTGGGGTCCAGTACCAACCTGATTCCTCCAGTCTACCTGCATGTTGAAATCCCCCATAACAACTGTAGCATTACCTTTGCGACATGCCAATTTTAACTCTTGATTCAACTTACACCTTACATCCAGACTACTGTTTGGGGGCCTGTAGATAACTCCCATTAGGGTCTTTCTACCCTTAGAATTTCTCAGTTCTATCCATACTAACTCTACGTCTCCTGATTCTATGTCCCCCCTCGCAAGGAACTGAGTATCATTCCTCACCAACAGAGCCACCCCACCCCCTCTGCCCATCAGTCTGTCTTTTTGATAGGACGTATATCCTTGAATATTCATTTCCCCAGCGGCCCTGTCCACTTGAAGCCGTGTCTCTATTATTCCCACAACATCATACTTATCAATTTCCAACTGAGCCTCAAGCTCATCCACTTTATTTCTTATACTCCGTGCATTCATATATAATACTTTTAATTCATTACTCCCCTCAGCTCCCATATCAATTCCTATTTCACTTGGCCATACTGTACGATCCCTTCCTGAGCTTTCTGCTCTGTTGATTCTGCTGTCTTTCTGAACTTTTCTTATTCTCACTTTCCCTTTAACTCCATCCTTATGTTTCCAGTTTGTCCCCTCCCCCCCCCCAACTACTTAGTTTAAACACACCCGTGTTGCAGAGGCAAACCTGCCTGCCAGAATACTGGTGCCCCACTTATTAAGGTGCAACCCGTCCCTTTTGTACAATTCATCTTTATCCCAAAACATATCCCAGTGGTCCAAGAATGTAAATCCTTGCTTCCTGCACCAGTTCCTCAGCCACACATTCAGATCCATTATCTCCCTGTTCTTGCCCACTCCAGCACGAGGAACTGGAAGCAAACCAGAGGTAACCACCCTGGAAGTCCTGCTTTTCAGCCTTCTTCCGAGTTCTCTGAAGTCGCGCTGTAGAATGTCTTTCCTCTTCCTCCCCACGTCATTTGTGCCGACATGCACCACCATCCTTAATCTCGCCTGTTGCCACAGAAACCCCTCTCTGTACCTCTCACTATGGAGTCCCCTCCTACCATGGCTCTGCCTGATGTCTGTCTCCTCTGCTTTGCTTCAGTGCTGATTGTTGACTCGCAGACCTGACCGCCTCTCAGGCTGGCATCATCTTCTGTCCTGACAGCTTCCAAGAGGGTGAACCTGTTTACGACAGGCACATCCCCCGGGGTCTCCTGTACTTCAAGCATCCTCTCCTTGTAATAATGTGACAAACTGTATGATGGCATACAGTATAGCCACAAAATTCCATGTATCGCTCCTACCTAATAATTCCAATGACAAAATACATAGATTTCCCCCTTTCAGTAGAACATCTAAAGACACCCTAATTTGCTTCCGTACCATCTGTGCATGTCTCAAGTGACATTAAAGCCAAGTGATTCACTGACTAGTCAGCAAGGAGCTTTGCATTCTATGTCATCATAAATTATTTATTTATTCTCACGGCTATGGTTGGAGAAGGTGGGAGTATGTAGCAGTCAAGGTATTCTTGGCCCCGATACCCAACAATGCTGGCTGACCCTAATGTCAACAATTCCATTCACCCCACAGATGCTGCTGGATCCAGTTGATTTTCTCCAGCAGACTATTCATTGCACCAGATTCCAGCGTCTGTAGTCACTGGTGTTTGCCAAAGGATAACAGAGATCCAAGGAATTCTGCCAGGAAGACTACCTGTTGTAAGAACAAGAATTGTCCATGCATACTCATTTTGCCAATGAAACAACATTGAAAATCAAAGACACTATCTGCTGATTGTGGGTCAGACCCAGGGCATCGACGATGTATGTCTTTTCCATCGGAATGACTTGTGGGCAGCTGAGAAAACTAACAATGGCACTTTAATGAATCAGAACATGGAACAGTCCAGGACAGGTAAAGGCCCTTCAGCCCACAATATTGTACTGAACTAACAAAGTTAGAGATCAAAAGCCCACTAAACTAATCTCTTCTGCCAACACAATGTTACAATCTTCCACTTCATGCACATTCATGTGCCTACCGAAGAGCCTGTTTATGACCCTATCATGTTTGCCTCCAGCATCATTCCACCTTTCTCTGTGTAAAGCATTCACCCTGCACATCTCCTTTGAACTTACACTCTCTCACTACCTCAGTGCTGTGAAACAATACTGGCTGTTTAGTCTACCTAAGAAACCTCTATCAGAGCTCCCCTCAGCCTCTGCTGCTCTAGAGAAATCTACCCAAGTTTCTCCAAACTCTCCTTATAGTAGAAGCCTCCTAATCCAGGCAGCATCCTTGTTCTGCACCTTCTCCAAAGCTTGCGCATTCTTCCTATAATGGGGCAGCCAGACTGAATGTAATACTCTAGGTGTGGCCTCTCTAGACGTTTGCAAAGCTGTAATGTAACTTCCCGACTCTTAAACTCAGTTCCTCCACGAATAAAGACAAGCATGTTGTACGCCTTTTCTACAACCCTGTCAAGATGTGTAGCCACTTTCCTGAAGCTATAACCTTGGACCTATGACCCTTCTGCTTATCAACACTGCACTGTCTCTTGACATTTCACTCCCAAAGTGCAACACTTCGCATTTAGCGGGGTTAAACTCTATCTACACAGTCTGCAACTGATCTCTATCCTGTGGTATCTTTTGCCAGTTTTTTATGCTATCCACAGCAACACTAGTTTTTGTATCACCTAGGTCATTAATATACATATATCACAAACAGCAGCGGTCCCAGTATGGATCCTCTGGCCAGAATAAGTCCCATCAACCACTATGCTCTGTCTTCGATGGACAAGCCAGTTCTAAATCCAAGTGGCAAATTTGGCATGGATCTCAGGCATTTTAATCTACTGCATGACTGAAGGATGCTCGATATGAAATGCTAACCGTTTCTCTTTCCACACATGCTGCTTGACCACAGAATTTTCTGCTTTAAATTCATGTTATTACCCACTGTTGAAATCAACTTATCCTCAGTCCTTTTGAAGCTCTGTTGACCTAAAATATTATGACTCTGATTCTTATTCCATAAACGTTGCCTGACATGTTGAGTTGTTTTCATGAGTTTTGAATCATGATTTCTTTATTTCGGAGCTTGTTCAGGGCTGTTTGCAGTATTGAGCAGCTTGAAACTGCAAGATGGCAGAAGCGGACACACAATTCCTGCCCATGTTTTCATTTGAATACTGAAACAGTCATCATTTGAAAGTAATATCTTAAATAAACATTTGATAGGCATTCATTACTACTTCTATTCCCAGACAAAAAAAAATGTAGAAAGAAGTTGTGGTTGTGTGGGGAAAGTATGGAGAAGAGACCAGCAAAATATTATTTTTATCAGTTATGTCAGCTTTGATGGTTTTTAATAACCTAAAACAAGCATTAAGCCCCTTGTAACAAAGAACTAAACAAATGTGTTTGGTACAGGACAGGAGGCATTTACTCTCTGGTTCAGCAAAATCTGGTCCAGCTCACAAGTGTTATTTTAATGAACTCAGTTCTAGAGAATCTATAAACAGCAGGTACTCTCCTTTTGCCTCCACAGTAATTTGAAATATCCGATGTCAGACACCATTGGAACACCTCCCATTATTTCACCATACTTTGCCATCTCTTTAGAAAGGGATAGTCTGCTTGAGGAGCCAGGGTAGACACTGACACTTTGTGAAAGTTGCACAAAATGTATCATGTCCTAAGTGCCCATTTTCTCTTGATCATCCGGGAAATTTCTAACAAGCTGTGCAGTGGAAGGGCAGAAAGTGTGACAATTGCAAGAGATGTGAGCATCTGTAGGTCTTTTTATATACTTTGCATATAAATTTTTCTTTGCATATTTCCTTGACAAGAGCATTGTGCATTGTCTAATACACTCTGACTTCTGCTTAAGAAATTTCCCTTGCAGCCTCATATAAAAAATGAGTGGAATAAGGTTGTGGGTTGGAATTGTGTAGAAAAATTTTGACTTATTTCCCACTAGAATCAAACTTACCCCTAATGAAGATGACTGGTGGAGAACCGGGGGTGTGCTAATGGGTACCATGTGTTGCAAGGAAGTATTGGAGGAATGAATTTGATGGAAGTTCTCTGACAGTTGTAATCGACTTGGTGTAAAAAAAATGGTAGAGAAAATATAAACTATTATCCATTTACAAAGGTTAAGAATCTCAGCAATGTTTTTGTTTGAAGTTTGTTTCTCCGTCTTGATTACTATTTGACTTGTATAGCATCTGTGTGGATTGCTGCTCTGCATTGCTTCAACAAATTTAGTGTGCCTTGGTTTCTTTTGGTTCATCCTCCACTATTTCAACCTCGTTTTTTAATTACTCCGGTTAATTGTTATCCTTTTGTATATGCAGTCTAAAAATAGAACTTAAACAGTAATTAGGCTGTTAATAGAGTCAATCACAGAACAAACATATAACTGCAATAGTTTAATTTTATCTGTGCAATTGGTGATTTGTGGAATTTCTTTTATTACTGTACATATTTTATCAAAGTAATCAAATGGCTTGCTGAAGCCGGGAGGCAACTCTCAGACACCTCCTCTACCTACCACATGAAGAGGGCTCCACTATAGACCATCAGAAGATTGTCTCCGACACCATCACTAAACTCATCAGCTCTGGAGAACCCCCAAGCATTGCCACCAAGCTCATAGTTTCCTTACCCTGCACTGATCATTTCTACATCCTACCTAAGATCCACAAATCTTGACCATCTGGGTAGGCCTATTGCCTCTGCCTGTCCCTGCACCAATGAACTCATGTCCACATACCTTGACTCCATTCTATCCCCCTTCGTTTAGTCCCTTCCCATCTACATCCGCATTCCTACATATGCTGTCAATCTCCTCAGCAATTTTCTATTCGCCGGCTCTGACCACCTCATTTTCACCATATACACTTCCATCCCCCAACAAGAAGGCATAAATTTCTCTGCTTGCTTCTCAACAAAAGACCCACCAGTTCTCCTCCACTGCCACCTGCCACCATCTGGCAGAACTGGTCCTCATCCTCAACAATTTCTTCAGACTCAGGGAGTCACAACGGGCACCCACATTTGCTCCAGCTATTCCTGTCTTTTCAATGGCTATGTAAAACAGTCTATGCTCTAAACCTTCCATGGTAATGCACCTCAACTCTTCCTGCACTACACTGACAACTGTATTAGTGCTGTTTCTGGCACCCTTGTGGAACTGGTCAATTTCATCAGCTTTGCCTGCAACTTCAACCCTGCACCGAAAATCACAGTCTAGTTTTGACACCTCCCTCCACTTTCTTGACCTCTCTGTTTTCCATTTCTGGAGACAAACTGCCTACGAACATCTTATACAAACCTACCAATTCCTACGCCTATACCGGGTGCACTTCTTCCACCTTGTCTCCTGTAAAAATACTATCCCTTTTCACAATCTCCGACACATCTGTTTCCAGGATGTGGCTTGCCTTTCAAGGACACTACAGATGTCCACTTTCTTCAAGGAATGGATTGCTCTTTCTCCACCATTGACGCTGCTTTCACCTGTATCTCCTCCATTCTCTGCACATCTGTGCTCACCCCATCTTCCTGTCACCTTAACAGGGAGAGAGTTCCTCTTGTCCTCACCTACCACATCATGAGCCTCCACATTCAACACGTAATTCTCTGCAATGTCTGCCATCTTCAATGGGATCCTACCATCACCCCCACCCTGCTTTCTACAGGAATTTCTCCCTCCGTCACTCCCTTGTCCATTTATTCCTCCCCACTAATCTCTTTACCAACATATATCCTTGCAAGCATCCAAAATGCTACTTCTGCCTACTTGCCTCCTCACTTACCTCTATTCAGGGTCATAAACTGTCCTTCCAGGTGAGGCAATATTTCACCTGCAAATTTGTTGGGGTATCCGGTGCTCCCTATGCCACCTCCTCCACACTGGTAAAACCCAACATTGGGGACCACATTGTTGAACACCTCCACCCTAACTGCCAACTGTGGAATTTCCCAGCAGCCAACCATTTTAATTCCTATCCCTATTCCTGTTCCGACATGGTGGTGCATGGCTTCCACTTTTGCCGCAATAAAACCACACTCACGGTGGAGCAGTAGCTAATATTCTGTCTGGGTAGCATCCAACCTGATGGTATGAACATTGATTTCTTCTTCCTGTAGAAAAATGCCTTCCCCTTCCCTCTTCTTCTATTCTCCTCTCTGGCCTCTTATCTCATCTCACCTGCCATCACTTCCCCGTTGCCCCTCCTCGTTCCCTTTTCCCCCATGGTCCACTTTCCTCTCCCATCAGATTCCTTCTTCTCCAGACTTTTACTTTTCCCTCCCACCTAGCTTCACCTATTACCTTCCAGCTCATCCTCCTTCCCTCCCCCTACCTTTTTTATTTTGGCATCTTCCCCCTTCCTTTCCATTCCTGAAAGGTCTGAGCCCAAAACTGAACAATAGGATTATTAATCAATCCTATTGATCAGTTTTGGGCTCAGACCCCTCAGATGTTAACTTTCAGATCACAGTTTTCTTATTTGGCCCTCTGGCATATGGAATGTATTCTTGGCAGATTAAACAAATTGAAAATCAAAACAGCTGAAAAGCAGGGACACTCTCTCCCTTGTCAGATACTCAAATAGTCAGTTTCAAAGTTCAAAATCTTTTCTGTTTGATGCATTTTGCACAAGAGTGTTAACAATAAAAATATTTTTGAGTGAATGGTAATTTTCCTGCTGAGAAGTCTCAAGGAGTTAATATTTAAACTGAGTAATTTCAGTACAACGTTGTCACAGATGCTTATCAGTGTCTACCCTTGGGCCTTCTCACACATCCCCAGTTAACACTTTAACATGACTGGAGTATATGAAGTTCTGGGCTGCTGCTTTTAGATTTTGATATTGGTGGACAACCTTGAATGAGTAAACTATAGTTAAACATTCTGCTCTTGGAATTTAGCCTTGTCCAGGTTTTAAAAAAAAATCATTAACAATACAATAAGATATGCATTTCCTACAATGTGTTTCTCATAGGGTGTAACTCATTAGGAGGCAGAATTTTGTCAGTTTTTACCTCCTGCTTGATTTAATCCTTAAAAACAGATGTTCATTAAGATACTGCCAAATTTTAATTGCAGTTTGAAAGCCAATCACAAACATTTATCATCTGTGATTTCTTCACCGTTTTTGTTCAATTTTCAACCTTAATTTGGAATAAATATCAAAATAATACTAATTTCATTTTTTTTTTAAAAACCCCTGTGTTAAATCTTCCAAAGCCTGTTCATGAAACCTGACAGAAGTTGTTTTTATGAGGTGGTTGAGTCTATCTCTGTGACAAAGACCAACGGCAAGAACAGGGAGCATCTTTTATTCTACAGTTATGTATTTAGGCAAAAATAAGACTGGAAGAGTGCAGAGGGCATCAAAAATTAAAGAAAGAAATTAAATTCTATAAAGATAATTAATGAAGGTGGTGATCAAGTATTCAATGGGTTGTTTATGTCTGAGGAATATTGTACCAAATTGATGAATTGTAAATCAGTAAGTTAGTTTATTATTGACACATATACTAAGATACAATGAAAAATGTGTACACTGTTCATACAGATCAAATCATCACGACAGTGTGCTAAGGCAAAACAAGGCAAAACAGTACAGAGCGCAGAATAAATGTTACATTTGCAGAGGAAGTGCGGTGCTGGTAGACAATAAGATGCAAGATCATAACGGGTTAGATTGCTGGTAGATGCAAGGTCATAACAAGGTTAGATTGTAAGATCAAGAGTCCAACCTTCTGTGCCAGGGAACTGTTCAATAGTCCCATGATAGCAGCATAGGAACTGTCCTTGAGCTTGGTGGTATGTGCTTTCAGACTTCTGTATCTTCTGCCTGGTGGGGGGGGGAGAGAAAAGAAATGTTGAGGGTGGGTGGGGGCCTTTGATAATGCTGGCTGCTTTACAGAGGTGGTGGCAAGTGTAGAGAGAGCCTGTGAAGGGCTGGCTAGGATCTGGAATGGGTTGGGCTGTTCAGTACGTTCTGCAGTCTCTCACAGTCATGGAATAGCAGAGCCATAGCAACCTTTTGAAGCATTCAGATGGGATAGTTTCCATGGTGTATCGATAAAAATTGGTGAGGGTCAAAGGGGACATGCTAAATTTCTTTTGCCTCCTGAGGAAGTGGAGGCATTGGAGAGCTTTATTGGCTGTGGAATCCATGTGGTTAGACCACAATGGGCTATTGGTGACATTCACTCTGAGAAATTTGAAGTTGTCAACGCTCTCAACCTGCTCACTATTGATGTAGACAGGAGCATGTGCACCACCCCACTTCCCAAAGTCAATGACCAGCTCTTCTGTTTTGCTGACAGATACAATCAGTAGGAATAGGCAGCAAAACCCCCAGCACGTATATTCCAAACACTGACATCCCACAAGGCTACATCTTCAGCCCCTTACTTTACTCCCTACGCACTCATGACTGTGTGACCAGATTCAGTTTTAATGTCATCTACAAGTCAGCAGGTAACACACCGTAACAGGCTGAATCTCAAATAATAATGAAGTAGAGAGCCTGGTGGCATGGTGCATTGACAATAACCCTTTTCTCAAAGTCAGCAAAACTCACAGGAGGCAGTGCAAATTCTCCTCTTTACATCAGCAGTGTGGAGGCTGGGGGAGGTTGAGAGTATTGAGTTCTGAGGACGGGTCCTCACCAACAGCCAGTCCTGCTTTAACCATGTAGACATCATGACCAAGGAAGCCCATCAGCATCTCCATTTCTTTACAATTTACGAAAGAAAATTGGCGTGCCACCTTTGACCCACAGACACTACAGAAACTATCCTATCAGGCTTGGTGTGGCAACTGCTCTGTCCGAGACTGCAAGAGACTCAAGAAACTGCAGAGTTGTGGACACAGCTCAGCACCGTGCAGAAACCAACCTCCCCTCCATTGACTCTGTTCTCATCTTATTGCCTCAGAAAAGCAGTCAACATGGACCTTGACACGAGAAAATCTGCAGATGCTGGAAATTCAAGCAACACACACAAAAAATGCTGGTGAACGCAGCAGGCCAGGCAGAATCTATAGAAAGAGGTATGGTCGACGTTTCAGACCGGGACCCTTCATCAGGAACATAGACCTTATCCACCATGGAATTCTCTCTTCTCCCCCTCCCATCAGCTAAAGATACAAAAGCCTGAAAGTGTACCCTACCAAACTCAAGGACAGCTTTTATCTGACTGTTAAGACTGTTATAATGCTTCCCTATTGTGATAAGACCTCACAATCTATGTTGTGAGTTTGCATCACCCTTTACTGCATTTTATCTGTACATGGTACACTCCATCCTGTACTCTGTTATCAGGTTCCCTTTGTAGCCTCTCAATAAACTGATGTGATGAAATGAACTGTACGCACAGCATGCAAAACAAAAATCTTCACTCTGCCGTGGGAGATGTGACAATGATAAAATTGTTTGCCAATTTAATTTTTAACCAGAAGTGCACCAAGTTTTAAGGACTGCAACATCACAACTCTGATATTCTCATCTGCAATTCCTTCAAGAATAGTCCTTGATCAGAAACAAAGAATCATTTGATCTTACTCTAAGACCCTAGTAGACTTGGATTAAAATGAGGTTAAGTTATCAGCTCCTAGGAAGATATTTTAGACAATTCAAATTAAAATAAAAATCCAAGCCTGAAGTTCTACTCCAACCATTGAATCTTACTAGAATAGAACATTGAACGTAGAACATAGAATAGTACAGCACAGTACAGGCCCTTCGGTCCACAATGTTGTGCCGACCCTTAAACCCTACCTCCCATATAAACCCCACCTTAAATTCCTCCATATACCTGTCTAGCAGTCTCTTAAATTTCACTAGTGTATCAGCCTCCACTACTGACTCAGGCAGTGCATTCCACGCACCAACGACTCTCTGAGTAAAAAACCTTCCTCTAATATCCCCCTTGAACTTCCCACCCCTTAACTTAAAGCCATGTCCTCTTGTACTGAGCAGTGGTGCCCTGGGGAAGAGGCACTGGCTGTCCACTCTATCTATTCCTCTTAATATCTTGTATGCCTCTATCATGTCTCCTCTCATCTTCCTTCTCTCCAAAGAGTAAAGCCCTAGCTCCCTTAATCTCTGATCATAATGCATACTTTCTAAACCAGGCAGCATCCTGGTAAATCTCCTCTGTACCCTTTCCAATGCTTCCACATCCTTCCTATAGTGAGGTGACCAGAACTGGACACAGCACACCAAGTGTGGCCTAACCAGAGTCTTAATGCAGGCATTACTAAATGACAATAAAAGAGGACTGCATGTCTTCATAATCTAAATCTAAATCTTATGGAGCTGCATCATTACCCCGCGACTCTTAAATTCTATCCCTCAACTTATGAAAGCTAACACCCCATAAGCTTTCTTAAATTCCTTATCTACCTGTGAGGCAACCTTCAGGGATCTGTGGACATGTACCCCCAGATTCCTCTGTTCCTCCACACGACCAAGTATCCTGCCATTTACTTTGTACTCTGCCTTGGAGTTTGTCCTTCCAAAGTGTATCACCTCACACTTCTCCGGGTTGAACTCCATCTGCCACTTCTCAGCCCACTTCTGCGTCTCTCTGCAATCTTCGACAATCCTCTAAACTATCCACAACACCACCAACCTTTGTGTCATCTGCAAACTTGCCAACCCACCTTTCTACCCCAATATCCAGGTCGTTAATAAAAATCACGAAAAGCAGAGGTTCCAGAACTGATCCTTGTGGGACACCACTAGTCACAATCCTCCAATCCGAATGTACTCCCTCCACCACGACTGTCTGCTTTCTGCAGGCAAGCCAATTCTGAATCCACCTGGCCAAACTTCCCTGGATCCCAGGCCTGCTGACTTTCTGAATAAGCCTACCAAGTGGAACCTTGTCAAATACCTTACTAAAATCCATATAGATCACATTCACTGCACTAGCCTCATCTATATGCCTGGTCACCTCCTCAAAAAACTCTATCAGGTTTGTTAGACATGATCTGCCCTTCGCAAAACCATGCTGACTGTCCCTGATCAGACCATGATTCTCTAAATGCCCATAGATCTTATCTATAAGAATTTTTTCCAACACCTTTCCCACCACAGACGTAAGGCTCACTGGTCTATAATTACCCAGACTATCCCTACTACCTTTTTTGAACAAGGGGACAACATTTGCCTCCCTCCAATCCTCCGGTACCATTCCCGTGGACAACGAGGATATGAAGATCCAAGCTCAGCAATCTCTTCCCTTGCCTCATGGAGCAGTCTGGGGAATATTCCTTCAGGCCCCAGGGACTTATCCATCCTAATGTATTTTAACAACTCCAACAACTCCTCTCCCTTAATATCGACATGCTCTAGAACATCAACCTCACTCATATTGTCCTCACCATCATCAAGTTCCCTCTCATTGGTGAATATTAAAATTGGTGAATAATGAAAGTATTCATTGAGGACCTCGCTCACTTCCACAGCCTCCAGGCACATCTTCTCACCTTTATCTCTAATTGGTCCTACCTTCACTCCTGTCATCATTTTGTTCTTCACATAATTGAAGAATGCCTTGGGGTTTTCCTTTACCCTACTCACCAAGGCCTTCTCATGCCCCTTCCTGCTCTCCTCAGCCCCTTCTTAAGCTCCTTTCTTGCTTCCCTATATTCCTCAATAGACCCATCTGATCCTTGCTTCCTAAACCTCATGTATGCTGCCTTCTTCCACTTGACTAGATTTTCCACCTCAGTTATCACCCGTGGTTCCTTTACCCTACCATTCTTTATCTTCCTCACCGGGACAAATTTATCCCTAACATCCTGCAAGAGATCCCTAAACACCAACCAAATGTCCATAGTACGTTTCCCTGCAAAAACATCATCCCGATTCGCACCCGCAAGTTCTAGTCTTATATCCTCATAATTTTCCCTTCCCCAATTAATAATTTTCCTGTCCTCTCTGATACTATCCTTTTCCATGATAATGTTAAAGGCCAGGGAGCAGTGGTCACGGTCCCCCAGATGCTCAACCACTGAGAGATCTGTGACCTGACCCGGTTTGTTACCTAATACTAGATCTAGTATGGCATTCCCCCTGGTCGGCCTGTCCATATACTGTGACAGAAATCCGTCCTGGACACACTTAACAAACTCTGCCCCATCTAAACCATTGGAATTAATCAAGTGCCAATCAATATTAGGGAAGTTAAAGTCACCTATGATAACAACCCTGTTACTTTTGCACCTTTCCAAAAGCTGCCTCGCAATCTGCTCCTCGGTATCTCTGCTGCTACCAGGGGGCCTATAGAATACCCCCAGTAGAGTAACTGCTCCCTTCCTGTACCTGAATTCCACCCATACTGACTTAAAAGAGGATCGTGCTACATTACCCACACTTTCTGTAGCTGTAATAGTATCCCTGTCCAGTAATGCCACCCCTTCTCTCCTTTTCCCCTGTCTCTGTCCCATTTAAAGCACTGAAATCCAGGAATATTGAGAATCCATTCCTGCCCTGGTACCAGCCAAGTCTCTGTAATGGCCACTACATCATAACTCCATGTATGTATCCAAGCTCTCAGTTCATCACCTTTGTTCCTGATGCTTCTTGCATTGAGGTACACACACCTTAGCCCTTCTACCTTACCACCTTTACACTCTTTATTCTGCTTCTCTTTCCTCAAAGCCTCTTTATATGTTAGATCTGGCTTTACTCCATGCACTATACTTGCAGTTCTCACATGACCTTTACCCTCCTCCATCTCACTATCTGCTCTAACACTCTGGTTCCCCTCCCCCTGCAAATCTAGTTTAAACCACACACCACCCCGTTTCCCCCCCCCCCCCCCCCCGGCTGGAGCAGCACTAGCAAACTTTCCCGCAAGGATGTTAGTCCCCCTCCAGTTCAGGGGCAACCCATCCCGTCAGAACAGTTTCCACCTTCCCTGGAACAAGGCCCTATTGTAGAGAAACATGAAGCTCTCCCTCCTGCGCCAACTCCTTAGCCACATATTTAGCTGCATTATCTTCCTATTTCTAGCCTCACTAGCACATGGCACAGGTAGCAATCCTGGGATTGCAACCCTAGAGGTCCTGTCCTTCAACTATGCACCTAACTCCCTAAACTCTCTTTGCAGGACCACCTCCTTCTTCCTATACAACTCATTGGTCCCTACATGGACCACGACATCTGGCTGCTCACCCTCTTTCCTGAGAATACCGAGAACTCGATCCGAGATATAGCGGACCCTGGCAACAGGGAGGCAACAGACCATCCGGGATTTTCAATCTCTCCCACAGAACCTCCTATCTGTCCCCCTAACTATTGAATCCCCTATCACTACCGCTCTCCTCTTTTCCCTCCTTCCCTTTGGAGCAGAGCGTCCCATCTCAGTGCCAGAGACACGACCACTGCAACTTGTCCCTGGTAGGTCAAACCCACCAACAGTATCCAAAACGGTATACTTATTGTTGATGGGAATGGCCACAGGGGTGCTCTGCTGTTTCAGTCTATTCCCCTTCTCTCTCCTGAATGATGCAGTTGCAGAGAGACATCAGACATTTTGATACATTTTGGTCTTAGCAGGTCATTTGTTGCACAGACTTAACAGATAAAAACTTGTTGTTCCTCAGGTTGGACTTGGGAGGTTGGGGAAGCTCGGGGAGAGCGGGTTTCAAGATGAGTGACAGTATTTTACTCAGCTTGCAAGCCACCAACTTGGGCACTTTTGGAATATAACAATGTTATATTGAATGCTCAGTGGCATGCACATGCAGGAAAATAGAGTCCAGATTCTCTCCAATACTTGAAGGTAGTGCTGAACAGGACAGACTACACCACTTGCATTTCTGATGCAGAAATTACACTGGATTCATTGGATGCTTCCTGGCCAGGAATGACCAGTCAGTTTTGTCAAATAGTATGAAATGATGCAGAAACAAGAGTTGCCATGTTTAACTCCAGAAAATAAATGATTTTGAATTGCAGAGCATGGAGACAAAAGGCATTTTGCAATTGAAATGCCAAGCTAGTGTTTGCAAATTAAAAAGTTGAAATTTGGTTATTTCTGGAATCCCACTGTAAGAAATATGTCAATGGCATAAAAAAGGTAGGACATGAATTTTACAAAAAAATCTTAAAATTATTTTAAGAAAAGAAAAAGGCACTACAATTTCTAATGTTCTGCAAGACAGCAAAGAGCTATGATGGAAAAAATGTTGGCAAAAATATTTCCATTAAGGAACAAAAGGAAATTAGAAGATATAAATTTCAAATCATCACAAATGGAAGTCAAGCAAAGATAATAAAGAACTTTGTTATGTAAAGGAGCGGTTGGAATGTGCAATTTATTACCAACAAGCGTGTTATGGCAGAATCCATAAATACTTTTTAAGACCATCAGCTTTTGGTTAATACACAGAAATAATAGAAGTTAGCAGGAACACACAGGGAATATAAAGCTATTTGGCTGGGAGAGGAAACGCATTAGTATAGCAACAATTAATTAAATTTACAAGACTGGATGGTTTTTTTTCATCCTGACTCAACTATTTCACCAATTTTCCAGCCAGTGCCCCACCAAACATATTCTATAAACTCAAGTTCATCTGAAAGTCCAGTGATTATTTACTAACTCATTCTAACCCCTATTTGTTCAATAATTTGGTGATCATTATCAGATTAGAGTACATCAGCACCTCAGGTAGCCAAAATTTCCTTTTCTCTGTTTCCCGATGCCTTACTTATGCTGTACCTGGCAGATTCTCTTCTTTTCCAAATTTGAACTTTTCTTTATTACCTCATCATTGTTATGCCATCACCTTCATATGTCCCAAACACCAGAGGTTTATTTTAAACCACTCCCCATCTCTTTGCTGTTCTAAGATTCTCCTTGAAGCCTACTTCATTGACCAAGCTTTTCACTACCAACGGATTCCAGTTAATTGGTGCTCATCAGGCCCAGTATATTTTGGCTCAATTAAGTAGCTGCTGCAAATAACCAAAGTTTCATGAAAATAGTTCAAAAGATATAAAAAGACAAATTACCATTAACTGAGTAACGAATCTTCTTATCGTGTCCATGGACAGTCTATACATGGCCCAGACAGAACTAGACACATTTTTGCGCCTTGTTGTTGAAATTGGCTAGATCTGCAACAGTACAGGGTTCCTCTAGTGATGGGCATTGCAGGAGCTGTTGCATAGTTTGTGGATCAGTTCTACATTCACAAGTTGTCAGGCTGGTTGTATATCCCCATTTGCTTAGTGACACCTTTGAACGATCTACCCCAGTCCTAAGTCTGCTAAGGCATTTCCAGGTTGCCCAGTTGCAATTAGCTCCTGGGGGAAGGCTTTCATCCGGTCGAATTTCAATCGTTGGGGGTTGTTTGAGACTGGCGAGCTGGTTTTTCCACAGAGCGATGCTGACTTCAGATGGGGTTGATCGTAATGGAACAACACTGTTCATGAAGCTCTTCCTTGACTTCAAATCAGATTAGATTAGATTCAACTTCATTGTTATTGTGCCGAGTACAGATACAAAGCCAATGAAATGCAGTTAGCATCTAACTAGAAATGCAAAGAATAGTGTTATTTACAAAATAATTGTGAATAAAAAGTAAGTGCTACAGCACACAAATATAAAAGTACTGAGACAGTACAATATGGATGCAATACTGCTTAGCGCTGTGATATGAGGTCCAGCAAGGTCACAGCCTCAGGGAAGAAGCTCTTCCTGTGCCTGCTGGTGTGGGAGCGGAGGCTCCTGTAGTGCCTACCGGATGGGAGGAGAGTAAAAAGTCCATGTAGGGTGAGATGCATCCTTGATAATGCTTTTCGCCCTGCCCGGGCAGCGTTTATGGTAGATGTTCTCAATGGTGGGCAATTGGGTGCCGATAATCCACTGGTCAGTTTTCACCACACGCTGGAGTGCTTTGCGGTCTGATACGGGACAATTGTCATACCCCACTGAGATGCAGTTGGTGAGTATGCTCTCAATGGTACAGCGGTAAAAGTCCATCGGTATCCTGGGACAGAGGTGAGCTTTCTTGTTGCTCCGCAGGAAATAAAGGCGCTGTTGCACCTTTTTGATCAGGATGGAGGAGTTCAGGGACCAGCTGAGATCCTCGGAAATGTGGACACCAAGAAATTTGAAGCTTGATACAAGCTCCACTGCAGCTCCATTGATGTAGATGGGGACGTGAGTGTGGCTCCTAGCATGCCTGAAGTCCACAATGATCTCCTTGGTCTTCTGGGTGTTAAAGGCTGGGTTGTTGTCAGCACACCATGTGGCCAGGTGCTGGACCTCGTCCCTGTAGGCCATCTCATCATCCCCTCTGATCAGGCCAACCACTGTGGTGTCATCGGCGAACTTGATTATGGAGTTAGAACCATGTACAGGAACGCAGTCATAGGTGAAAAGGGAGTACAGAAGAGGGCTCAGCACACAGCCTTGAGGCATGCCGATGTTCAGGGTGAGAGTGGAGGAAGAGAGGTTGTCTAACTTAACTGACTAGGGTCTGTTAGGCAGCTGGGTGTAGGTGTATGAACATGTAGAGGGTGCCTCTCATCTGATGTTTGACGGAGTCATTCTTTCTTGTTGGCTACCATTCTTCTTATATCGAGGGAACGATACCTGCCCGGATATATAGGCTGTGGGTGTTTGTTGGTTTTAAACAACCTGTGATAAGTCAGCAGCTTGCATTCAGAACGGCATCCATCTTCTTAGCATGAGTAGATCTTTCCCATGCAGGGCAGGCGTATTCAGCAGTGGAATAGCAAAGAGCAAGTGCACTGGCTCGCAATGTTTTCGAGCGAGCTTGTTCCCCATTTTGTGTTAGTGAGCTTATTCAGGATGTTGTTTCGTGTGCTCACTTTTACCTTTGTCTTAATGATGTGGTTCTTGAAAGTGAGGCATCTGTAAGGATGCCTCTGAAGTCGATAGGGCTGCTCGCAATGCCTCAGTGTTGCAAGGGCCAAGGTAGAAGCATTCACATCGCGGCCCTGTTTCAACCAATTCTACCACCACCACGCGCAGCAAGTAACAAATAATGTACTTATATGACATACAGAACAAATTATAACACTGCCAATACTACTACAATACTATAAAACTTTTTCAGTTCCCAATAGTTACCGACAGAGGAATTCATCCAGTGTTCTTTTGATTGACTGTAAATGAACAAAGTTAATGCAGGTACCTAATGCAAATAATGGACTGCCTTCATACAATGCTTTCAACTATTCCATCATCCAAATCTTCTTTCCTTTATAAGATTTAAGATGATTGTCGATATCTTCAAATTTTTCATAGTTCTTAACTTGTTGAAGCCGTGAATCATTTCATCTTCTTTCCGGACTGTTTCTGGCATCTCCAAACCTGAGTGTTTGAAACCACAGTGAGTAGAACAGTTCTGTATTGTCCTACTGCTTATTTCTCACCAACTATCAGTGACAAAGATCACTGCTGTTTGAACACAAACAGATGCAACTGATACTCATTAAAAACTATTTGCTCTAAGCACGGTGTAGTCTCTAGTGGAATCAGAATCTGGTTTAATATTACTGGAAAATGTTGTGAAATTTGTTAATTTGGTGGCAGCAGTACGATGCAACACATGATTAATATAGAAAAAATAAATAAGTCAATTATGGTAAGTATGTGTATCTATATTAAATAGTTAAATAAAATATAGCAAAAAAACAGAAATAAAAAATTGGGAGAAAATGCCACAGAAGTACACAGTACAACAATAGTTTGAAACTGCTCGGCACCAGTCTCCTGTTCCAATTAAGTGGTACTGTATCTCAAATAAATGAAGGGAATTCCGGCTATTTTTTGAACTAGTTTTTGTTCTTAAAGAGTTGTCCCAAATAAGAGGCCGTCCTGATTAACTGATGGTTCAATTAACTGGAAACCTCTGTATTTACTTTGATTTAGCAACTAATTTAATCTAATTTCAGTTATTTGAAATATCTTGGGTTGTTCAAATGTATTAAATGAAATTAAAAGTACTGTAGAAATCCAAGTTGCTGTTGGTGTGATACAATCTGACTTGTTTTTCCTAAGTCATAAATTACACTCCTAATCTTTCCAATTTTGACAGTGAAAGCCACAGGTTAGAAATTATAACCATCTTCAGAAACAAAATGTTCAAACTCCTGGAGAGCTACTTTTCAATCCATCTCACTATTGATTATTTCTCCTTCTATGATCGAAATACAATGTAATTAGCTCTATCAGCTGGAGTATGTGCATTGGACACATTTATTACAAACTAAAATAATGGCAAACAGCAGTCTTCCGAGCAGGAGAGGGTTGTTTGGAATGGTGATTGGCATTTCTTCAGGAACCTCTGCTGAGAGAGAAGGAACACATAGACAAGTCCTCACATCAAAGCCTGAATGACATTTAAAGACTTCTCTTTGATCTGGATGAACAGTAGAATGGCTGTAATACAGGGCACCAGCACATTTGCTTTCTAATATTCCATGTCTTATAGACAGTGCAACATTGTGTGATTTGTAAGGGAAGAACTGACAGATCAAAGGAAAGGATTGTGGCAAGAAACGTTGTCATAAAGAATGCAAGACAAACAGGATTCAGGCACCTGGAGGCTACCATGCTCTTGTGGAAATCATCTTGGAATAAACTTTGTGGCATTTGATACAAGAATTTGGCACTTACGTCCCTGGTTTGTATCTGGTTTGTTCCTACAAACATAAACTAAAGTATTTTGATAAAAGAATCTCCCTAATAAAAAACTGTTTGAAGGTCTTCATTTTGCGAATTACAGTTATTCATTGCTACTCCTGATACTATTTTGCAAGCAGAAACAGAGGTGGCTACCCATGAAAATAATTTGTCAGATAGTTTCTCAAGAAAAGTATTTTCAATCACTATGCAATAACAGTGTGTCAGTAGACATGGTGGCTATGGAAAAAATTAGTAAGACAAAGAAGGTTTAAAGGAGCAAATAGCATGTTTGAATCAGTCTACAGAATCAATCCATTCATCAGCAGCCTTCTTTCCGTCAAATATTTTGATGTAAGAATATTGCGTTTGTTTTAATTTTACATCTAATGTTTTTTGGGAGCTTTTCTATTCTTCTTTTTCTTTACAACATTTAAGATGATTGTCAATACCTTCAAATTTGTCATGGTTCTTAACTTGTTGAAGTCGTGAAATTGTTTCATCTTCTCTCCGGACTGTTTCTGGCATCTCCAAACCTGAATGTTTGAAACCACAGTGAATAGAACAGTTCTGAACTGTCCTACTGCTTATTTCTCACCAACTATCAGAGACAAAAATCACTGCTGTTTGAACACAAACAGATGCACCTGATGCTCTTTAAAAACTATTTGCTCTAAGCACGGTGTAGTCTCTAATGGAATCAGAATCTGGTTTAATATCACTGGCAAATGTTGTGAAATTTGTTAACTTAGTGGCAGCTGTACAATCCAATATGTGATTAATATAGAAAAAAATAGGTAAGTCAACCAATTACAGTAGGTATATGTATGCATATTAAATAGTTAAATGAAAACCAGTGTAAAAACAGAAGTAATAAAAAAAGAGAAAGAAACTGACCACACAAGTGCACAGTATGATGATAGTTAGAAATTGTTCGGCAGCTGTCTTCTGACCCCATTAAACAGGACAGTGTCTCAAATAAACAAAGGGATTCTGGCTATTTTCTTAACTGGTTTTTGCTCTTAAAGAATTGTCCCAAATAAGAAGCTGTCCTGATTAACCGATGACCCAATTAACTGGAATCCCCTGTGTTTACTTTGATTTAGCAACTAATTTAATCTAATTTCAGTTATTTGAATACCTTGGGTTGTTTAAGTGTATTAAATGAAATTAAAGGTACTGTTAATACCCAAGTTGATGTTGGTGTGATACAATCTGACTTGCTTTTCCAAAGTCATAAGTCATAACAGTGAACACCACAGGTTAGAAATTATAACCAACTTCAGAAACAAAACGTTCAAACTCCTGGAGAGCTACTTTACAATCCATCTCGCTATTGATTATTTCTCCTTCTATGATCAAAATACAATGTAATTAGTTCCATCAGCTGGGGATGTGCATTGGACACATTTATTACAAATTAAGATAAAGGAGGTTTAAAGGAGAAAATAGCATGTTTGAATCAGTCTGCAGAATCAATCCATTTATCAGCGGCCTTCTATCCATCAAATAATTTTGAGTAGATTTAATGACAGTCTCAAAGTATTTTCAATTTACAACTTCCAGAAATGAAAATGCTGTAGTATTTGCTAACTAACCAGCATGCATGAAGGATGAGTAATAAATGCCATCTAGACTTAGACAATATACTTGCTCGGCTTAAGGAAGGACAGTTCACAGACACAGCAGTGTGGTGATAAACAGCAGTTCATGCTGCCGACTTACCTCAGCTGCTGTCCACACAGAGTTTGAACATTTTCCCTGTGTCCAGGCCTGTTTCTAACAGCTGATCAGCTTTCTGGTTCTCCTGAGCTATTAATTTAATTGGCCAATGATCTCTTCACGGAAGCAAGTGGCAAAAATAATTAAAGCAGAGCTGGTAGACATGTTACAGTGGAATGGGACTTACAGGATCGGTCTTCTAGGAGCGAGCATGCACATAGTGAGCAGACTGGCCTCTCATTTGTCATAATAATCAGCAAATAAACATTAACACTCAGACCTCCTCTACCTAATAAAGTGGCCATTGAGTGTATGCTTGTGATCTTCTGTTGCTGTAGCCCATCCACTTCAAGGTTTAACATGTTGTGCATTCGGAGATGCTCTTCTGCACACCGCTGTCCTAACACGTGGTTACTTGAGTTACCGCTGCCTTCAGGTCAGCTGGATTCAGTCTGGCCATTCTCCTCTGACCTCTCTGTCTAATATACGTTTTCCCCCTCAGAAATGCCGCTTACTGGGTGTTTATGTTGATTGTTCTTTCAGACTATTCTCTGTAAACCTTAGAGACTGTTGTGTGTGAAAATCCCAGGAAATCAGTAACTTCTGAGATACTAAACCACTGCATCTGGCCCCAACTGTCTGGTCAAAGTCACTTTGATCACACTTCTTCCCCATTCTGATGTTCACTCTGAACAACAGCTGAACCTTTTGACCATGCCTGCATGCTTTGAATCATTGAGTTGCTACCACGTGATTGGCTGATTAATTGTTTGCATTAACCAGCAGACGTACAGGAGTACCTAATAAACTGGCCACTCAGTGTACGCTTGCAAATTTAAAGTGTGAGTCATCATGGTCAACACAGTATAACACCTTAAGTGCATAAGACGTAGAAACCGTATTAGGCTACTCAGCCCATCGAGTCTGCTCTGACACTCCATTATAGCTGATTCATTATCCCACTCAACCCCATTCTCCTGCCTTCTCCCCATGACCTTTGGCACCTTTGCAAATCAAGAACCTATGAACCTCCACTTTAAATATACCCAATGATGGCCTCCACAGCCGTCTATGGCAAATTCCTCCTCTTGCGATTCAGCGCCGACCTGATTTCCCAATCTACCTGCAATTTGAAATTCCATATAGCCAATGTTCCCTCTAATTTGTAATAACCAGTGTGAGCAGAAATCTTGCGCTGTGCAATTTTTTGCCCTGTGACAACAGCATGTGTGCTCTGAATTTTATATATAGAGGTATTCATTTTAACAGCAAAGCACTGTCAGTAAACACTTTAATCTCCTCTGGGTTTGATCATTTTCCCTTTCGTTCATCTGCACTCTTGTAAAACATAGCCTGTAGCGAGTAATGAAGGATTTTCTCACCGGAGCTTTTGCATATCATTCATATGTGATTTGTTTGCTAAATTACACTTAAAAAATTAGTTTCCAAATATCACACCACTTTTTCCCAATTACAAATTCTTCAACAACTTTTCAATACACACGGCTTACACCTTTTTCTGTATTGTATATAAATATTTCTTGTAGTTGCACGTTCCTGACCTCATGAGCTTTTGGTGCAGCATTTTCCACTGTTTCATTAAACCATTCTGCTTTAAATGAACTAGCAGTTCTTTTGTGCTTCACGTTCTTTGCTCCTTTGAAATTTGACTTAGTGAAAGAGTAAATTCTTCAATAAAAACAGTATAAATGCTAGCTCTAAAATCTGCAGACAAATCATCACAAACTCCACATTGTCAACACTGACCGCATCAGAAACCGGAAAAGGAAATGTGATTGTGAAATATACTTATCATCCCAACAAGGTAGAGGGTGACAATCCTCTGTGCACAGTTTAACTTCCTTTGTGCATCAGTAGCAAAAGGTGTGTGTGCGCGCATTCACGCACACGCACACACCCCTTAGGGGGAACATTGCCCATGACTATTGTAACATTGCCCTTTCAAAATGGATTTTCTACTTCCCATTGTCATTTGTACCCCATATTCTGACTACTGTTCAGAAACATGTATATAATATAACATGGTTATATTATAGTTGGTCTTTGTGATTAATATAACACAGTTATATTATAGTTGGTATTTGTGATTAATGTTCTTCAGTATTATCCAAGGAAAGTAGATGGTGACATTGAGAAGTATCATAACTGATTTGATTGTATTATTTTCACTTTAGAGTTCAACGTTACAGCTGACACCTTTTCCTAACCTTGTACAGTTGAACAAGCTCTCAGCTGGCAAAATACATCCCTCCCACAAGAAAAACATAATTTAAAGAAGTCACCTTCTGCTTTCAGCTCAGTTGTTGATTGATTTTGTACTAGTGTTTGGCTCTTCCTGGATCTTATTAAGGTTGTCAGCACCTTGAGGGAGAGATATGAAGGATACATGACCTGACTACTTCTCATCAACACAAGCCAGTTATGAATTTTTGTTACATATTCCCCTTGGGGCCACCATATGATGAAAGCATCCAAGGTAGCTAAAGAGAGGAGAAAGCAATGGACATAGACGTTGAGAGAACAATTCTCCCACTTGAACCTCAGCAAGAAACATTATATTAAGCAATTGTGCTTTAGTGTGGACATCTCAATTTGAAATACATCCCTCACTAAAGCACAATTACAACTTTACAATATGTCAATAACACCAAAAGGCAGTGAAGGTGACCATGACCATGAACCCTCACCCATCAAAATTCCTCCAGGCTTTCAATGGAGATATTTCTGAGTGCCTCATAGTTTTACTGTCTATTGCTAAATGAAAGTGGTTGGTGTGATCACAAGTACATCATTTTGTAAGGCAGGCAGCAAGGACAAATAACTTATCAAGATTTTTAGCTCCTGCTAAGATTAGAATACAACTTAGTCCACGTAAGTAATTTTTAAATGGGCTTAAGAGGGATAATAAATCAGCCATGGTGGTATGGCAGAGCAGACGATGGGTCAAATGACCTAGTTCGGCTCCTATTGTCCAAAGGTGGCAGGTGTCATCTCTGAGATGCACAACACTCACTCAAGGTCCATCCGGTGCTTCCACTCACTCAAGGCCCATCTGATGTTTGCACCCACTCAGGGTCCATCTGCTGCTTGATCACACTCAAGGTCCAGCTGGTGCTTGATCACAAGCAACACCTGGAATCCAAGTGCGATCACAATCTCTTCATTCAGCAGCAGTACTCGGTATGCCTGCTGTCCATTTACATGTATGTTTATGTGGGTTGTGCACCAAAGTCATTATTCACTGTCATTCACAACCACTTGAGGCATCAGGACAATTCAAAGGGTGGCCTTTGAGGGAAACACAGAGAATAATAATTCTGCTGCACATCCCAAGCATTGATATCTACAGTGCCTATAAAATGCATTCACCCCCTTTGGAAGTTTTCATGTGTTATCGTTTTGCAATATTAAATCACAATGGATTTAATTTTTTTGACACTGATCAACAGAAAAAGGCTCTTTCGTCTCAAGTGAAAACAGATCTAAATTGACCTAAAGTGATCTAAATTAATTACAGATATAAAACACAAGATAATTGATTGCATAAGTGTTCAAACCCCTTTAATATGACACACCAAATATTCACTGGTGCAGCCAATTAGTATTAAAAGTCACATTAGCAGTGAAATGGAGATCTGTTTTTGGAGACCTGTTGCAGTCAAAGTGTTTAAACTGATTGTAGGAAAAATATACCTATATCTGGAAGGTCCAACTGTTGGCAAGTCAGTTTCCTGGCAAAAACTACACCATGAAGCCAAAAGAACACTCCAAGCAACTCTGCTGAAATGTTATTGAAAAGCACAAGTCAGGAAATGGATATAAGAAAATTTCCAAGACACTGAATATCCCTTGGAGTACAGTTAAGTCAATTATCAAGAAATGGAAAGAATATGACACCGCTGTAAATCTGCTTAGAGCAGGCCGTCCTCAAAAACTGAGGGGACTAGTAAGGAAGGCCATCAAGAAACCTATAACAACTCTGCAGGAGTTACAAGCTTCAGGGCTGAGATGGGAGAGACTGCATATACAACAACTGTTGCCTGGGTGCTTCACCAGTCGCAGCTTTATGGGAGAGTGGCAAAGAGAAAGCCACTGCTGGAAAAAAAAAACTGACATGAAATCTCAGCTAGAGTTTGCCAGAAAGCATGTGCAAGAGTCTGAAGTCAGCTGGAAGAAAGTTCTATGATCTGATGAACCCAAAATTGAGCTTTTTGACCACCATCAAAAACACACCATCCCTACCGTGAAGCATGGTGGTGGATGCATCATGCTGTGGGGATGTTTCACTGCAGCAGGCACTGGAAGGCTTGTGAAGGTAGAGCACAAAATCAATCCTGGTGCAGTCTGCAAGAGGACTGCAACATGGGTGAAGATTTGTTTTCCAGCAAGAAAATGACCTCAAGCGTAAAGCCAAAGCTGCATAGAAATGGCTTAAATACAGCAACAAAGTTAATGTCCTGGTGTGGCCAAGTCAGAATCTAAACCTTAATCTAATTAAGAATTTGTGGCTGGACTTGAAAAGGGCTGTTCACTCATGTTCCCCATGTAATCTGACAGAGATTGTGCAGTTTTGTAAAGAAGAGTGGGGAAAAATTACAGTGTCCTGATGTGCAAAGCTGATAGAGACCTATCCACACAGACTCAAGGCTATAATTGCTGCCAAAGGCACATCTACTAATCACTGACTTGAAGGAGGTGAGAAATTATGCAATAATTCATTTTGCATTTAATAATTATAATTTAGGCCAATCTGTAGAAACCTGTCTTCACTTTGACACGAAAGGGTCTTTTCTGTTGATCAGTGTCAGAAAAAGCCAAATTAAATCCACTGTGATTCAATATGAACCTTCTAAGGTGTGGGGTGAATACTCTTTATTGGCACTGTATATATGGGCAATATGAAAACAGACACCTCTCTGCTATCATATGAAATACAAATTGGTAACCATTGAATTGCGAAACCAATGATTCCAGCAATGGACTCCTCTTGCGAACCTCTAGATTACTGATTGAGTAGATGTCATGATTCTTGGTGGTCTGCTCTGATCTTCAAAAACATCAGCATTTGCATCAAAACACTATTCAACGCCATTACCTGCCTGTGCTGTATGATGTCCGCAGTCATCTGCTGTGAATGATGAACCCTTTTAGTAAGATGATATCTTGCACATCAAAAATATGCCCAGATATTTTGGTCCCTATTTTTGAATGGTAAAGCTCTTAAAGCAGGTAGGACAGTAATCAATTTCTCTGCCCGTTGTTAGGATACTTTGATTAAATTGCACAGCAGTCCCTTGAATAGGTTTTTGATTAATTTATAGAATTAGTATGAAAATTCTTGCAAACAAATGAAATGTAACTGCAATAAAGAAAGATTTGATATGATGAAAGGGCATGGTAAATAGCTGTAATTGCAGTTTCAAATGCTAATCTTTATAAACAGTGGTATAATTATTCTACTTAGTCTTTTCTTATCTACATAATGGAACACTGAACTGTGAAACTTGTGGGGAATCTCAGATGAATAAAGTTTTTTGTAGCTTGATAAAACTGAATGAGTTAGGCAAATAAATGTAAAATGTTTGGTGACATCTTGTATTGTGTAGTAAAATCAAATTATAACATTAAAATCAGTCGAGCAATTTCATGCAAACATTTGTTCCCATAAAATTCAGTTTATTTAAAGATGCAAAATCTTTTGTACATTTGCCAAGGTTTTTTTTCTGAATCTAAGTGCCTGCTGAAATTGATTTCCCGAGGTGAGTTAGCTTGATGGTTCAAAGAATTCTGTCTAATTTACACTAAATGAGAAAATGAATCAAACCCTCCAGCTGCATCAGTGTGGGCAACAGTTCAAATTCTGGCTGTTTTAATTAACAAAGTACAAATTCCTGTGTGCTTTATTCCATGTGGTATGACCATGGGATGATTGCTTTCTTTCCCTCATTGACTAGAAAGACAAGAGTCGAAGTATATCCCACTCCCGATAATGCAATTCACCAACACCAACCGGAACAAAGGAAACAAGAGATAGCTGACTAAAATCTCCCTACAACCCATTTCAAAACAGTTACTTATGAGATACCAGCGTATTAAAAGAGTGACAGAAATGTTCCTCTTTGACTGTTTTATTTTATATTTAAAGATACTTATTTATATTGAGGGACTTACTGGAGCATTAGGAATACCCCTTTGTGACTGTGAAGGACTTATATCACTTCTTCAGTTGTCTACACCCACTTTCTCTCACCCACTCACAAAAAAAACAATACTTAAAGAAATTCCAAACTTTTGGTTGGGATTCCCAGCCTGGACTGGCAGTCCGTGTAACCTGAGATTATAAAGTTCATTTTGAACTTTACATGAAATGGGATTAGCCAACACTTAAACACTCCATCTGATTTTCCTTCTGTTGATTTCAGTACAAAAGATAATTGGGCAGGATGTAGGATAAGCAATCAATTTCCTGAATTCATACTGCTCCTATAGTGAGTGCACCAAATGCCGACCTCTGCCTAGCTCTATACCTATGTCATTCTCTGGCTAACACACTGGGCACACAACCTGTTCCCAGATTCCTGCCAACTTTTTTTTTTGGTCAGGGAGATGTGTAAGCCTGGTCCTAGATGACCTGTCTGCCCTGTTCCCTCCACTCTCATTAAAATGGAAACATATAGTCCTTTGAAGGTCTAAGATACAGGCTGTAGCAGCGTAGAATTCTGTATTGATACATCATTGGCAATCCAGAACTTAGACCTTTTTTTAATTAGCTGGATCTATCTTGGCTACAAATGTAATGCTAATTGACATCTCATTAACGCTGCTGGCAAAGGTAATGCTGAGGTATGCCTTGAATGTTCCAGGAAATGCTTTCATTATTGTTCTGCCAGAAATATACACAGATTGAGTTTTGTGTGTATTATTTAGAGAACAAGGAAAGATGCTTTGCAGTATCTGTTCCTATTTCATTAAGTGGAAACCAGCCGTGAGGTGAAACTACAAACAATGTCTCAGATACTGGAACAGGTTCAAACTTCCTCCTGCAATCACAAGCAAACCTCTCCGCTTTAAATCACTGAAACACATCCAATGAGGAGTTGAGAGGAAAACAAACAGTGATTGATGGGACTGAGCAGCAGACTGATTAACAGCTCTTGACCTTTATTTGTAGCAACATCCCACAAACACGTCAAGATTCTTACTGACAGTTAAATGTAAGAAAAATATCTAAGCAGGAAAATGAACATGTTAGGCCTTGAATTTCTTCTACCATAATATCTACAAAATGTCAACTGTATAACGGCAGGTAGTGACAATACATTCCTTTATGATAGTCATGGGTCAGTGGCAGCGGTAGCACCTCAGTTGCGCTCCAGACCTTTGAATGGATGAACTTGGCTGCCAACCGAGTGCAGCAATCAGGGTTTGCTGACTGGAGACATGTCGTGTTTTAAAAAGGGCATTACATCATCTTCCTTCACAGGTCATG
Source organism: Mobula birostris (assembly GCF_030028105.1). Lineage (NCBI taxonomy): Eukaryota > Metazoa > Chordata > Chondrichthyes > Myliobatiformes > Myliobatidae > Mobula > Mobula birostris. Next base: position 87,775,701 of record NC_092376.1, on the reverse strand, counting down.
CTATAAGGTTCTTTGGCGTGATTTCAAAGAAGAAAAAAGTTGTTTTCTTTGGTGTCCCGATCAATATTTATCCTATAAATAACACATACACACAAAAGCACATCGTGTCGCTGTTATCACACCAGTGGATATCTCGCAATGCTGATTTTAGAACTGCATTTTCTATTTCACATTGGTGACTAAGATCAGAGATATTAATACACAATGAAGTACTTAAAGGCATCTGGAGTTGGTGAAAATAATATAAAGCTTTCTTTATATATTGATGCCCTAAAAATGTTGGAAGTTGTTCGGATTTTGGGTTGCTTTGTGAATCAGGTAATATTGATTCTGACTCCCATTATACTTCCTCCTGATTGTCATTTCTACTGACTTCAATCAATGCACAATTTTTATACTTTCACTCAAACTCAATATAACAAGTTGGTCTTAATCAGTAACTTGTATTTCTCTTATGCACAGGATTGCTAAGAGCAAAATGTAGGAGGAAAATCTGAAATTTAAAGGATCATACTGCAAAGACATTATTTCTGTAACTGAAATTGGTTGTTTGAAGCTGGGGGATAGTTTCAATGTGAGTAGACAGCTTCCACCTCCTCTACCAGTGTCGACTGAGTGTATGACATTTCATTTCTGAGTGACCAGCAGCTTCTCCTAACACATAATTGTCCTGACATTGCAAACTGGGCGTGGTCAGGGATCAAATGAAACTTTTAACTTGCCAAAGAATAACCATGCCAGTAAGGATACTGAAGTCAATGGAAATGAAGGGAAAATTTTATCAGGAAGATCAATGTGTTTTTTGGAAGTTATTGTTTTCTGTTCCAGGACACTAAGATTTGTAACACTGTAAGCATTGCTTGGATAGTCTCCTGTGCCCAACCATCTCTGGCTACTGCAAAGGTATCCTTCCCTTCAATAGAAGCCAAAAGCAAAGAAGTTTCCACATCTTACGGTTAGAACATAGAGCACAGAGCTCAGGGAAAGTCCCATCTGTCCACATCATCTGTGTCAAACATAATGCAAAATTAAACCAAGTCACTTCTGCCTCAATATGATCGTATCCCTCCATTCCATGCGTATCCCTGTGTTTATCCAAAATGATACTCTCATACCTGCCTCCACCATAACACCTGGCAGCCTGCTCCAGGCATGTAACCACGCACTGTTAAAAGCTTGCCCCCAAAACTTCCATTTAAATTTTCCCTGCTCGCTTTAAGTGCACATCGTTTAGTATTTCACAGCTCTCTCTTGGATAAAAGGATCTGACTATCTACTCTATATATGGCTCTTATATTTTTATAAACTTCAATCAGATCCCCCTCAGCCTCCAAAACTCTGGAGAAAACAAATCAAGTGTTTCCTACCTCGGCTCCTAGCTCATCCCAGTGCTTCCCAAGGTGAGCCATATCACCTCCCGGGGCAAGTCAGAGTTTCCAACCTTGGCTTCTAGCTCATCCCAGTGCTTCCCAAAGTGAATATTATCACCCCCGGAGCAAGTCAGAGTTTCAAACCTCGGATCTTTGCTCATCCCAGTGCGTCCCAAAGTGAGCCATATCACCCTCTGGGGCAAGTTAGAGTTTCTAAGCAGGCAATAAGGATAAAGTGGATGGTTGGGGGGGGAGCTTGGTAGCAAGGGGGGAGGCAGCTGAGGTATTACAGGCTTAATTTAAGAAATGAATTACTTGTTAGAAGCATTTGATTCTCAGTGCCTCATTATTAATTACAATGATCACGTAATCATCTCTGTTGCTAAGGCACCGTAACCTTAGAATTTGCCTGAAGCACGTTATAGTTGTTGAAAAGCAATATAGTTCTTCTGCATTTTTCATATCATGAGAAACTGCAATATTTCCCTGACCAGTCAGTGCATTATTGCCATTCACTACTGTAGTACAGTGTAAGTTAGTATGATTTCCACACGATCACTCAGTGACACAGTTCCTGTGAATTAGGGTATAGCATTTTATGAGGTAAAGCCCAGAATCTGTCCTTTCAAATGGTCTTGATCATATTGTTCTATCTCAGGGACCAACTGAGATATTGCTGCCCAACTTTATGTACATCCGGCAGAAAGTCAGGCTTTTCCTGAGCTATCCTGACATCATAACTTTCCCCTTTACCAATCACAGCGCTTGAGACTGATCTTCAACAACAGGTGGTTGACTGTGGTCATTAATCCATAACAAAAATGGCAGAAGCACACCAAATGAGAAAGAAGTGTAGACGGTATAGTGTGGTGTATCTGGAAAATGGAATTTTACCATCACCAAGCAATCAAAAACAAGCAATGTACCTGTTGTGTGAAACGTCCAAACTCCTTGAACATTTGAAGGGACACGCTGAGAAAAATCAAACAATAACTTGGCTTATTTTTAGTTATAAAAACTTTCAGAAATGGAAAAACACTCAGACACATGTTTCACAATGAAACAGTGATGGTTTGCGCGCTTCATGCAACATTTCATCGGTCTTTGCTAAATCTGGAAAGCCCCATGTAATTGAATTCTGGAAAGAGTAAGGGAGGCTCTGAGTATGGTTTTACATAAGTCGTCAGACCAAATAATAAAAGCAATTCCACTCAGCAGTAACTCTGTTCAAAGACGAATAGATGAAACATCCAAGAATATGGAAGACGTACAAAGTACCTAGGATAACCAAATTTGCTCTGCATTTGGATAAGTTAACTTTGCCAGGCAACAAATCTTTGCTTCTTGGTTATGTTCACTTCAGAAAAGATGGAAACATGGTTCAAACATCATTATTTGGAAGGGGGCTAGAAACAGAAATGAAGGAGGAGTCAATACATTGGGTTGTTGAGCAAGTTTTCAAAAGAGAAGGTTATTCCATTTACCAACATTCTTGCTTGTACAAATGATGGGGCATCATCAATTGCAGGACACTACCATGGGGTTATTTTTTGAGAAAAAAATAAAATCTAACCTATTAATCATTCACTGTATCATTCACAGATAACATGTTATCACAGAAAAAAAACAAGTGATTGGCTGCACAGATCACTAAGTACTGTTAACACAGCAGTAAATTAAATAAAATCCCATGCTCTCAATTCCCAACTATTTTGTGAGCTTTGTATTGAGAATGAAAAACAGCTTGAACACTTGCAGTTATACACAGAAGTCAGATGGCTCTCAAATAGAAACTGGCTGAGATGCTTTTATGTGCTTTTTGTGATAAAATTCTTTGAAGACTTAAATGCTTCATTCACTAATCAACTCAAGAATATTAAGCACGATATTGCTTAATTGTCAGAATTATTCAAAGCATTTAATGAAATCAGTCATCAATTGCAAGGAAATGATGTGAATCTTATAAAAGGCAAGTGAGTCATTTCCACATTTTTGTCCAATTTAACCCTATTTGAATGCAACATCGGCCGTCGCGATCTTTTCCAATTTCCGAGCCTCTCTGAGTTGGAAGAGAAAGAAAGAATACCAGATGATGAAATTCAAGTATATTGAGCCAACCTGAGGGAGCTGCAACAAGACATGTCAGGGAGATTTCAGGATCTTCTCTCAATCCATTTTCCAGATTGGGCAGTAACTCCATTCCAGAACACTTGTAATGTGGAATTAACAGGAAGGATGGAGGAAGAACTGATGTCGCTACAAAATGACTTTGAACTGAAGCCAGAGTGTTAACAATCATATAAGAACTTATGGTTGCAGAAAGAAATCTCTGAACAGTATTCCGCACTGTGGAAAAACATCAAGATGTTCTTCATTGCCTTTCCAACATCATGTTTAGAGAAGGGTGATTTCAGTGCAGGCACCCAACATCTTTCAAAGCAACAAGACAGAGTGCAAATTACTGAACGTGGGGATCTGAGTGACATTTAGGCTGATGTTGAGAAGCTGATTTCATTGCATCAAGTCCATCCATCTCACTGAGAGGTGAAAAAGAAATGAAGTATTAAATAGTTGGACTGCTAATGTACACTCTAAAATTGTTAATGGAAATTGTTCTTATTGTAATTAAATAAAGAAATAATTTTAATCGTAGCTTTAAATAGATTAGAATAATCTATGTGTAAGTAATTCTTCAGTTCTTCATTGTGTTTATGCAATGGCAGGAAAGGGAGAGGGGAGGCACTGGGGATCTGGAAGGCAAAGGGGCAGTGACCCAAAAAATATGGATTATACCCTTTTGAAATATCCTGGTATACTCATTCTCTTCCACACCTCCTCCCCACCCACCTTCTTATTCTGGCTTATTCCCCTTTTCTTTCCAGTCCTGGTCTTGGCCCAAAACATCGACTGTTTATTCATTTCCACAGATGCTGTCTGGTCTGCTGAGTTCCTCCAGTATTTTGTGTGTGTTGCTCTGGATTTCCAGCATCTGCAGAATCTCTTGTAGTTTTGACTTGTACCTACAGTTAACAGGTATGACAATTTTTAGTAAACTGGATCGAATCTACAATGCAGAAAAGGTAAGCCAGTCACTTCTACTTGACAGTGAATAAATGCTTGTCTGCTCATGAGAACAACTTATTAAGTAAAATCTTCTCCAAAGATTTTTCCAGCCATCATTGACTCGATGCTGCAAGATATTCACCCTTGGCTCTCCAATTAAGGTGATGTATTGTTCACTACAGTGACAAAGGAAGAAAACCTGTGAATGATCAGAGGTTTCATTGAGTTCCTTATACACAACATGAAGTTGAAACAAGAGTCCTTCTTCAGAGAAAGGTTGTGTACTGAAGCCAGAAATGGATAAGAACTGTCTGCCACTTACTGAGGAGAGACTAGCATAGTACTGAATTCTAAAAGGCTGAAGAATACAACACAGATCAGATCTTTTCTAGCTATCCTACAGCATTGTGCCATACCTTTATCACTCCTTGTAAACATAAACAACTTTCCAATAGCTACAAAGAAATAATGAACTACGACTTTGGAACAAAATTAACCAAGTGTTTGAACTGAAATGCGATACTTTGGACTATAAAGTGGAACAATCATCGCTCTTGCCATGGAATGTGCTCATGGGCAATTAGCTGCCTACATTTCACCACTGTGAAAAAGGATGATAGAATTACTTACAAATCAAAAGAGAGGCATATGCGTTGTCTTTGGGGTTTCACTCAATTTCTAAAACTTCAATTGAGGAAGTACTTTACATTTCTGACAGACTGTTTTAAATTGGATATCTAAGTATTCAGTTTCAGATTCATTTCTCTATCACGTTGAAACATACAGTGAAATTCATCGTTTGTGTTAGCAGCTAACTAAGGATGTACCCACATTCTGGTACCACGTTAGCAGAACACACAGGTAACATCAACGACAACAGAACAGCAACAATAAAGCAACAACAGCCAAATGAGCCCCTGACCTCCCTCCTACCCGGCTACCTGCACATGCATGTGCACATGCGGTCCCCTAACCACAGGACAGGCCATCTTCAGGCCTCCAGGGGAGTTGAACTCATGGGTGTTAGCACTTCAGCTTCCCCAGTGGACTCAGAAAGTTTCACAGACCCATGCTTCAGCCATCGGCCCTCAACTTCTGGACTTCCAATTGTCCTTTGTGCGTCCTGCCTGCATGGAACTCTGATCCCAGAACCGACAACGACTCACTGAACTGGGGGTGGGGGCGTCGGCGGCGGGGTTGACGTGGTGGTACCAGGTCCCGTACTTGCTGGTCTGCTGGCCCAACACCTGTCTGTGGATTATACTGATTGACTTGAAAAAGTCAAAAGTGAATTTTGATAATGGCAGTCAACCTTTTCACCCAACAACACGAACTGTCAATGAACCAATGAAGAGTCAGATGGGGACACCATGTAAACATTTCAAAATTCAAAGTTCAAAGTAAATTTATTATCAAAGTAGATACGTATATGTCACCGCATATAACCCTAAGATTCGTTTTCTTACAGGTGTACTCAATAAATCCATAATAGAATAATAACCATAATAGAATCAATGAAAGACCATTTGTCTTTTGTTCAACAACAAACTATGCAAATTAAAAAATAAATGAATAATAATAATAACAAATAAATAAACAATGAATATTGAGAACATGAGATGAAGAGTACTTTAAAGTGAGTCCACAGGTTGTGGGAACAGTTCAGTGATGGGGCAAGTGAAGTTGAGTGAAATTATCCCCTCTGGTTCAAGAGCTTGATAGTTGAAGGTAATAACTGTTCATGAACCTGGGGGTTTGGGTCCTGAACCTTCTGTACCTTCTTCCTGATGGCAGCAGTGAGAAGACAGCATGACCTGTGTGGAGGGGGTCCCTGAGATGGATGCTGCTTTCCTGCTACATCGTTTTGTGTAGATGTGCTCAGTGTTGGGGAGAGCTTTACCCGTGATGGACTGGGCCGTATCCACTACTTTTTGAAATATTTCCTGTTCAAGGGCATTGGTGTCTCCATACCAGACTGTGATGCAGCCAGTCAAAATACTCTGCACTACACACCTATCATCAATCACTTCCATCCAACTTCCAAGGCCTCTCAAAGGGGAGCTGTGTGCAGTGTAACTGGGACACATGAAAACACCAAACCTGTGCCTTTGTTTACTTGCATGGATCAGAGCAAGATGTTCAAGGTATAATTAACACATGTTCCTTTTGCCAGAATAGTGAAGTACTAACTTTCAGATAAGCAACATACTGACAACTTTATTTGAATCATATAGAGGTTAATGATAGCTTTGTCAATCCAGAAAGGAAAGGATAATGAATTGTGGCTAATATTCACAAAACTTAAGTTGCCAGAAATACTTCTGTTGATGAGGCTACAATTTTGTTCAGCACTATTGAATGATTTATGTCCACTAATGTTATAAAAACACACATTCACATCTTCATCCTAGCACGTCCCACGCAGGGAAGCAAGATGTTCTGTCGAGAAGACCCTCAAAAATGAAGAGAAGTATCCATGAAGCTCAGACTAAATACTTTCCTGTTAGCACACAGGAAATCACATCCAACCTTTGGTTAGACCCCAGGTGAGATGGAGGGGCAGATAGTACTGAGGAAGCAGAGAGGCTACAGCATACTCAGACAGATTAGGAAAATGGGCAAAGTGGCAGATGGAATATAGGGGTCAGGAAGTGCATGGTCATGCACTTTGGGAGAAGGAATAAGACCAAAGACTAGATAGAGAGAAACTTCAAAAATCTGCAGTGCAAAAGGACTTGGATGCAGGATTCCCTGAAGGTTAATTTGTAGATTGAGTTGGTGGTAAGCAAGGAATAAGCAATGGAAGCATTCACTTTGAGAGGATTGCAATATAAAAGCAAGGCCTGTACTCACTGCACTTCAGAAGGATGAGGGCGGATCTCATTGAAACCTATCGAATGTTGAAAGGCCTTGATAGAGTAGATTTAGAAAGGGTGCTTCCTATGGAGGGGGATTCTAAGACCAGATGACACAGCCTCAGAATAGAGGAATGTCCATTTAGAACGGAGATGAGGAAGAATTTCTTCAGCCAGAGAGTGGTGAATCTGTGGAATTCATTGCCACAGGCGGTTGTGGAGGCCAAGTCATTGGGTGTATTTAAGACTGACGTTGATGGATTATTGATTAGTCAGGAAATGAAGGGATATGGGGAGAAAACTATTGATTTGGACTGAGAGGGAATGGCAGAGCAGATTCAATGGGACAAACCACCTAATTTTGCTCCTATATCTTATTTCTCATGAGCGGTAGTTTCAAAGCAAGGCTGAACAAATGCAAATAGCCTTCAAAATGGAAAAGAAGTTGAACAAAATTAACCAAAAAGTTTTGAAGTGTGTGACAAGACTTGAGTATTCAAACCTCCCTACAAGGTGCAGACAACACATGAAATCTGGAAGTAGTCACAGATTTTTACAGAGTTAAGATCTACGTTGTAAGAATGGATGGAAGCTCAAGAAAGTTCATATATGTCACCTACAGCTTGTGCATGATTTTCAATATCTGAAAATTAAGACAAATAGAGCTGTAGGATGGAAGCTGGAAAATAGAGGATAGAAATAATTAACTTTCTGAATGATTTCACCCTGGCGAATACTGCAGCAGATGATCATATGTCAACATCCAGCAAAAACAAAGAAGCTTCTCCAACCTCACCAATAAGCTCCCAGAAAGCTAAGAAATTAATGGAGCAGGTGGACTTGTAAATCTTGCAAGTATATAAAGTTACATCCAATGGTAATTTTTCCTCTTTATCTCTGACAATGAAAGCAAACGAGGGAAGTAAATAGTGCAAATAAGTAAGTATAATGCCATACAACATGTGCAGCTGTGAGTTAGAAGGACACATTGAACTTCAAAGTGTTTGAACTCCAAAGTCCTGCGTTTTCTCAGGAGTGCAGATCATTATTGTTTCATTATGTTTCACATGGAATCAGAAAGAACATTAAAGGGGCTGCCCTTTCCTGTAATGGGACAGCACTGGGTATTAGAACAGAAAGGAGTGCTGGAACTGTAGGGTTAGTCACAGAAAGTCAGGAAAGGTGCAGAGGAGATGCTCGAGCATGCTGTTGTTTTTGTTGAAGAGAAAGATTGGTTAGCTTGACATTGTTTTGGTTGAAACAAATGAGAATAATAAAAGATTTAAATGAGGTGTACAAAATCATGAAAGATCCAGCAAATGGATAGTAAAACTATGTTTCTCTGAACTGACATCAGCAACTAAATTTCAGAAGCTTTCTGAAGGCAACTGTCAAAATGTACATGAGAAAATAGGATGTATTAAAAGGGTACATTGGATAGGGGTGTAGGGAGTGTCCAGCGAAGAGTAGCTCCTCTGGTGAAGGGTCTTATCGTGCCCATTCTGGGGCTCCAAGAAGTTGTTTGCATGTGACAGCGGCCACAACCTGATACATCACTATGACAGGTGGGTTAAAGCAGGTTAGGGTAGCCGATGGCCTCAGTCCCTGGTGAGATAGGGACATGCCTGTCCTAGCGTGAGAAATCAGCTCTGGCGGACTGGGCAGATGAGATCTATGATGAGATCCAATGGCCAGGAAAATGGTTCTGCAGCACTCCATGGAGAGTGAAGGGCATGACAAGACACAGGAGACTTCATGGTCATCCACTGCAACCAGGTGAGACTCCAGTTTCTGATGCTTGTTCGTACTGCTAGACTCGGACTTCTAAGGTTGTGGGAGTGGAACTGCCCCAGTGCAATGGCTTTTCCACTTTAAAAACTCTCCTGCACAAGTTTCCTGTCATTGTTGGCCACAGGGAACAACCACCACAAAGGAAAGGAGAGTAGGCGTACAATATATGTTTATTAACATTGAAATCAATGAAAGAATAGAATTAGAAAGAACCATTGAGACTTATATGTGGCTTCTTCCAGAAACTGCCTTAGAATAACAGAATTCCAAAGCGTACACACTTGACCACTGCTACATCACCATCAAAAACTCTCACTGTACCATTCCATGGCCACACTTTGGAAAGTCTGGTCACCCGGCTGTACTTCTACTCCCAGCAGACGGACAGAGACTAAGGAGTGCAATGGTGATAAGCAAGAAGGTATAGTCAAGGAAGCAGAGGAGTGGCTTGAGATGGTGGACCCGACAATATTCAAAGATTCATCTTCTAATCTGAATGAACATGCCACAGTTATCAGCGACTCCATCAAGACCTGTGTGGGTGAGTGTCCGCCTATGATAACATACCAGACTTACCCAAACCAAGGGGCTGCGATGAACCAGGACGTTTATAGACTGCTGAGGACTAGATCTGTGGCATTCAAGACCAGTGATCCAGACATACAAAGAGTCCAGATATGACTTGTGGAAGGCTATTTTAGGAGCCAAAAAGCAACTCTGATTGAAGTATCAGAAGCATGTCAGCTCTGGCAGGGTCTGCAGGCTATTACATCCTACAAGCCAAAACCTAACATCATGAGTGACTATGATGCTTCATTCATAGGTGAGCTCAATGCCTGTTGTGCACACTTTAAATGGGAGAGTAAAACTACACCTGTGCAAATCTCTGCAGCCTTAGGTTGATGCATAAGAACCCATAAGAGGGAAATCAGGGGGCTAAAAGAAGGCATAAGGTTGCTCTGACAGACAAGGTGAAGGAGAATCCCAAGGCTTTCTACAGATACAGTACTGTACATTAAGAAATGAAGGATTGCAAGGGACAAAATTGGTCCATTTGAAGGTCTCTCTGTTTATATATGCATGGAGCCAAAAGAGATGGAGGAGACCTTAAATTTATCTTTTGCAAATGCATTTACTTAGGAGGGAGACGCAGAGTCTATAGAACTGAATCAAACCAGTAGTGAGGTCATGGACCAGATACGGATTGCAGAAGAGGAGGTGTTTGCTACCTCGAGGCAAACTAGAGTGAATAATTCTCCGGGGCCTGACAAGGTGTCCCATCACACCATGTAGGAGGTTACTGCAGAAATTTCATGGGCCATAAGAGAGGTATTTATAAAGTATTTAAAAAGCTCCTGGATGAGGTGCTGGAGGACTGGAGGATAGCTAATACTGTTCGGTTGTTCAAGAAAAGCTCTAAGAATAAATTCAGAAATTATAGGCCAGTGAACCTGAAGTCAGCAGTGGGTAAATTAATGGAAGGCGTTCTAAGGGACAGGATATCAGTATTATGGTGGAGTAAAGGGAATAACAGGGTCATGAGGGAGGAGCTGGCCAAAATTGATTTGAAGGGGACATTAGCAGCAATGATGGCAGAACAGGAATGGCTGTAGCTTCTGGGAGCAATTAGGAAGTAGCAGGATAAATAAAGAAGAAAACATACTCTAAAGGGAGGATGGGGCAACTGTGTCTGACAAGGGAAGTCAAAGAGAGGGAATATAATATAGCAAAAATGAGTGGAAAGCTATAAGATTGAGAAACTTTTAAAAACCAACAAAAGCCATAAGGAGAGAAAAGATGAAATGAACTTGGCAATAGAAAAGAGGAGTGTAAAATAGAGACGAGAGTGGATATCAAACCGCTGGAAAATGACACTGGAGAAGTAGTAATGTGGTCAAGAAATTGTGGACAAGCTTAATACTGTAAGTATTTTGCATCAGTCTTCACTGTGGGAGACACTAGCACTACGCCAGAAACTCAAGGGTGTCAGGGAGCAGGAGTGAGTGTCACTGCTGTTACTAAGGAGAAGGTGCCTGGGAAGCTGAAAGATCTGGAAACTGACTGCATCTCCACTTTTTAAGAACGGAAGGAAGGAAAAAGGAAATTACATGCCAGTTAGCTTGAGCTCAGATGTCACGACATATGCCAATGATATCAAACCTGATTCTGATTCTGATTCAATGGTTGTGAAGGAGTTGGAGTCCGTTATTAAGGATCAGGTTTCAGGGTACTTGGAGGCACATGATAAAATAGGCCAAATTCAGCATAGTTTCCTTAAGGGGAAATCTTTCTTGATGAATCTGTTGGAACTCTTTGAGGAAATAACAGGCAGGATAGACAAAGGAGAGCCATTGGATGGTGTTTACTTGGTTTTCAGAAGGCCTTTGACAAGGTGCCACACATGAGGCTGCTTAGCATGGTAAAAGTCTGAGGTATTACAGAAAAGACACCGGCATGGATGGAAGATGTCTGACTGGCAGGTGACAAAGACTGGGAATAGAGGAGGCCTGTCTAGTTGGCTACCAGTGAGTAGTGGAATTCTGCAGAGACTGGTGTAGGGACCGCTTCTTTTCATCTTGTATGATAATGATTTGGATGACAGAATTGATAGCTCTGTGTCCAAGTTTGTGGATGATATGAAAATAGGTGGAGGGGCAGGTAATATTGAGGAAGCAGGGAGGCTGCAGAAGAATTTAGACAGATTAGGAGAAAGGGCAAAGTAGTGGCAGATGGCAGGAAGTGCGTGCACTTTGGTAGCACAAATAAAAGCATAGATTATTTTCGAAATGGAGAGAATTCAAAGATCAGAGGTGCAAAGGGACTTGTGCAGGGTTCTCTGAAGGTTAACTTGCAGGTTGAGTTGGTGATAAAGAAGGCAAGTGCAATGTTTGGCATTCATTTCAGGAGGGCTGGAATATAAAAACAAAGATGTAATACCGAGGCTTTATAAGGCACCTGGTCAGACTGCTCTTGGAGTATTATGAACCATCCTGGGCCCTTTATCTAAGAATGAATGAGGGGACATTGGAGAAAGTTCAGAGGAGGTTCACGAGAATGATTCCAGTAATGAAAGTGTCAACATATGAGGAGCATTTGATGACTCTGGGCCTGAACTCACTGGAGTTCAGAGGAATGAGGGGGTATCTCAATGAAACTTACCGAATGTTGAAAGGCCTAGAGATGTGCAGGGAATGCTTCTTATAGTGGTGGAGTCTAGGACCAGAGGACACAGCCTCAGAATGCAGGGACATCCATATAGAGTAGAGATAAGGAGGAATTTTTTTTCAGCTAGAGGTTCAGACTTTATTCCCAGGAACATCGGAGAAAGAGGGGAGATCTGACTGAAGGATAGGGGTATAGAGAGGTTTAGTGCCAGCAGGCTTTTCCCACTGAGATTTGGTGATACTCAAACTAGAGAGCATATGTTAATAATACAAGTTCAAATATTTAAGGGAAAACTGAAGGGGATCTTCTTCACTCAGAGGGTGGTATGTATGTGGAATGATCTGCCAGCAGAAGTGGAGGATTTGGGTTTGATTGTAACAATTAAGAGATGCCTGGATATGTACATGGACAGGAGGGGTATGGAGGGATGTGGTCCAGGTCAGGTCAACGTTACGAGGCAGAGTAATAGTTCAGCATGGTGGCCGGAGTACCAGTTACTGTGGTATTGTGTTCTGTGACTCTATAAAACAGATCTAGTTGCTGAAATTTGGGCATCTGTGATCAACACTCACCAACAAACAATGAGCTTTATTCCATTGCATAGGTCAGTCTCATGGTTCAGCGTATTCTTCACTCAGTCAAGATGGGGAACCAATCCTGATTTACTGGGATGTGCAAAGAATACCTGTTTGCTAAGCAGTGAAAGCATTGTATAATTGGCTGACCTACATAACCCTTAACCAACAGTTCTGATCAAAGTTTTGAAATCTTGCCACATCTAGTCATGAACAGAAATAGACCATAATATACCTAATGAGGTAACGAAGCTGCAGAAGTATCCCCATCTTTATTGTTAGTGGAGTCCAGTACATGAGTGCCAAAGACATAGTGTTTGGCATCGTCTTTGGTCAACTGGATAATTCTTCTTGTCCTTTCCCTGGAGTTCCCATCACCACAGCAGTTAACTCCATTCAATGCACATGATATCCAGAAACATCTAAAAGGACAAGCAATAGTAACTGCTCTGGATCAAACCAAATTTTATCCTCCAGCACTTCCCTCAAGCCTGGCCAACAGTGACATTCACCTGATTTCAACTCCTTGAGGTTTCTCCTAAGTTGTTGCAAATATATTTAACTAGAAGGTGGCAGCGCGACACAGTGCGTGCAGCTGTTCCGAATGATATCGTATGTGTAACTAGGGGCCATGCACAATCTGGATTTGATGGAGACAGCCGTGAGAAGCGCAGAGGAACATCTGGAGTAACTCCTGAAATGCCTGCTTCTCTGCCGCTGCTACTGTGTGATCGAGAATCTCCGGAGATGAAGGCCCCAAATCCTTGGCTTTGCATATTGCCTGTTGCCGGGGCCAGGGTCGAAGCGCTCGGCAGAGATGGTGCTCAGTGCTCAGTGTCAAATAGGTGGTCGGAGGCTTGGAGTTTTTCGGATGGACTCGGTGTCGGACTGTGGTCAAATGCTTCCGGAATGCTGCACCGGCAAGTTGGCGGTGCTGGAGGTTTACCGTCTGCGTGAGATGATGGGACTTTCGAGAGACTTTGAGACTTTTGCTGTGCCATGGTCTGTTCTTATCAAATTACGGTATTGATTTGCACTGTTGTAACTATATGTTATAATTATCTGGTTTTTGTTTGTTTTTAAGTCGGTTTGTCATGTGTTTCGTGATATAATTCTGGAAAAACATTTTTATCATTTCTTAATGCATGCATTACTAAATGACAATAAAAGGGGACTGTGTGTCCTCATAATCATAATAGTCTGTGGAGACATTAAAATAGATAGGTGTTCAATTAAGTTTTTCTCATGCAAATCCTCCATTGAGCCAATCTGGCAACCTTCGTGATTTATGTTAGTAACTATCAGGCAATCAATAATGTCTACTAAATCATGTATTAGGCGTTTCATAAGATATATCCCATTTTTAAAGGTGTCCTAACCTACATGGCGCTCACAAGCTAGCAAGAAATGTAGATCCCATCCTGAAAAGATGGATAAACTTAATCTGGACCAAAAGTTTTTGTTCAGACATGAAGATGAAATCATTGTTAAGTACTTAACTTCATCTTTAACTGCCCTTTAACTGAATGACATGTTCACTCAAAATAGTTATCAGTAACACCATGCCAACTTATGAGCTGGAGATGTGGTAGGATATGCAACTCAGAGCAGGACCTATTGTGCAGCAGAGGCATTGCTGATTGGCCTAGAACCATACCCTGATGAATTACTGTCAGTGAAGCTCTAAATAAGGCAGGTGTAGACCGGATGACTCTTTCAACCTTTTGTTTCATAAATAAGATCATGGTTGATCCTATACCTCAAATCTTCTTTCCTACTTGATCCTGATAATTGTCCTCAGAAAGTGCATTCAAAAATATTTACATACAAATTATCTGGATAAATACAATTGCAGATACTCAAACAATGAGTGCACTTTTCTTCACTGAGTGGTGATTTTACCAATTATCTCAACTCTTTTAAAAGCACCTTCTAAGTATTGAACTTTCCACTTTGCAGAACTGCTTAGCCCTCTGCTACTGCACCCTATTATCTCAATCAGCAGTAAAGTGAAAGATGGTATCATCAAGCAGAAAGTAATCACCAAACTCAGGTTTGGTTTTATCAAAATCATTTGGCTTTAGACCTTATTACAGGATTAATCAGACTCTAAATTCCAGAGATGAAATCAAATGCCCTTGGCACCAAATCAACTCTTGACTAATTATAGTATCAAATAGGGTTTGTGGAACCAAATTCAGTTGAAAAGTTTCCACTGTCTAGAATCAAACCCAGCACAAAGTAACATGGTTGCAGTTTTTGGAAATTAATTGTCTCTGCTCCAGTATCAAAGGATTCAATGGTAAAAATAAAATTACTGGGATTGTACACGACCTGATGAAACCTCACTTGAAATAATGTGTGCACTTTAAGATTCCATCTGCAGATTTTTCTCATGTCGCTCAATATCACAGTGGGAACCGACTATTGCTCCTCCTTCGTCAGCGGGCCTAAAGGCAGCAACTATCCAATCCTTTCAAGCTCCCATTCCAGAAAAAAATATTTCAGAAGAATAGTGGTACTCTAATTACAATCACCAATAACACGCATAAAATATTTGAGAAAGTAATTGACTGTGTTGCTAGAGATTTCTAACATCTGCAGAATCTCTTGCATTTATTGTTCACCAATAAATTGTCTTAACATTCTCTGGATAATTGACCTTGCAAATGTGGCCAAATCAATTTTGCTGCAAACTTAATTAAATGTACAGCCTTTGTTATTTTATCCCGAAAACAGGAGAGAAACATACAGAATCTAACAATATTATTTTTTTTTTACTTATTTTATTTAGAGATACAGGGTGTTAAAAGCTCTTCCAGCCAAACAAGCCCATGCTGCCCCTTTTCTCACTGTTACCATCAGGTAGGAGGTACAGAAGCCTGAAGGCACACACTCAGCGATTCAGGAACAGCTTCTTCCCCTCTGCAATCCAATTTCTCAATGGACATTGAACCCTTGGACACTATCTCACTTTTTTTTAATATACAGATTTCTGTTTTTGTACATTTTTTGAAATCTATTCAATATACCTAATTGATCTACCTGTTTATTTAATATTATTATTATTTTTACTTAATGTTAGATTATGTATTGCATTGAACTGCTGCTGCTAAGTTAACAAATTTCACGTCACATGCCGGTGATAATAAGCCTGATTCTGATTCTGATTCCACCATTTAACCTTCTAATCCACCTTTGGACCGTGGGAGGAAACCGGAGCACTCGAAGGAAACACATGCAGTCACGAGGGGAATGTACAAACTCCTTACAGACAGTGCTGGCACTGTCATAGCATTACGCTAGCTGCTACATTTCCGTGTCACCGGTCAGGTCTCCTGCTGTCCTTTCCTAAACCCCCAGGATTGTTGATAGCCAATAATAAAAGACAGAACACACATGAGGAACAGACCATGAAAGCATGGTGCTAAGAACTACCAGAGGCTATTAATACAATCATATTTCATTGCATGTTACAGGAATATAAAAGTTTCAAATGTTTATTGGAGTTATATCATTATTTTGGTCAACTTTGCAAAAAGAAGCATCTGCCTGAGCCAGGAATGTCGGCTGCTAAGTAATTCAGGCCGAGCTATTTACTGTTGTCAATAGCAATAAAGTATAAGGTTTTGCTGATGTCATAGTAATTCTGTCTTTGCGGTATGTGCTTATCTTTGTGGTTCACACTTAGAGCAGGACATTTCAATGCTAAGTGTGTGTATTGTAACTTCTTGCTTCCTGAATTCACCATTTATCCCATCATTTTAAATAGTCAAAAAACTATGTTTGGTGCAATGCTGAATTTCTGATAAGCTTCTCAGACGTTTGGTTGGCCACCAACAGAGTAAATTCAGAAATCTGATGACAATATGACATATTTTTGAAAGGCCGCATTTTGCCTCTTCTAGTTAGGTCTAGTATCACTTAAAATTTGAATTCTACCCTGTCTTCACTGTATGGTGATACCTAAACAAAAGGTAATATTTTTATTGGAATGCAGCATAAATTTGACTTTTTCTGAACAATTGAACAGCACATATGAACAGCTAATATTGCAATTAAAAGTGATGGATGAACAATTTCACAGGATGAAAATTATAGGCTTTTTCCTCTGCTATTACATTCCTACAGGAGCCGAATACAAAAATGACAAGTTTTTATTTTGAAAATGAGTAGTAGCTTAAAATATTGCAACAATTGGACACAACTGTATATAAAAAAAATGCCTTTCACTAAAGCAGCAGTTAAATCTTCAACTTTTCTTGACCTTAAATTAATTCCAAAAGCAATTTGGCTTGCATACTAAATATTCTCATACAGGAAAAGGAAGCTAGCCTAAGTACCTGCAATAATAGCAATCAGCATTCTAGATACTGAACTCTCCAGAGGTTAGGCACAATGTTCTCCATTGGCAGCTGGCAAGTGTGAAGCTTCCTGTTGGTAAATGGACCCCTTAACTTGTTTGTGGTTCACATAAGAACTAAACAAGCTCCCGAGTCTGGTGTTTACTGTATTCCTGCTTTAGATGATGTATGGATATTAAAGTTGGCTTATATTGATAAAAAATCCAAGCATTATTTCAAGCTGGTTTAACTGATCTTATCACAGGGTCTGCGACTGCTTTCAACTGCTCAGCCTTCAGCTGTTTCCCACAGTTGTTTGTTCTTTCATATTGGTCGGGTTCAATTTAGTCATCAGCAAGATCTTGTGCAGTTACACCCAGGACTCTGGCATATGGGCCTGGTTTTACCTCCTGGCAGGCATTAAAAGACAGAACAGAAGGAGCCATTAGAAAAGAGGGGGTTGGGATTCTTGGAAATAATCCTTGTGCTTCCCATCCATTTAATATAGCCCGAATGTTGCATACAGAATGGAAGGGGCATTTTGTTTCATAGGATGGGTGTCTGAGTGACTTTAATCGAAATAGGACCTTCATTTTTAGTTGAACCCCAAAACTACATAAATAATTCAAACTTTTAACAGCACTTAATATCAAAATATGATTGTAATTCTACTGCCTTCACGTTTATCGATTTTTGATCGTTAATCATTAACTCCAGTAGTTGCTTATTGGATGAAATTTGTTACATCAGGTGAATTAAATCCCTGGAATCTTGACAGGGTGTATTTCACATTTACTGCACTGGGCACGCAGAGCACCGCTGATATCTTGACTGGACTAAATGGAAAATCTGCAGGAGATTAACACTTACATTCCTGATGCACACTCCCAACATAAAATGTCAATATAGAAATACTAGAGGCAAAAGCTTATCTGGGATTTTCTAAAATCACATCCCACTATCTTTACCAATCCACAGCCATTTGTTTGTCTACAGCCCTGTGAAGTGACATCAATAGTTAAAAAAGCCATTCTCCATATTTCTACAAAACACGTTAGAAAGCATCATGGAACCAACACGAAAATTGTCAACCTGACATACACTTGGCTCGGTCAATGATAAGATCGTAGTTTCCAATGTAATTGCAGAAGTAGACAACTTGGCTGATTCTCCAATGCACCTAATTCTTCAATTGTATATCCACATAACGGAATACTAACATAACTGAAATACATAGTCAACGGTCATTTTTCTTTTCTGTTAATGTGAGTGACCTTACTGTGCATGAATTGTCTGCAGGAATTTCAAAGTAGCACAGTGATTATATTTAAAAACACTTTATTTTCAGTTGTCTTGAAATCAGGCAACTTCGCTGTAAGTACAAGCATTTCTATCAAAATTGTAAGAACCTTTATTATCAAAGTGTGTCTGCAGTCTACAACCCTGAGATTTGTCTTCCCCACAAACTGTTGCTATCAGATGAATCACTGTACCTGTGACCAGTATGTCTTTGGGCACAGACAATGGACATTTTCTCTTCTCCCTTCTTCCATATGGGCAGGAGATAACAGAGCCTTGAAACACATACCACTAGGCTCAAAGGCAGCTTATTTCTCCACTGTTATAAGACTACTAAATGGCTCCGTGGTATGTTAAGATGAACTCTTGGCCTCACAGTCCACCTTGTTATGATACTGCACCTAATGGTTTACCTGCACTGCTCCTTCTCCACAGCTGGTACATTTTATTTGACATTGTCCTGCCTCAAGGCACTGTGTAATGATCTGGTCTGTATGAACAGCGTGCAAGACAAGCTTTTCATTGTACCTCAGTGCATCTGACAAAAATAAAGTAATTCCAGTTCCAACATCATTGCTGAAACTTGTTCTGGAGCATTGTGGCAAAGTGACTGTGAGGTCTGCAGCTGGACGTGTAGTGTCTACAGAGACTTAAACATTTTGACTGTGCTTGTGAAGAAGTCAAGGTAACTTTTTACCATCGGTGTGCCAAGAGGACACAAACTCAGCATGTTTTCCAGCATTGCAGAGAAACTTGCAGTGTTCCAAAACCAAAGGCATAAACAGAATGAAGAAAATATACTGGGGAAGGAGTGTGAGCAATCATTACCTGAAATAAAGCAGAATCACAAATTAATAATCACCAGATTAGTATTTGAGCCTGGTAAAACCCAAACTGGCATTCGGCCATTAATACAGGCTAAAAGGACTGATGAAGATAAAAGAACTTTTCATCTGGGAAGACTGGTGGTAATTTTGGGGAAATGGGGAGCTGTTTCGTTGGGATGGTTTTAGATGAATCAGAAGGGTGGAGGTGTTCTAATGAACCAAATAACCGTCATTGTGGATCAAGCTTTAAATTAAATAAAGGAGAAAATGGGATATTTAGAAATTACAAAAAGAAAAGACAGTAGTAAAATGGTAAGGGTGACCAAGGTGTGATAGGAAAAGAATCTTTGTCTTACTGACATTGAATACAGTGTTGTTGTTGGGACACCACTCAACCAGCTGATCTGTGTCTCTCCTGTACACCTCCTCGCCACCATATGAAATTCTGCCAATAATACTTGAGTCATTTGCAAATTTAGAAGCATGGAAAACATACAGCACAATACAGGCCCTTCATCCAACAATGCTGTGCCAAACATGTGCTTAAACATACCATAGAACCATAGAAACTACAGCACAGAAACAGGCCTTTTAGCCCTTCTTGGCTGTACCGAACCATTTTCTGCCTAGTCCCACTGACCTGCACATGGACCACTTCCCTCCATACACCTCCCATCCGTGTATCTGTCCAATTTATTCTTAAATGTTAAAAAAGAACCCGCATTTACCACCTCGTCTGGCAGCTCATTCCATACTCCCACCACTCTCTGTGTGAAGAAGCCCCCCCTAATGTTCCCTTTAAACTTTTCCCCCTCACCCTTAACCCATGTCCTCTGGTTTTTTTCTCCCCTTGCCTCAGTGGAAAAAGCCTGCTTGCATTCACTCTATCTATACCCATCATAATTTTATATACCTCTATCAAATCTCCCCTCATTCTTCTATGCTCCAGGGAATAAAGTCCTAACCTATTGAACCTTTCTCTATAACTGAGTGTCTCAAGTCCCAGCAACATCCTTGTAAACCTTCTCTGCACTCTTTCAAACTTATTTATATCCTTCCTGTAATTTGGTGACCAAAACTGAACACAATACTCCAGATTCGGCCTCACCAATGCCTTATACTACCTCATCATAACATTCCAGCTCTTATACTCAATACTTTGATTAATAAAGGCCAATGTACCAAAAGCTCTCTTTACGACCCTATCTACCTGTGATGCCACTTTTAGGGAATTTTGTATCTGTATTCCCAGATCCCTCTGTTCCACTGCATTCCTCAGTGCCTTACCATTAACCCTGCATGTTCTACCTTGGTTTGAACTTCCACATTCAATACTTCACACTTGTCTGTATTAAACTCCGTCTGCCATTTTTCAGCCCATTTTTCCAGCTGGTCCAAGTCCCTCTGCAGGCTCTGAAAACCTTCCTCACTGTCTACTACCCCTCCAATCTCTGTATCATCAGCAAATTTGCTGATCCAATTTACCACATTATCATCCAGATCATTGATATAGATGACAAATAACAATGGACCCAGCACTGATCCCTGTGGCACACCACTAGTCACAGTCCTCCACTCGGAGAAGCAATTCTCTACTACCACTCTTTGGCTTCTTCCATTGAGCCAATGTCTAATCCAATTTACCACCTCTCCATGTATACCTAGTGACTGAATTTTCCTAACTAACCTCCCATGCGGGACCTTCTCAAAGGCCTTACTGAAGTCAATGTAGACAATATCCACTGCCTTCCCTTCATCCACTTTCCTGGTAACCTCCTCGAAAAACTCCAGTAGATTGGTCAAACATGACCTACCACGCACAAAGCCATGTTGACTCTCCCTAATAAGTCCCTGTCTATCCAAATGCCTGTAGATTCTGTCTCTTAGTACTCCTTCCAATAACTTACCTACTACCGATGTTAAACTTACCGGCCTATAATTTCCCGGATTACTTTTCGATCCTTTTTTAAACAACGGAACAACATGAGTCACTCTCCAGTCCTCCGGCACCTCACCTGTAGACAGCGACATTTTAAATATTTCTGCCAGGGCCCCTGCAATTTCAACACTAGTCTCCTTCAAGGTCCGAGGGAACACCCTGTCAGGTCCCGGGGATTTATCCACTTTAATTTTCCTCAAGAGAGCAAGGACCTCCTCCTTTTCGATCTGTACAGTTTCCAAGATCTCACTACTTGTTTCCCTTAATTCCATAGACTTCATGCCAGTTTCCTTAGTAAATACAGACACAAAAAACCTATTTAAGATCTCCTCCATTTCCTTTGGTTCCGCACATAGCCGACCACTCTGATCTTCAAGAGGACCAATTTTATCCCTTACAATCCTTTTGCTCTTAATATACCTGTAAAAGCTCTTTGGATTATCCTTCACTTTGACTGTCAAGGCAACCTCATGTCTTCTTTTAGCCGTCCTGATTTCTTTCTTAAGTATTTTCTTGCACTTCTTAAACTCCTCAAGCACCTTATTTACTCCCTGCTTCCTATACATGTCATACAACTCCTGCTTCTTCTTTATCAGAGTTGCAATATCCCTTGAGAACCAAGGTTCCTTATTCCTATTCACTTTGCCTTTAATCCTGACAGGAACATACAAACTCTGCACTCTCAAAATTTCTCCTTTGAAGGCTTCCCACCTACCGATCACATCCTTGCCAGAGAACAACCTGTCCCAATCCACGCTTTTTAGATCCTTTCTCATTTCTTCAAATTTGGCCTCCTTCCAGTTAAGAACCTCAACCCTAGGACCAGATCTATCCTTGTCCATGATCAAGTTGAAACTAATGGTGTTATGATCACTGGAACGAAAGTGCTCCCTTACACAGACTTCCGTGACTTGTCCTAACTCGTTTCCTAACAGGAGATCCAATATTGCATCCCGTCTAGTTGGTCCCTCTATGTATTGATTTAGAAAACTTTCCTGAACACATTTTACAAACTCTAAACCATATAGACCCCTAACAGTATGGGAGACCTAATCAATATATGGAAAATTAAAATCTCCTACCACCACAACTTTATGTTTCCTGCAGTTGCCTGCTATTCCTCTGCAAATTCTCGTTGACTATTGGGTGGTCTGTAATACAAACCCACTAATGTGGCCATACCTTTCCTGTTTCTCAGCTCCACCCACAAGGACTCAGTAGACAACCCCTCTAATCTGTCCGGCCTGAGCACTTTAGAAATTACTTGGGGTTACCCATAGTCCTCTATTTTTCTAAACCGCACATACCTATCCAGGAGCCTCTTAAAAGACCCTATCGTTTCCACCTCCACTACCGTCGCCGGCAGCCCATTCCACGCACTCACCACTTTCTGAGTAAAAAACTTACCCCTGACATCTCCTCTGTAGCTACTTCCAAGCACCTTAAAACTGTGCCCTCTCATGTTAGCCATTTCAGCCCTGGGAAAAAGCCTCTGACTATCCATGCGATCAATGTCTCTCATCATCTTATACACCTCTATCAGGTCACGTCTCATCCTCCATCACTCCAAGGAGAAAAGGCCAAGTTCACTCAAACTATTCTCATAAGGCATGCTCCCCAATCCAGGCAACATCCTAGTAAATCTCTGAACCCTTTCTATCATTTCCACATCCTTCCTGTAGTAAGGCAACCAGAACTGAGCGCAGTACTCCAAGTGGGGTCTGACCAGGGTCTTATATATATATATGACATTTGAGCTGTGCCTAGCCACGTTATCATAGGTGTAGAGAGAGCAGACCAGTGAGCTAAGTACACATCCTCGAGGTACACCAGTGCTGACAGTGTTGACGAGGAGGAGATGTTATTTCCAATCTGCACTGACTGTGGTCTCCCAGTGAGAAAGTCAGGTATCTAATTGCAGAACAAGATACAGAGGCCCAGTTTTTGAAGCTTATTGATTAGAACCTGAGAGTATGATTGTGTTGAACACTGAGCTGTAATCAATAAACAGCAGCCTGACATGGGTATTGCTATTATCTAGGAGATCCAAGGCTGGGTGGAGAGCTGGTGAGATTGCATCCTCTGTAGACCTTGTGGTGGTAGGCAAATTGCAGCAGGTCCAGCTCTTTATTGAGACAGGAGTTGATGCTGGCCATGAACAACTTCTCAAAGCACTTCATCAGGATAGCTTACAAGTATAAGACTGTTCTCATTTGTAGGGAATGGCATAAAATAAAAACTCTGAATGATCTTTAGCTGAACGAGCAACATTCATAACAAGATGGACAATGTAATGACTCACATTAAAAAATAAATAAATAAATAGTTATGCCCCAATTTCCAAGATTGGGAATTAAAATTCCATGATCCTGGATTTTCATGAGGTGATTGGAAAACCAGAGAAGAAGGGGTGGAAATCGTAACAAATGGATAAAGGCAGCTGAGTGAAAGGACCTTGATTTGAACGACTGGGCAGTACAATCAATATGAAGAACAGCGAAAGAAAAAAATTAAATATTGCAGGGAGTTATCTATAGATCCTCAAACTATAGTAACAAAATAGGGCACAGAATATATGTTATCCACGTTCCATAGACGTCTAGAAAATTTGAGGTGCAGATAACCAAGGTACTGTAATATCATGTGGTCATTATTCTACATAGTCTAGGAAAACAACATTTTCAGAAATAGTGTGGACAAGCTCATGGTGTGTATACAAAGAACGTTGTTTTCTAGAGTACCATCTTGAGATATTAACTAGTGAAAATTTATTTTCAATCTACTGTTGTGCAATGGAAAACGGAAATTCCCATTCTAGTTGAACAGCCATTAAGGAAGAGTTCTAATATGACAGAATATCATAAAAGCACTGCAAAGTAATTCAGTTCTGTCCAAAGAGGGGTTTCAAATCTAACTAAGTAAACTGTGAAATTATGAGGTGGGAGTTACCTATGGAAAATTGGGAAACAGTGTTAAATGGTCTGACAATAGACAAGCAATGACTAATATTTAAAGAATTAATTCTCTGCTGTCTGTGACTTCCTCCTGTAAATCCTCCTGTTTATTGGTGGGGCCTATAGTACAATCACCGCAAAGTAACCATCCTATCTTATTTCTGAATTACGTTTGTATATTCACAGTGTCTCAATGGACATTTCCCCTGGAGATTCTCACTTTGTTCAATTCCACCAACCTCCGTCCAGCCTGCTGTCTCTTACCTCCATCTTTGTCACACTGGAACACTGAGCTACGAGTGCAGTTTAGCCTATCAGACCTACACTTCCTATCCTACCACTGCCTATCCATGGACTTGCTTGGCCTAACCTTTGTATTTGCTTCTGTTGGACTACTACTCTTTCTGCCTATGTCATCACAGTGAGCAGTAAAGGTGTCAGGAAAGACAGGCAGGTGATGGGGCAAATTTGTAGCCATTGGGATGAGATGCAGTGCAATAAAGTTGCAGTGAAATCAAAGCGAAAAGTACCAAATACTGGTCTTAAGCTGTTATACTTAAATGCACGCAGCATAAGGAATAAGGTGGATGATCTTGTCGTACAGCTACAGATTGGCAGGTATGATATTGTGGCCATCACTGAGACGTGGCTTAAGGATGCATGTCTCTGGGAGCTGAACATCCAAAGATACACGGTGTGTCGAAGGATAGGAAGGTAGGCAGAGGGGGAGGCGTGGCTTTATTGGTAAGAAATGATATTAAATCATTAGAAAGAGGTGATATAGGATCGGAAGGTGCAGAATCTTTATGCGTTGAGCTAAGAAATTGCAAGGGTAAGAGGACCCTGATGGCAGTTATTCATAGGCCTCCAAACAGCTGCAGGGACGTGGACTACAAATTACTACAGGAATTAGCAAAGGCTTGTCAAAAGGGCAGTGTTATGATAATTGTGGGGGATTTTAACATGCGGGTGGATTGGGAAAATCAGGTCGGCACTGGATGTTAAGAGAGAGAATTTGTAGAATGTCTGCGAGATGGGTTTTAGTTCAGCTTGTTGAGCGCACTAGGGGATCGGCTGTACTGGATTGGGTATTATGTAATGAACTGGAGGTGATTAGAAAGATTGAGGTGAAGGAACCCTTAGGAGGCAGTGATCATAAGATGATTGAGTTCACTGTGACATTTGAAAAAGAGAAGCTGAAATCTGATGCGTCGGTATTTCAGTGGAGTAAAGGAAATTGAGAGAGGAACTGGCCAAAGTTGACTGGAAAGGGACACTAGCGGGAAAGACGGCAGAGCAGCAGTGGCTGGAGTTATGCGAAAAGTGAGGAAGGTGCAAGACAGGTATATTCCAAAAAAGAAGAAATTTTTGAATGGAAAAAGGATGCAACCGTGGTTGACAAGAGAAGTCAAAGCCAAAGTTAAAGCAAAGGAGAGGGCATACAAGGAAGCAAAATTTAGTGGGAAGACAGAGGATTGGGAAGTTTTTAAAACCTTACAAAAGGAAACCAAGAAGGTCATTAAGAGAGAAAAGATTAACTATGAAAGGAAGCTAGCAAATAATATCAAACAGGATACTAAAAGCTTTTTCGAGTATATAAAGAGTAAAAGACAGGTGAGAGTAGATATAGGACCGATAGAAAATGATGCTGGAGAAATTGTAATGGGAGATAAGGAGATGGCAGAGTAACTGAATGAGTATTTTGCATCAGTCTTCACTGAGGAAGACATCAGCAGTATAATGGCCACTCAAGGGTGGCAGGGCAGAGAAGTGTGCACAGTCACAATTACGACAGAGAAAGTACTCAGGAAGCTGAATAGGCTAAAGGTCGATAGATCTCCTGGACCAGATGGAATGCACCCGCATGTTCTGAAGGAAGTAGCTGTGGAGATTGCGGAGGCATTAGTGATGATCTTTCAAAAGTCAATAGATTCTGGCCTGGTTCCGGAGGACTGGAAGATTACAAATGTCACTCCGTTATTTAAGAAGGGGGCAAGGAAGCAAAAAGGAAATTATAGACCTGTTAGCTTGACATTGGTGGTTGGGAAGTTGTTGGAGTCAATTGTCAAGGATGAGGTTATAGAGTACCTGGAGGCATATGACAAGATAGGCAGAACTCAGCATGGATTCCTTAAAGGAAAATCCTGCCTGACAAACCTATTACAATTTTTTGAGGAAATTAACAGCTGGCTAGACAAAGAAGATGCTGTGGATGTCATATATTTGGATTTTCAGAAGGCCTTTGACAAGGTGCCACACATGAGGCTACTTAACAAGGTAAGAGCCCATGGAATTATGGGAAAGTTACATACGTGGATAGAGCGTTGACTGATTGGCAGGAAACAGAGAGTGGGAATAAAGGGATCCTATTCTGGTTGGCTGCCGGTTACCAGTGGTGTTCCACAGGGGTCCGTGTTGGGGCCGTTTCTTTTTACATTGTACATTATCGATTTAGATTATGGAATAGATGACTTTGAGGCTAAGCTTGCTGACGATACGAAGATAGGTGGAGGGGCCGGTAATGCTGAGGAAACAGAGAGTCTGCAGAGACTTGGATAGATTGGAAGAATGGGCAAAGAAGTGGCAAATGAAGTACTATGTTGGAAAGTGTATGGTTATGCACTTTGGCAGAAGTAATAAATGGGCAGACTATTATTTAAATGAGGAAAGAATTTAAAGTTCTGAGATGCAACGGGACTTGGGAGTCCTCGTACAGGATACCCTTAAAGTTAACCTCCAGGTTGAGTCAGTAGTGAAGAAGGCGAATGCAACGTTGGCATTCATTTCTAGAGGAATAGAGTATAGGAGCAGGGATGTGATGTTGAGGCTCTATAAGGTGCTGGTGAGACCTCACTTGGAGTACTGTGGGCAGTTTTGGTCTCCTTATTTAAGAAAGTATGTGCTGACATTGGAGAGAGTACAGAGAAGATTCACTAGAATGATTCCAGGAATGAGAGGGTTAACATATGAGGAACGTTTGTCCGCTCTTGGACTGTATTCCTTGGAGTTTCGAAGAATGAGGGGAGACCTCATAGAAACATTTCGAATGTTGAAAGGCATGGACAGAGTCGATGTGGCAAAGTTGTTTCCCATGATGGGGGAGTCTAGTACGAGAGGGTATGACTTAAGGATTGAAGGGCGCCCATTCAGAACAGAAATGCGAAGAATTTTTTTTAGCCAGAGGGTGGTGAATCTATGGAATTTGTTGCCACAGGCAGCAGTGGAGGCCAAATCATTGGGTGTATTTAAGGCAGAGATTGATAGGTATCTGAGTAGCCAGGGCATCAAAGGTTATGGTGAGAAGGCAGGGGAGTGGGACTAAATGGGAGAATGGATCAGCTCTTGATAAAATGGCGGAGCAGACTCGATGGGCCAAATGGCTGACTTCTGCTCCTTTGTCTTATGGATTCCGTAACAGAAATCTTATGGAACTGGGGGCTATAACCTCTGGCTGGTCACCCTCTCCTAACAGATGTCATGTACACAGTCAGAGTCTTCCTTTACCCTGACACCAAGAAGGGAGTTCACTATCCTGGAGTCTTTTATAAAGCCATAGAAATGTCCTTACACTGCTGCGCTTCTAGGCTGAGCTTCCCTGCAGTACAGAAGAGTTAGTCGTGGTACAACGGGTCTTTTCTGCGGTGCTGTTGCTTTCCCATATGGAGAATCTTTTGTAAAGGCTGAGATGCTCTTGGCTGGAAGAAAGTGGAGCAGATGCAGCAACTCCCTGGTCCTTACTGAAGATGATCAAGATTGAGAAGAGAGCATATGTGGGAGAACTGTTCTGGTTTCCGGCTGATATGCTTGGCATATCATCCAGCCCAGCTGGGAGAGGTGACAGGCAACATACGAGAGGATTCTCTAAAGTTTCAAAAAAGCCTTCTCCAGAGTCAGGAACACATCCTTTACCCCCAAAAACTGTGGGCCATTGAAAGACAGCAATTTGCTGTGTGAATGAGCACGTTTCTGCCAGTAATAAGGCGGAAGTGGAGACCATTTAAGATCTGTGTGTCTCAGATGAGTATCAGTCTGTTCCCATCCATCTCCACCTGCCAGCATACAGCGGCCGACTGATGCCATCATGGAGCTAACTATGTACACTGGAGCAGGTCTGAGGAGAGAAGCTGCCCTAGTTGAACCCAGATTGCATCAGCACCAGGTTCCTTGACACTGAGCTGTTCCAAGGTTGTGTCAAAGTCAGGTAGACATTCAACAGTTGGTTGTATGAGTCAATCTGATACTGCAACCCTTGGAATTGTATCAGCTCTAAATGGCTCAGACAAATGGTTTCCTGTATTCGTTAGGCAGGCACTAATTATTTTTGCCATTACCAGGAACATACAGGGGCACATATTTTTGCAAGCAATTTCCTGAGTAAATTAGCAGACAGACAAAGGGTTCAATCATTACAGGCCAATGTGTGTGAGGGTAGATAGTTATGACGCAACCCCATGCCCACCATATCAAGAGAAGCTGATGACGAATTCATTCCTGCTGGCAGAGACAATGGACAATTGCATTACACATTTTTAAATCTCATGGTCAGACTTTGTAAATTGTTCACAGCATTTACTGCAAACATGACTCATGGCTGGGAGTGACAGTTGTAGCTGATATCTTCTACATTTGAAGTAAAAAATGGAAAAAGTTCCTTTTCTCTGTAGCTCTCCAGAGACTGTGAAGTCCCTATATGGCATGTGCCTGGAGCTTTCCCTGTAGATCTCTGTCACCACTGACCAAGAAAACTTGGCCTCTGGGAACTCAAATTATCCACAAGATATCAGAGAGGCAAGCAGTGGTGAAAAAGAGTCACGGAGAAATGGAGCTGTAAAGGAATATAGCACAAGGACAGGTGCTTTGCCCCACCAAGCCCATGAAAATCATCCATCACCCATAACACTGGGGTTTCTACCCTGGGGTCCATGGACGCCTTAGTGAGTGGTAGAGGTCCATGGACGCCTTGGTCGGAGGTAGGGGTCCATGTTATGAAAAAGTTTGGGAGCCCCTGCATTACACTAATCCTGCATGAATCATTAATCTTATTTTTAAAATTTTTTCCACATATCCATTAACTCTTCCCAGATTCCACCATTCTCCTACAGAATAGGGACAATTTTCCATGGCCAGTTATGTCATGGTCCGGTCCGTGAACTCCACATTCTGGTTCACGGTCCAGTCTGTCGATTCCTTATTCCGGGTTTTCCTGTTTTCCTTTGTTCCATTGGGTGTCTTAATTGAGGTGCCTGATTCTCATTTTGGGCTGGCACATAAATACCTCTCAAACCAAGGATTCCCTGCTGGACTGTTCCCTTCCCCTTTCGTCTGAAACCTTGCCTGCATACCTGTCAAGTTCAACTGCTGGAGTGAGACCGGAGCCTTGCCACACCAAGATAAGGAACTATCTATCGTTGAGTTTGGAACTATCTCTTTGTGTCCCTGTGTTTAGTGTGTGTGTCAAAGAAGAGTCCTGGCCCTAGGTCCTGTTCCCAAGGAGGGGTCCCGACTCTGTGTAAAGCGCCAGCCCTGAGCCCTGTTACTAAGGAGGGGTCCTGACTCTGTGTTCTGTGTTCCTGTGTTCCAAGTTCCAGGTGCCATGTTCCAGTCCTGTCCAAGTTAAGGCTTCATGTTCTCATCTTGTCCATGTCCTTCATCCAGTCCAGGAGCCCCTCGGCAGTTCCCTCGGTAAGTGTCCTCAGCAGTCATCCCGGCCCTGCATCCTAGAAAGGGTCCCAGTCCTGCACTCCAAAGAGGAGTCCCTGCTCCTTACCCAAGCTGAATCCAAGAGCCGAGCCAAACCTAGTCCAAGAGCCTCGGCCTGCCCTGGGGTACCTCGTCCAAGGCTCTGGGTGTCCAGTTCAAATCCAAGACTCTGTGTTCCTGTGTTCCAAGACCAAGTCCAGGCACCATGTTCCACCCCTGTCCAAATCTGAGCTTTGTGTCCTCATCTAGTTCCGGTGCCTCACCCAGCCCAGTGCTGGAGATTCCTCGTCCTGTGCTGGGGTACCTCGTCCTGTCCTGGCCAAGATCCTAGTCCCTAATCCTAGACTAGATGCGGGTTCCGGTTCTGAGTCAAGACCCAGGTTCCGGGTCCTTGTCCAGACTCTGGTTCCGGAGTTCCTAGTCCAGGCTCGTCATTCCTAGTTCCCCGTCTGGGTCCCGTGTCTCTAGTCCAAGTCCTAGTCCAGGCCCTGAATCCTAGTCTCGTCCAGGGCCTGTGTCTCTGTCCAGCGTCGTTTCTTCCTTATTCACCTTGCTATCTCGATAACACTAGTCCTGTTTCTAGTACTTCAGTGTCTGTGTCTTGCATTGAGTCCTCTCCCAACACCCCCTTATGACAAGTTAACCTAACAATGTGCATGTCTTTGGAGTGTGGGAGGAAACTGATAACCCCAGATGAAATCCATACAGTCCAGGAATAAGTGTAAAATCTGTACAGACGACACCCGTGGTCAGGATGAAACTCTGGCCCCTGGCACTGTGAGACAGTGACTCTACTGGCTGTACCACACACCCAAAGCAGCCCAGTGCCCCTGTGTCACCACCCTATGGCCCCTGGAGCTTCCAAACTGCAGATTCACAGCCTGTGAAACTCGCCCATGTAGCACAGAAATTATTGCAATACATGAATAAATTTTTGGGTGACGATACTGCTGAATATTGAGTCCTCTGTGCTCATACAGGCTTCCACATTTCCAATATCGCAGCAGTGATTACTCTGGGACAATGCAGACTACTATATATACAAAACAGATCTGAAGAAGAAATGCTTTATAATTCTGTTTCACATAGCAAAGCGATTTCTGATGACCTTGCAGATTTATTCAATCATATTTCATGTCAGTTAAAAGCCGACAACTCTCCAGACCATGTCAGTTTGTCGTTTAATCCCCTTTGACCAATTTGAATGTCAGCCGAACACACCACAGTTCATTAAAGGCTAACAGACTGGAAAACCACTTTATCATTATAAACACTTGTATCAAACTTCACGCTCTTGTGTTTTCATATGTATTAACTTTGTATTTTAATAGTGGAGTATAACAATGCACTACCAGCACTTTAGCATTCAATATTGAACACTGCCTTTTGTCACCTAGTATGCAGAATCTAACAGCTCACAGAGTTTTAACATGGATATTAAGTTTCATGAAGCAAAATCATAATGAGATTCTTCTCAATTTTTGTTTAACTTCCAGATTAATTGTCAGATGCTTTGCTGTAAGATGTCACCATCAACTACTCCTTCAACTATTTTGAGGCTTGGTAAAATACCGTTGAACAAAGTTGTTTTCTCTTCTGTCCATATTTAAGACCTGAAGACTTTGGTGTGAATGACCATTTCTGGATGGGAATGGGTCCTGGTGGACTGCCAGCCCCTCCAGAAGCAGCAGCAGAAAGCCCAGCTGATTACAACAGTTAGGCATCATTAAATTGCTGCTGGCTGACTTCCCAAGGAATTGGCTAGGAATTATCTCTGAAGCAGAGACTAGTCAATCAGCTTGTAGATCATGCCCAAGGTACGTTGAGGAAAGGGGTGGATTCATCAGCTGTAAAATGTTGCTCATTCAGAAAGGGTGCTGTGCCAAGGCAGAGGGTCCAATGCTTCCTTTGTGCAGACAGAAGCACATCTCTGCTCTTCTAGGGAAGGCTCTAAATCCATCAGGCCATGCCTCTTTGTGGGTCTTAGCTGTTTTCTTCATGGTAGCTGTTTGCATTACAGCTGACTTTCCAGTTTGAAAGCTTTTTCCCCTTTTCTAGGCCATTCCTTGGTGTCAAGTATGACATGCCTCAGTTCCAACACGATAAACTCTGAGGAGGCTGAAGAGTCTAATCTGGGATAAGTGGCCATTGAGATGATACTGGTGTGGCAGAATTCTGACTGGCAAACATTCACAAGGCTCTCCATTGACTGAAGTCCAACATTATGCTGGAAATTGTTTCTAGGAATGGAGAAAACCTTGACAAAGGACTTTTCTTCCTAAAAACACTTAATCCTTAAAAGTGAGCAAAATCCAGGGAGAAAATTTCTACTCACATGTTATATTCCATCCATGACCTGATTACCAACCTCACTTCCCGTTCTGATACCAGGTTGTCAAACTGAAATATTAGCTTCGTTTCTCTCCCCAGATATGTTGCTTGACCTGTTGGCTATATCTGCTATTTGACTTGCTGCAACATTTTTGAGTGTTTCTCAGTGTTATTAGAAACTTAACAGTCTAATCACTGCTTTATGACATTTGCTCCTAACAGTCATTCATTGACTATTTAATTTAAAAAATAATTGGCTCCGCTCTCGGAGGCCATTTCCATCTGCTTTCTACCTTCAGGCTCTTCTGTCATACTAAATCTAATGACATCTCAAACCTCATACCATCCTGATGGCAGCTTGACTTCAATGCTTGTTCAGATGTCTGCCTGTCATTGGCTTGACTTCAGCTGTGTAGATTGCTTTGGCCATTTGCCATAATGTTGCTTTAGAAGCGTCTGTTAGTGGAGGCTGTTAAACCATTTTAATGTGGCAAATGGGAGATCACCCCTGTTTTATTCTGGGCTTGGTCTCACTCCTTCCATCTTACTCACTTCTGTTCTGTTCTTCATTTTCAACCTTTAAGTAACAAAGAACCTTCTTTGGTTCTACATCCCTTCAAATCCAGCCTCAATCTCGACTTTCATTGCTACCAACCAGCCCATTTTGTAACCTTGGGCTTTTCAGATGCGAAGTGCCAGTTTGCCTGGGAACCTGACAGAACAAGCCTGAGACATATGGTCATGGATGATACTAGGAAAATGGTGGGAAGCTAACCAGAAATCAGTGTGGAGTGGGCCCAGGGCCCGACACTGATCTGGCTGGACAGACTCCTGAATGGGTGCAGCAATTGCCTAACATGAAAAAATTGTGGGTGGTGGGTGGGTGGGAGGAGGAGGGTGTTAGAGAAAGGGAGCTCCTGTTGTTTGAAGTTCCAAGGGTCATTCTGATTCCTTTCTAAAATATTCCCTTTGTAATGGCTGCTGTGAGCAACCAAAGATTTATTCAGATGAATCTTTATCCTATTACTGATCAGATGTTCATGTGTTAAGCCTGCTGCAACAAAACAAATTTCATGTGTCATATATCAGTAGCAATAACCCTGATTCTGATTCTTAATCTGAAAATGCCATTTGCCTTCTTAACTACTTGTTGGACTTGCCTATAGGCTTCTTCCAATTCATGACTAGAACCCTGTACCTCACTCAATTTTATTGTACATAGCCTGGACGTTCAAGGACTCTTCATGCCATGTTCTAAATATTTATTATTTATGTATTATTAATATTTCTTTTTTTCTCTCTTTTTGCATTTTCACAGTTTGTTGTCTTTTGCACACGGGTTGTCTGCCTGTTGGTGCTGTCTTTCATCGATTCTATTATGGGAATTGTATTTACTGAGTATGCTCACAAGAAAATGAATCTCAGGATTGGATATGGTGACATATATGTACTCTGATAAAAATTTACTTTGTACTTTGTAATCTCTCTGCACTCAGATAATAAAATAATCAGTCTTTTGATTTCTTTTACCAAAGTGCAAAACCTCACACTTCCCCATATTTTACACCAGTCATCTATCTTTGCATCAATTATAATACCTTGCCAAACACAGATAAAATGTGTAATTCACTATGAAGTTCTTTGATATGTGCTTAGGACATGAAAGGCATTAATTAAATTCAAGTTAAGTTTCTTTGATCTGAAAGTTTCTTTAATTTGAGAAGTATTTTGCTGCTGGTCCATATTTTTGGCAGAGTATGTGATAGAAATTGTCATGCATGGTGCAATGAGCATATTTTGTCTAAGACGATAATTAAACAGTTGGGTCTTTGTGCATGCACAATTCAATGCCAATTGTATACACTGCTGAACACAAATGTCACAGAAACATGAGCTGTATGAATATCAAGGGTAATTAGTTTGGTCAAAAATTAGTTAAGCAATGAATATTGCCCAAGCCATTGGGGTGGATTCTGCTTTTCTTCTTCAAATGACTCTCCAGTAGGGCTGAATAGACCTTGTTTTACAGTCTCCTCCAGAAAAATGTACCTGCAAAAATACAGCCTTTCATGATTATATGTCTGAAATGTGACCTTTGATTCGAAGGCCTGGAGACTCAGCTGATCCCACAAACAACAGGACACACCCACTGGTATCTGCCTGCACCAAATAACTCAACATTCATGATTATTGCTCAGATAATCACTTCCAAATTTTAAGAAACACTCTGACACAGTTTGCATGTGTCGCGCACCGTCTCCAGTCTCCCTACCAACGAGCGTGCAGCCCTCAGTGATATGATGAAAACTAACTCATATATAAAAAAGAGGCACATTTTTTTATGCTGGCAAATACTTTGTGATATTGCTCATAAAATGTAAAAGAGGAATTGCTTTATGGCATCAGGGGACCAGTTAGCATATCCTTGGAAGAGATAACTACAGCTTCAGGTTTTCAAAAATTATTTTCTGTTCAGCGGTTTGACTCTGCCTTAAAATGGAAAAATAATGTGTTCATATTTAGTTATTACTATTTACTTGTATAACCACATAATTTTACATCTACCTTTAGTTATTAAATCCATACTGTGACGGGAGTCCTTGAAGAGAATGGTTTGGACCCAAGTGCTGGAGTATCTGAAGCAAGGATAGACATGGTATCAAACTGGATCGAGAACTGAGCACAAAACAAACTCTAGCCAATATCATCAGTAGGGTTTATGATTGAGCACCAAACCTCAGTTCAGGTACTCTTTAAATACTCAATTCTTGGTGGCCAAAACATGATTACCAATTAGCGGGACCATCCTGAACCCTTAAAGGGGGCTCGCCTGTTATCCACACTCTGGGGAGTTAAAGCGTCTAAATCCCGGAAGCTGATGTGATTGGGAGCGTCTCGTAACAGGACTCCCTTCCCTACACTGGCTGCTCATAGAGATGATGATTGCAGTCACGGATGAGAGCAGGATCCAAGATGTTTCATTTAGGCACCCAGCACCTCTCCTCCAGTCCGAATCCTTCCCAGCCCACGAGGTATTGCTGAATCCTTCCCAGTCCACGAGGTATTGCTGAATACCCAAACAGTACACAAGTCCAAAAGTCTTTTCACCATGAAGCCCTGTTTCCCCTTCGATACACCTGGGTGGCGGCGGGCTGATGGTGGTGGGGCGAAGGGGCTGGTGCAGACAGGTTTTAATTTAGAGATGTGGAAGGTGGGCTAGATCTTCAGGGTCTTGGGGAGCTGTAAGGAGTACTTTCCTCAGAACCCTGAAGGGTCCAATGAAGTTGGGCACCAGCTGTCTAGATTCCACTCAGAGAGACAAATCAAAAGTGGACAGTCAGACTTGTTGCTCGGGCTGCAATGCGGATCCCTTTCTTCTTCAGTTCACCTTGGTCTCTGTCTTCCGGGTAGAGGCCAGCAAAATCTCTCTTGCCCTAATCCATTTTTGTTTGCAATGTTGGATGAGATCCTCAGCTGCAGGAACCCCAGTGTCGGCTTCCTGTTCTGGAAAGAGAGGCGGAGGACAACCAAACTGGCACTCAAACAGTGACATCCCATATGTCGAATGCTGTAAGGTGTCATGGGTGACCTCTGTCCATGTCAAATGGTCACACCATTCATCAGGTCTTTCTGAGGCCAAGCATCTCAAGGGTCCATTCTAAATCTTAGTTGGTCCGCTGTATCTGGCCGTTGGACTACGGGGGAAGCGCTATCAGTTTACAGAATGCCCTCCAGAAATGTGATGTGAATTGTGGACCAGGATCTGAGAGAATGTCCATCATGGATCCCGAAGCCCTGGACAAGGACAAAATCTCTACCTCAGATGGTAGCTTCTCCAAAGCAATGAACTTGCAAGCTTTTGAAAACCAATCAACAATTACCAAGATGACAGTTGTCCTCTTGGTAGGTGTAAGACTGTGACAAAATCCATGGAAACATGCGCCCAGGGTCTTTCAGGAACAGGTGGGGAGTGGAGGAGCCCAGAGGTCGGGTAGGGGGCTCCTTGTCCGAGCATACACCTCACATTCCTTCACGTACTGCCAAGCTTCTTTCATCATTGCAGGCCACCAATTCCTCCTCTTGATAAACTCGAGGGTCTTGACAATCCCTGGGTGACCAATTATTTTTGGTGGATGTCCCCACTGGAGCTCCAGGGACCGGATGGAAATTGGGATGAACAGCTGATCTGGAGGACCATCATCAGGAACCTCTCCTTGCACTTGGGCCTTGTGAGCAAGAGCTGATTCCCCAGTGAATTGGCGCCACCACCTTGGCTCAGGAAACATGTGGTAGGCTGCTCCTCTTGTATGGGTTTGTCAGACTGATGGGACAAGGCATCTGGTTTCTGGTTCTTTGACCCCAGTCGATATATCAGGAAGAAATTAAAGCAGTTAAAGAACAAAGGCCACCTGGTCTGCCTGAAATTCAGCCTCTCAGCCTCCTGAGAGTAAGACATGTTCTTGTGGTCTTTCCAAATGATAAAAGGGTTCTTAGCCCCCTCTAGCCTGTGACACCATTCCTCCAAAGCTAACTTAACAGCAAGAAGCTCCCAATTCCTGACATCATAGTTTCTCTCTGCCTGGAGAAGAATGCACACGGGGGCAGTTTATTGTCCAAAGGCGATTGTTGAGAGAACACTGCACCCAATCCGATGTCTGAGGCATCCACCTCCACGATGAAGGAGAAATGAAGATGGAAGTTGGTTTGAACCACTGTTTAACCTCTGTAAAAGCAGCCTCCGCTTCAATAATCCAGACAAAAGGTCCCGTGGATTTCTTATTTAGCACTGTCAGCGGAGCTGCCACCGAGCTGAGCTCAGTGGACTGAGGTGGGGGAGCAGGACTGTGATGCCATAAGGACCAGGCTCGGACTGACTCTCTTCGACCTCCTGAAGTGGTCCGACTTTTGCTCTGCCAGGTGATTATCAAGATGAATGGACTGGTTGACCAGAACCTCTAAGTTCCCTTCTGGCTCTTTCAGGATGAGGACAACCTTCAACTTCACCTCAGAGTCATTGGCAGTTAGATTGGCCAAGGCCTTCCCATTCAAGTCACTCCCTTGGGCCAGGGTCCAAAATTAGATCACGTAGTTGGCCGCTGATCATCCACCCTGATGAACCCTTATTAGGTGGTCCGAGGCTCAGCCGACTCCAACAGTGTGAAGGAACACCTTCCTCATGATGGCCATGAATTCCACCAAACCCAAACAAATCTCTCACCTGCTTTGTCAACACACTGCCCCAGTCCAGGGCTCTTCTCGTCAGAAGCGAGACATTGAAGGTCATCTTTCAGCACTCCGAAGGGAACCAGGACGGCTGGAGTTCAAACACTAATGAGCTTTGGATGAGAAAGCCGCACGAGGACCTGGGTCACCATCAAATCTCTCCAGGGTCTGGCTCTACAGAGTGACTGATTGACTCTCCTGAGCGACTCTGACTTATTTGCAAAAGCTGACAAGCCACTACCTGGAGAACCTCCCAGGCTCTGTCTGGAAATGATCCTACTATGGTTGCTCAGAGCAGATGAAAGACTCTGACACTCCACTGGGTCCATACGGGCTCAATCATACCATGTCAAGAGTCCTTGATGAGAATAGTTTGGACTCAAATACTTTAAAATACTCCTGAAAACTCATAGCATGATTTAGGCCATACTTGACTGAATGGTGTTTTGTTTGCTAACATTTGTGTGAAATCGTTTACCTTGTTAAAGATGCTTTTTTATGTAATTCTCTACTATTTTGCAATGGACACTGTTTGCCACTGGTTTTAATTTGTCACATAAATCCCTGTCTAATTGCAGCTTTATTGTAGAAACAAATCTTTACTATAATCCAAAGCAAAAGCTCATCTCTAGACTTCAAAGACTAGATTTAATACTTCCCTTTGCAACACAATCCTTGCAACAGACCACGATTAGTCAGGGTAGGCAACAACACCATTATTCTCAACACAGGCACCCCACTGGCCTCCTCCTCTTCTCCCTATGCACTCACAACTGCGAGGCCAGGTTCTGCTCTACTTCCAGCTACAAATTCATAGCTGATGCCACTTTAGTCAGCTGAGCCTCAAAAGACATTGAGTCGGTGTACAGTAAGGAGATAGAGAGCCTAGTGACGTGCTGTCATAACAACTAACCTTGGCCCAGTGTCAGCAAAACAAAAGAGCTGGTCATTGACCTCAGCAAGGGAGACAGTGTGTATTTTTATATTACCTGTGCTGAGGTTGAGAAGGCTGAACGCTTCAAGTATCCTGAAGAGAACATCACCAATAATCTGTCCTGCTCAAACCATGTAGATTCTATGGCCAAGAAAGCCACCATTGTCTCTACTTCCTCAGAATGCCCTTGCCATGTTTTATCAATGCTCCATAGAAAGCATCCTGTCTGGATACATCGTGGCCTGGTGTGGCAACTGATCAGCCCCCAAATGCCAAGGAACTGAGGAAACTCATCACATCACAGAAACCAGCTCCCTCTTCATGGACTCTGCCCACATCCTTATTGCTCACAGAGCAGCCAACATAATCAAAGATCCCCCTGCCCTCCCCATCCCAGACAGTCGTTCTTCTGCCCTCTCCCATTGACTAGTAGATAGAAAGGCCTGAAAGCAGGTCTCTTTCTATCCCACTAGGCTAAGACTATTGAATGGTATCCTAATGCGATAAGGTCATCTCATGTCTTCACAGTTTGCCTCGGTGTGGCCTTGCATCTTATTGTTTGTCTGCGCTTTCTCTGTACCTGAGACACTTTATTCTGCATTCTGTTATTGTTTGCCCCTGTACCATCTCAAAGCACTATGGAATGATTGGTATGGATGACATGCAAAACAAAGGTTTTTACCAAACCTAGGTACCTGTGATAATAACAAGCCAATTTATCAATTTACTAGTGCAGCCTGAGCACAAAATAACTGATTCCTATCAAGGGTCACTATTACACCAGTCATTTAGTCTTTTTCTTGCATTTTGTACTCAAGGCAAACAGTTTTGTAAACAACTATCATTGGTGTTACCTGAACACAGGCAGGCGAGGCTTTAGCCAAGAAATTACTTTCGTATTTGGCACACAGAAAAGAAAATTAAGTAGGTCTTGGCACTAGTGCTCCACAAAAGTGGTTCAGTGGTGAGAGGTCATGATATTGTGATTAAGTCAAGGTACAGGTAGCAAGCAAAGCAGATTCATGGTTATATAGAAAAGCAGAAAGGTGGGCAAGAGGAAGAGGTTCACCTTAATGAATATCATGGAGACATCACGAAGGAATAAAGCATTATGAATTGCAGTCATAGAAGTGGGCTTTTGTGCCTTTATCTTGCGTGGTCTCAATAATATGTCAGCATGATAGCAACACTGAAGGTTTAAACAAACAAGGGTAAGCTTACAACTGAATGGAGACGATAAATTCCAAGGACAAGGGAGAGTAAAATGTTGTTATAAAAAACACTGTAATAGAAAGGACAAAGAGATTTCAAGAGTGCCCCAGTAAAGAAGCTGTTTATGATGAGTCAAAGATTTGGGAAAGGAATGACAGTGAAATGATTGAATTGTGAACATGAAGATTCAGCTTGGATCGCAGGTAAGGTATCTATTTATTTATTTATTTATTTAACATGATAGTGGGAGTAGTCCCCTCTGGCCCTTCAAGCCACACTGCCCCATTGACCCCTGACAGCCCAAATTAACCCCAGCCTAATCACGGGACAGTTTACAATGACCAATTAACCTACCTGGCATGTCTTTGGACTGTGGGAGAGAACCAGATCACCCAGGAAAAACCCACTCATTCCACGGGCAGGACATACAGAGACTCTTTACAGACAGTTCCAGGATTGAACTCCCAAATCTGATAGACTGAGTTGCAAGAGCATCGCGCTAACCACTATGCTACCGAATTGGGGGAGTGTTGCACTGTGACACATGATGTCTTCAACAAGAGATGAGAAACAGAAGCTTTATAAAGCCCTCCAGTAGTGTTAAATAGTCCATTACACAAGTTTAAAAAAGCAGAGGGGAGCTACTGATCCATTGTCCAACAATACCAGATAAAACAGAATTACCGAGTCATTATCACATTACTATGTGTGGGTGCCTACTCTCGGTAAATTGATTACTCTTCAGAATTATTTGATAGGTTGTCAAGTGCTTAAGGCCATTCCTAAGACTGATTACTCTACATAAATGTACTTTTCTTAAATTTCTGGGAGAGAAGGTCATATGAACGTTTGATGATGTACGCATTTCCATCCTAACTAATTGTTCCTAATCTGTTGCATCAAACAAATTGCTTGGAGGCCTTTCTCTATTTAATATATTTTCAAATAATAAGCAAGCTGAATATATGCTGCTCAATAGTGTATAATATCCTTGCAACTTTCATTTAGTCTCTCTGTTTATGAAGCCCCCAACTAAAAATAATCTTCTTAAATCATATTTTGATGAATAAAAACTTACAAAATCAATACAAAATGTTAATTTGTATTCTACACACAAAAATGTTTTCTACCAATTCTTTACTTAACACACAAGTGGGTTTCTAATAAAAGTGTCATAATTGATTGGAATAATTAAAGCTGTGCTTACAGGTCATACAAACAAGCAGACTTTAATATAACAAGCATGATATGACCACGAAGCAGCATTAAACAGAAAGAGTATTCTGTCTATCAAGATTGTTCTTCCACAATCCATATACAATTTCACACACATTGAAAACCTGGTTAAGAGACGGTAAGAAGGTTTCTCTTGTCCTTTTGGAAAAATGAACAAAAATTCCTCCCTATCTCTGTGTTTCTCAACCATTTGAGATGTTTACACATCCATAAATCTGGCATTTTGTACACCCATGATTTCTTTATTCTTTCGTCTTGGATGACTGTACTTTGAGACAATCAAGCTTCAAATCTGCAATCTCCTCTGCTCTGTACTCTCTTTTTCTCTCTTTTTGTCATCCTCAAACCATTCTCCTTCACTACGCTTTTGGTCTACTGATATCTTTCACTGTGATTCATTTTTTCGTGTTGTTAGAAATACCTTAGCGTACTTTTCTAAAGTTAAATGTGCACTACTAAAATAGGTTACTGCTGATTCCATTAAAAGAATTATCTTTGACTTTCTACTTAACTCTGTATGAAATTTAGTTGGCTCAAATTGTAATTTACACAAGATTAAAATAGTTTACTTAACCTTAACAAAACTTTCACGTGGTAAATACCAGATTCTGTAAGAACTGCATTTTGCCAAAGGAAATCTTCACATCATGCACCTATTTTTTGTTTCTTGATTTGACATGCATGACCTTACATATGCTTATAATAAAATCTATTCCATTGGCCCTGTGTCTAATTCAATTGGTTGCATTTGAAAACTTTCTCAGTTTCACAACGTCATCCATGAAAGCCTTAATGGATTCTTTCCTGCAGACAGGTAATGGAAGCTGTAACATCAACTGTAAAGAAGCTTGTATAACCCATGTTTTCATTGTCACAGCTCTATTCGGGATTCCACGCCAACTTCCTGCACTCAATTCACAATAAAAGGAGATTAACTGGTTCTTTGTAGGCAAGATCCAGTTTTGCATGCTTTGTTTGTCAAGTTTGTCTGTATGACCTTTAGAAAATAGTACATGGATAATAACACACTTCTAGATATATTAAAGGTGAAGATACCAATTCAGTGGAAGCTCTTTTAACTCATTCAGTGATAATCGGTCATATTTATAGTTCATATTTTGAATCTTAGCAGATCCTTTTAGAAATGAAATCTAATTCTCCCCTCCTGGTGTTAATTTCTCCAGGTTTTTGCCATGGAAATAATCTTGATTTGTCAGTAAAGAACAGACTCTGGATGCTGCTGTCCATTATGCAGTTCTCCTCTTTAAGCTACAGAAATGCGGCTTCTCCCTGTTAACATCCACAAGCATCAGCTTATTCCCATAACCGCAAGAACACCGTGATGTCCAAAAATCAGGTTAATTGAGATTAGTGCACATCCCTGGCTTTCAGGAATCAGAATCTTTCTTCTCCCTGGTACCTTTTCTCCTGCTTCGAGCTCCGAACAGTGGCACAAAATGCTGTATTAATCTACAATGACATTTTCAGCTTCGCTATTCTGAATAACAGTCTTAGTTACTTGCAGAACAATTAGCTTTTACAAAGCCTATATCCCCTGAAATCATGCTATTTAAAATGCCAGTGTTCTTTGTTCTCTCTGGGATCTGTGACCTGAGACCTCAAACACAATTTCATACATGTGCTCAGATGCTACACTCAGGGAAGGTCAAGGAAATACTGACTCTTAAGTTTCATAGCCTCAAAGGATCGTTTCAGCCTGTCACTGACCTCTGCCACATCTTACAATTTGCTGCTGACTTCTACATCCTGGAGGTCTCCCAGATTCCATACACAAAGAGAGGAAAATTCAGCTTTATCGCAGAACCCAACAGAGCTTAAGTACTTTGGGTACATTGTGCAGTTCCCTAAAATGTGGACATTCGGAGAATGCGTTGATAACTTCAGTTACCTCCTTGGATTCTGCTGCCACAAGAGCCTCACTGCAAACTAGATGGTCTTCATGGTCCCTTGTACAGGACACAGTTCTTTATCATGCTGTCCCTCTAAACCATGGGAAACATCCTCTCACTTGTTTGAATGTGAGGTACTGGCACTTGTCCAGGTGATACTATTCATCCTTGGAAACAGATTGAAAGAGCCAGTCGGGAGCATAGGGGACAATGATACTACAGCTGTTTGAAGTGATGTCTTTTTTTCTATCAAAGGATGACTAATTACACCGTGTGATAATCAGTATGCTCTTGCATCCAATGAATGCTATCATGATCGGGGATATGAGACTCCACTGACATGATAGGAGACACCAAAAATATCCCAGTAGTAAAAGATAATCGAGCTGTGGGAATTGAAGAATATAAAATAATCTCTACCTTCAGAGAAATATACCAAAGAAACAGAAGGTCAATAATTCACCTGTATCTGCTCTCCTAGATGCTAGGGTCTGGAACGAATCCCCAGGGCCAGATGGTCTGCATCCTAGAGTGCTTAAGGAAGTAGCCCAAGAAATAGTGGATGCATTAGTGATAATTTTTCAAAACTCATTAGATTCTGGACTAGTTCCTGAGGATTGGAGGGTGGCTAATGTAACTCCACTTTTTAAAAAAGGAGGGAGAGAGAAACCGGGGAATTATAGACCAGTTAGCCTAACGTCGGTGGTGGGGAAACTGCTGGAGTCAGTTATCAAGGATGTGATAATAGCACATTTGGAAAGCGGTGAAATGATCGGACAAAGTCAGCACGGATTTGTGAAAGGAAAATCATGTCTGACGAATCTCATAGAATTTTTTTGAGGATGTAACTAGTAGAGTGGATAGGGGAGAACCAGTGGATCTGGTATATTTGGATTTTCAAAAGGCTTTTGACAAGGTCCCACACAGGAGATTAGTGTGCAAACTTAAGGCACACGGTATTGGGGGTAAGGTATTGGTGTGGGTGGAGAATTGGTTAGCAGACAGGAAGCAAAGAGTGGGAATAAACGGGACCTTTGCAGAATGGCAGGCGGTGACTAGTGGGGTACCGCAAGGCTCAGTGCTGGGACCCCAGTTGTTTACAATATATATTAATGACTTGGATGAGGGAATTAAATGCAGCAT
Source organism: Mobula birostris (assembly GCF_030028105.1). Classification (NCBI taxonomy): domain Eukaryota; kingdom Metazoa; phylum Chordata; class Chondrichthyes; order Myliobatiformes; family Myliobatidae; genus Mobula; species Mobula birostris. The sequence goes on along the minus strand of NC_092376.1, from coordinate 87,731,831 downwards.
CTCCAAGTTTGCGGATGACACGAAGCTGGGTGGCAGTGTTAGCTATGAGGAGGATGCTAAGAGGATGCAGAGTGACTTGGATAGGTTGGGTGAGTGGGCAAATTCATGGCAGATGCAATTTAATGTGGATAAATGTGAAGTTATCCACTTTGGTGGCAAAAATAGGAAAACAGATTATTATCTGAATGGTGGCCGATTAGGAAAAGGGGAGGTGCAACGAGACCTGGGTGTCATTATACACCAGCCATTGAAAGTGGGCATGCAGGTACAGCAGGCGGTGAAAAAGGCAAATGGTATGCTGGCATTTATAGCGAGAGAATTCGAGTACAGGAGTAGGGAGGTACTACTGCAGTTGTACAAGGCCTTGGTGAGACCACACCTGGAGTATTGTGTGCAGTTTTGGTCCCCTAATCTGAGGAGAGACATCCTTGCCATAGAGGGAGTACAAAGAAGGTTCACCAGATTGATTCCTGGGATGGCAGGACTTTCATATGAAGAAAGACTGGATGAACTGGGCTTGTACTCGTTGGAATTTAGAAGATTGAGGGGGGATCTGATTGAAACATATAAGATCCTAAAGGGATTGGACAGGCTAGATGCAGGAAGATTGTTCCCGATGTTGGGGAAGTCCAGAACGAGGGGCCACAGTTTGAGGATAAAGGGGAAGCCTTTTAGGACCGAGATTAGGAAAAACTTCTTCACACAGAGAGTGGTGAATCTGTGGAATTCTCTGCCACAGGAAACAGTTGAGGCCAGTTCATTGGCTATATTTAAGAGGGAGTTAGATATGGCCCTTGTGGCTACGGGGGTCAGGGGGTATGGAGGGAAGGCTGGGGCGGGGTTCTGAGTTGGATGATCAGCCATGATCATAATAAATGGCGGTGCAGGCTCGAAGGGCCGAATGGCCTACTCCTGCACCTATTTTCTATGTTTCTATGTTTCTATGAATAGCTGCAGAGATAGCAGGCGTGTCAGCTGCAATTTAGCAAAACTCTCTGGGTTCTGCAAAGGCCTGAAGTATTGGAAAAGTACAAATATCATGCTATTACTCTATAAAAAGGGAGACGAAAAGGAGGAATCTAAGGGTTGGTTAGCCCAGGATCGGTCTTTGGGAAGATGTTAAAATTCATTATTAAAGAAAGAACTAGCAGGATATTTAGAAAGTTGTGAGATAACTAAGCTGAATTAATGTAGCTTTATGAAAGGAGAATCATGTTTGGTAATTTTTTGGAGCTCTTTGAAGATTCTGGGGAAACTTGTAGATAGAATGTGTTTAGATACCTAGATAAACGGTTACTAAACAAGGTGAGAATACATTGTGTCTAGGGTAGTACATGGGCAGGGGAGTGGCCAACTAAAAAAACAGTGTTCTCCCTCATCGTTCAGTGCAGGGGCCTTAGCTGTTTACAGTCTGTGTCAATAAAATGGATAAAGGGACAGGATGTCTTGCTACATATTTCCTGACGAGGAGAGTGCTGATGAGGAGGGTGCTGACGAGGAGGGTGCTGACGAGGAGGGTGCTGATGAGGAAGGTGCTGACGAAGAGGGTGCTGATGAGGAGGTTGCTGATGAGGAAGGTGCTGACGAGGAGGGTGCTGATGAGGAGGATGTTGATGAGGAGAGTGCTGACGAGGAGGGTGCTGATGAGGAGGGTGCTGACGATGAGGGTGCTGACGAGGAGGGTGCTGATGAGGAGGGTGCTGATGAGGAAGGTGCTGATGAGGAGGGTGCTGACGAGGAGGGTGCTGATGAGGAGGATGTAGATGAGGAGGGTGCTGACGATGAGGGTGCTGACGAGGAGGGTGCTGATGAGGAGGGTGCTGATGAGGAAGGTGCTGATGAGGAGGGTGCTGACGAGGAGGGTGCTGATGAGGAGGGTGCTGATGAGGAAGGTGCTGACAAGGAGGGTGCTGATGAGGAAGGTGCTGATGAGGAGGGTGCTGACGAGGAGAGTGCTAATGAGGAGGGTGCTGATGAGGAGATTGCTGATGAGAGGGTGCTGACGAGGAAGGTGCTGACGAGGAGGGTGCTGATGAGGAGGGTGCTGACGAGGAGGGTGCTGATGAGAGGGTGCTGACGAGGAAGGTGCTGACGAGGAGGGTGCTGATGAGGAGGGTGCTGACGAGGAGGGTGCTGATGAGGAGGATGTTGATGAGGATGGTGCTGATGAGGAAGGTGCTGATGAGGAGGGTGCTGATGAGAGGGTGCTGACGAGGAAGGTGCTGACGAGGAAGGTGCTGATGAGAGGGTGCTGACGAGGAAGGTGCTGACGAGGAGGGTGCTGATGAGGAGGGTGCTGACGATGAGGGTGCTGATGAGGAGGATGTTGATGAGGATGGTGCTGATGAGGAAGGTGCTGATGAGGAGGCTGCTGACGAGGACGGTGCTGACGATGAGGGTGCTGACGAGGAGGATGCTGATGAGGATGGTGCTGACGAGGAGGGTGCTGACGAGGAGGTTGTTGACGAGGAGGGTGCTGACGATGAGGTTGTTGATGAGGAGGATGTTGACGAGGACGGTGCTGACGAGGAGGTTGCTGACGAGGAGAGTGCTGATGAGGAGGGTGCTGATGAGGAGGATGTTGACGAGGAGGATGTTGACGAGGAGGGTGCTGATGAGGAGGGTGCTGATGAGGTTGCTGACGAGGAGTGTGCTGACGAGGAGGTTGTTGACGAGGAGGTTGTTGATGAGGAGGATGTTGACGAGGAGAGTGCTGACGAGGAGGGTGCTGACGAGGAGGGTGCTGACGAGGAGATTGCTGACGAGGAGGGTGCTGATGAGGACAGTGCTGACGAGGAGGATGTTGACGAGGAGATTGCTGACGAAGAGGGTGCTGATGAGGAGACTGCTGATGAGGAGGATGTTGAGGAGGGTGCTGACGAGGAGTGTTCTGACGAGGACGGTGTTGACGCGGAGGATGTTGACGAGGAGGATGTTGACGAAGAGGGTGCTGATGAGGAGGGTGCTGACGAGGTTGCTGACGAGGAGGGTGCTGATGAGGACAGTGCTGACGAGGAGGATGTTGACGAGGAGATTGCTGATGAGGACGGTGCTGATGAGGAGAGTGCTGACGAGGAGGGTGCTGATGAGGAGGATGTTGATGAGGACGGTGCTGATGAGGAGGGTGCTGACGAGGTTGCTGACGAGGAGGATGTTGATCAGGAGGATGTTGATGAGGAGGGTGATGACGAGGAGGGTGCTGATGAGGATGGTGCTGACGAGGAGGTTGCTGACGAGGAGGGTGCTGATGAGGATGGTGCCGACGAGGAGGATATTGATGAGGACAGTGCTGACGAGGAGGGTGCTGACGAGGAGGGTGCTGATGAGGAGGTTGCTGACGAGGAGGGTGCTGACGAGGAGGGTGCTGATGAGGATGGTGCTGACGAGGAGGTTGCTGACGAGGAGGGTGCTGACCAGTAGGGTGCTGATGAGGATGGTGCTGACAAGGAGGGTGCTGATGAGGAGGTTGCTGACGAGGAGGGTGCTGACGAGGAGGGTGCTGATGAGGAGGGTGCTGATGAGGATGGTGCTGACGAGGAGATTGCTGACGAGGAGGGTGCTGACCAGTAGGGTGCTGATGAGGATGGTGCTGACAAGGAGGGTGCTGATGAAGAAGGTGCTTACGAGGAGGGTGCTGACGAGGAGGATGTTGATGAGGACGGTGCCGATGAAGAAGGTGCTGATGAGGAGGGTGCTGACGAAGGGGGTGCTGATGAAGAGGGTGCTGACGAGGAGGTTGCTGACGAGGAGGGTGCTGACCAGTAGGGTGCTGATGAGGATGGTGCTGACAAGGAGGGTGCTGATGAAGAAGGTGCTGACGAGGAGGGTGCTGACGAGGAGGATGTTGATGAGGACGGTGCCGATGAAGAAGGTGCTGATGAGGAGGGTGCTGACGAGGAGGGTGCTGATGAAGAAGGTGCTGACGAGGAGGGTGCTGACGAGGAGGATGTTGATGAGGACGGTGCCGATGAAGAAGGTGCTGATGAGGAGGGTGCTGATGAAGAGGGTGCTGACGAGGAGAGTGCTGATGAGGACGGTGCCGATGAAGAAGGTGCTGATGAGGAGGGTGCTGACGAAGAGGGTGCTGATGATGAGGGTGCTGACGAGGAGAGTGCTGATGAGGAGGTTGTTGATGAGGACAGTGCGAATGGATACAGGAAGGTTAAGCAAAGAGGTCAAAGTTGGCACCTGACGTATAATATCAGAATAATGTCAGAATGTATAATGACATATAATGCCAGAACTTGTGAGATATCCACTGAGAAAGGAAAAACAAATATCTAAATGCAATATATCGGTTTCCTCTCTCATTCCAAAGAAGTACCAGTTAATAGGTTCACACACAGAATGCAGGCAGCATCTGTGGAAATGAGTAGAGTCGACGTTTGAGGCTGAAACCCTTCGGCAGGGCTGGAGAAAAAAAGATGAGGAGTAGATTTAAAAGGTGGCGGGGGGGGCGGGTGGGAGAAACACAAGGTGATGGGTGAAACCAGGAAGGCGGGGGATGAAGTAAGGAGCTTGGAAGTTGATTGGTGGAAGAGATACAGGGCTGCAGAAGGGGGAATCTAATAGAAGAAGACAGAAGGCCATGGAAGTAAGAAAAGGGGGAGGCGATGGGCAGGCAAGGACAGAAGGTGAGGGAGGGAAAAGGGAATGGGGAATGGTGAAGGGTGCGCATTACTGGAAGTTCAAGAAATCTATGTTCATGTCATCAGGCTGGAGTCTACCGAAACGGAATATAAAGTGTTGCTCCTCTAACCTGAGTGTGGTGTCATCACAACAGTAGAGCAGGCTATGGATTAATATTTCCAGTTAAATGGTCATTGTAAATTGTCCTGTGATTATGCTAGGGTTAAATAAGTGAGTTGCTGGGCAGTGTGGCTCAGTGGGCTGGAAGATCCTTTCCCATGCTGTATCTCTGAATAAATAAATACAAATGTTTCTGTACAACAGTATGTGGGGGTCCTAATACTTGAAACACAACATGTTGGCACAAAGGAAAACAAATAATTGCGATCTCAGCATTTAGTACAATGTACAGTATGTGGAGTAGAAAAGTAATTGATGCATCTTTACAGAACGCCGGTGAGACAGTCCCTGGGGTCCTGCATATACATTTGGCAACTACGTATAAGGAAGGATGTGCCTGTATTAGAAGCAAGACAGAGAATGTAATTAGGATGATTGCTGGGATGAAGAGGTTGAAGAATGAAGAGAGATTGAGCATAGAAGAAAGTGATTTTGCTCAAACATATAAGCTTCTGAGAGCTGTTTGAAACAAATTATTTTCCACTCCTTTGTTGTTTCTTTCCTGGTCCAGGACATGGTTTTGGCTGGTCAGGTTGCTGGGTTAGTAAATAGAAAGAGAGATTGGATGTCCATTTCCAATTTAACATCATTAGCCAATTCTCCTTTGAGATAGGTGTAGCTGGAATCCTTTGTTCTCCCATCCATCTAAAGCTCCTCAGTGCAGCTAGGACATTCAAGCTCTCTTGTTGCTTCTCCAGCAGTACCGTGCTCATTGACAGCCCCCAGATGCATTGATTGAAAACCAGAAGAACATAGAATAGTACAGGCCCTTCAACCTGCAATGTTGTGCTGAATTAATTAAATTAGGAATAAAAAGTTCAACTCAACTAATCCCTTCTGCCTACACAAAGTCCATATCCTTCCATTTCATGGACATCCATGTGCTTCTCAAAGAGACTCTTGAACAACTCTAGCATGTTTTCCTTCACCAACAGCCCTGGCAGCACATTCCAAGCACCCACTACTCTGTGTAAAAATCTCGCTCTGCACATCTCCTTTCAACCAAGTTAAATGAATGCCCTCAGGGTATTAGGCCTTTCAACCCTGGGAAAAGAAACTATCTATGCCACTCATAAACTTATAAAGCTGTATCCAGTCTCTCCTCAGACTCTGCCATTCTTGAGAAATAAAACCAAGACTGTCATCCTCTCCTTATAGCACAAGCACTCTCGTCCAGAATTCTGGTAAAACTCCCAAAACTACAACATTATTGCAGTAATGAGATCTTTAGAATTGAATGCCGTACTCCAGATGTGATATCATTACATTCAGTGGACACTGCATTAGATACCTCCAGTTTTGACAGTGAGTATAAAAAGCATTGAGCTCATCTGGGAGAAAAACCTTGCTGTCCCCTACAGTATGCTGCCTGGTTTCTGTTTGTAGAGGTGAAAGCATTTGAGCCCTGCTTCAGCTGTCGAGCATCCTTCAGTGATTTACTTTTGGTCCAGAAATGCCACTTCACATGTGAGCTGGCTCTCCAGAGGTCGTACATGGACCTCTTATATTTCCTTTGTCACCGGACCAGAACGCCAATGATCTGGCCCTCAGCAGAGTGCACAGTAACATTAAATTTAAATTCCTAAAGAGCAAAACTTCACTTTTGGCCAAATTAAATTCCTTCTGTCATTTCTCCACCCACATCTACAGCTGACCTATATCCTACCGTATCCTTTGCCAGTCCTCTATGCTATTCACAACACCAATCTTTGTATTATCCGTAAACTTACTAACCCACCACCTACATTTCCATCTGAGCCATTGAGGTATACCTGAGCAGATTGGGTCCACTACAGATCCCTATGGAATGCCGCCAATTACAGACTTCCAGCCAGAATAACTCCCTTCCAGCATACACTCTGTTTTCTGTGGGACAGGGAAATTCTGAATCCAATGGCCAGTTCATCACGGATCCAATGCATCTCGATGTTCTGGATGAGCCTCCCCTGAGGGACCTTGTCAAATACCTTACTTAAATCCATGTAGACAACATCCACAGCTCTACCTTCTTAATCACTTCCACCACCACCTCAAAAAAATCAGTCAGGTTAGTAACACTTAACTTGCCTCACACAAAGTCATGTGGTCTATTCCTGATTCGGCCATGGCTTTTCAATGCTTACAAATCCTCTCTGAAAGGATCATCCCAGTTACTTCCCTTTCACTTATATGAGTCTCAATGGTCTATGGTTTTTGGGATTATCCATATTTCCCTTCTTGAATAATGCAACATTAGATACCAGCAAGTCCTCCGAGATCTCTCCTGTGGCTGGAGAGAATATGAAGATATTGGTCAAGGCCCTGTGGACATTCACCTTAGTATTCTTTAAGAGACCCAACCCTACCTCCTTCTTTTCTCAAAATGCCACGGCATATTAAGAAACTCCACACTGATCTCCCTATCCTCCACATCCCTCTCCTTGGTAAATAATGATATTATTTATGGTATTATTTATTAATGATATCATTTATGGCCTCACCCACTTCTGCCTCCGAGTGCATGTTTCCTCCTTTATCCTCGAGTGATTCAATCCTTGTGCTTTTGGTGAATCTGCAGAGTGCCTCTTTATTCTGACTTACCAAGGACTTTTCATGGCCCCTCCTAGCTTTCCTAATCCCCGTTTTAAATTTTTTCCTGGTTTCTTTATAATCTTCAAGGTTCTGTTTGATTTTATCTTCCTAATCCTTACATATGCTTCCTTTTTCTTCTTAGCTAAATTTACTACTTCTCTCAACAAAGTAAGTTTCCCTTACTTTGCCATCCTCACCCTTCCTTCTCACCAGAGCATACCTGTTCTGTACTCTGTGCAGTTAATTCTTAAACTGCATATCAGGTGTGCACTTGCTCAAATACAGTTGTTCCCAATTAACTTTCCTAATTTCTGCCTAATACTCTTCTAATTTTCCCCTCTCCTGTAAGGTCTATACTTACCTTTATTTGTAGCTTTCTTAAAACTCATCTCTGTAACCTAAATATTCTCCCACTGAAAGATGAGTCACTTGGCCAGGTTCATTACCTAAAAAGAGGTCTAGTATGGACCCTCATCTTGTTGGACTACTAACATATTGATTTAAGAAACTCTCTGAATTCTCCAAACAAATGGTGCCCTGTCTTAACCTTCTGTCAGTGCATATTGGGAATTTGGAGTCACACACGATAACAATCATGTTGTTTTAAGACCTTTCCTTAATCTGGCTCCATACTTGTTCCTCAATGTCCTGGTGACTGTTCAGGTGTGGTTTGGGGTCTGCAGTATAATCCCGTAATGATTGCACCTTTCTTATTTTTGATTTCTTCCCTCATAGTCTCAGTGGATGAACCCTCTCTCATGTTCTCTCTGAGTGCAACAGATTCACTGCCCCCTCTCCGTCGCCTTTCCATGCCCCCTCATCTATCTTTTCTAAAACACTGAAACTCAGGAACTCTAAGCATCCATTCCTGTCCCCCTCTTAATCAAATATCTGTTATGGCTACAAGATCATAGCTGTAGCTATAACACTGATCTAAATTCATCACCCTTACCCATAATACTCTAAGCACTTCAGCCTGTCCATCCCATTGTGTCTATTACTTTCCTCTTGTCTATAATGTGGTGATAACCTCTACCTTCTCCCAGTGCCCTTCACTTTCTGACCTGGTACCATAGTTCCTGCACCCCTGTCAAACTAGTTTAAACCCTCCTGAGTAGCACAACTGAAACTCCCAGCCAAGATATTGGTTCCCCTCCAGTTAAGGTGCAACCCCTCCCTCTTGTACAGGTCACCCTTGCCCCAGAAGAGGTTCCAATGAAACCCTGACCTGCACCAGTTCCTTCACCGTATATATATCAATTCCACCTTCTTGTTCCTACGCTGACTAGCATCTAGTGTCCTGTTCATTAGGTGTGACCACCTCACTGAAGGCCATGTCCATGATATTCTCAGCATCACGAATGATGCTACATCCAACCCCATCTCTTTTCCCTTCACATGGTCAGTCAGGAGAAGAAACAGGACACACTTCCTTCAATGAAGTCCTCAGGGACACTGGAACTCTCCCTCATCTCCCACATCCTGCAGAAGCATAGCACTGCCTAAACCAATCCCAGCTGCTCTAGTAGAGACAATAATTTTCAAAAAAACCTCTCCTGCCTCCTCTTACCTGTGCCTCCTCTTCGCACCAAAGCCCCCTGAGCCAAAGACTCAACACTTATACAGAACAACGATACCTACACCTCAAACCCGGCCAATCCAAAATGGTCACTCTACTAGAGCCTGCTTCCTTTTTACACCTGCAAGAAGCGACTGGGCAGCAAGCTGATAATTGATAAACAATTGTCAATAAGCTGCTTCTGCAACTGCAGACACTGGAGTCGTTTTCCACGTGACATGACTCACGTTGTCTGAACAAAACATGCACTGTACATGTTTATACAAAACAAGCATTTAATTTCCAAAGGTGTCTTCCTTTTTTATTATAGTGTCTGCCAAGTCCCACCACTACCTTGTCATGATGCCTTCCTTAATTTTATCCCTCCATCCTCCACTTGGGTTCTTTCTGCCCTCATGTCTTTACAGCAACCTTTCAATAATCTTCCCTTCCAAGAATCTCCCTTTGAGATTCTCTTGACATCTCCTAAAGACACAATGAGATATTTAATGTCTCCTTCTATTACCTCCCGGTATGCCATTTCCTCTCAAACCTAATCCTGGTGATTCTCTTCTGATGTTGTTCACCCCACACAGTGGAAGGCCTATAGATCTGCAATGAGCGGTAATCAACAGTTTTCTTTTCATTACAACATACTTTCTTGGTCTGCATGAGGAAATAGATCTTTGAGATCTTCGAGATAATCCTGGTACAATTTCATTGACATGAGGGCCATGATGAAAACCTAAGTGTGTGCTGACACCTCCACCCAGTAAAAATCTCATGCGTTGTTCCATATTTTACCATTTGCCCCATCAAGACCATAATGGTGACAATCTGGTTACCGTCAGTAAACCACCACCTTCTGGCACTTTCTCCTCCTCATATCATCTTAGTCTAGTACACTGTCTTGCATCTTATTTCAAAGTATTATGCTGCATCAATCCCCAAACCTCAGTACAAATGCTCTCAGCAAAATATCAGCTTTATACTGAATGGCTCCTCATTGTCAGTGATTTCAATGCAGACCTTATTTCATTTTACTCTCTCCTCTGAGTTAATTGGCTTTCTCTCTTTCCTTCTTTCCTTCCTTAATTCCTCCTATACTCCCTAACCTACTCTCAGTCACCACTGGTACTTGGGATCTCATGAGACACCATGAACCCAATCACCTCAACAAGTCGTTCGCTTGTGATCTTCTTACATCCTTCTCCATTCTGACGAGTTCTACTTCCTTCAGTGTCTGCTGTTGCAAACAGCCAGGTTCACCTGCATCTGCACTTTCAAAACCTTATCATCTCATCTCCCAAACTTTAAAGGTCCATACACCACAGTGTTTCTACCTGCCCATGCAAATATTAGTTTTGGTTTGATGTATGAACTTATTTCAAAGATTACTGTTTCTCACTCCAGTTGCTTCATCTGGTGTAGACCTCATCTGTTCCCTTAAGTCCAACGAATGTAAACGTGAAAAGAGCTGGCAGGAAAGTGGCTTAGACATTTTCTATTTTATATGGCTGGACCAAATAAAGCAGGAAAAGATAGGCCCTGCGCTTATTCAGCAAAACTGCTTTCTGTTCTGATGTTCTCATTGCTTATTTACCATGTCAGAGAGGTCAGCCACTCCACCAGTTCCATGAGGCTCCCAGAAGAGCATCAGTCCAATTTCTCTTCTTTATATTTCTCAGCTCAACTGCATCATAATCTCATTCAAATGCCCATGAAAAAAACAAATTCTCTTTAATTTTGTTACCACTGTGCTACACCAAGGAATAGTAGCAAATTAAGCTGACAGCCAGCAGTACTGGCATGTGAGTGGCAGCCAATACATCTGATAGAAATGCACAGGGTCATGAGAAAAAGGTATAAATATCCGCTTCCTGGGCTGGGGGTATCTTCTTTTTAGCCAAGTTCAACTTTCTAAGCACAGCAGCTGACACACACCTGGCAATCTATTGCCATTGGGTAGGAGGTACAGAAGCCTGAAGGCACAAACTCAGCAACTCAGGAACAGCTTCTTCCCCTCTGGCACTCGATTCCTGATTGGACATTGAACCTGTAAACACTGCTTCAATGCATATTATTTCTGTTTTTGCATTATTTTAAATCTCCATTGTACATATACTGTAATTTATTTATTTATTTATTTATTTTTCTCTTCTATATTATGTATTGCATTAAACTGCTGTTGCTAAGATAACAAATTTCACGACGCATGCCGGTGATAATAAACCTGATTCTGACATCTGGAAATCAAAATGTTGTTTTGGGTGTTACATACCTCATGGATATCTTGTGACTGTCTTATGACCATGGTGTAATGCTTTTTTTTTGTTCGAGGTCACCTGATGTAATTTTCCCGCCAACGGGAGGTCACATGATGACCTGTTCTCCACAGGTATATAAAAGTGAGACCCCTTGGGTGACGCAGTTTGTTTTCCAGTGAGAACGTTAGCCAGAGACTCCGCTCCATTGCGTGTTTTTTTATGCCGCAGTTTCGATTTAAAACTGAGTTCTACATTCTATTGTAAGGTACAACAGTGCTGGACTGGCAATTTCTGCCAGGTTTGTTGATGTATCTTTTCAGCAGTATCGGAGAGTGAAGACTTTATCGAAGTACAGGATCTGAAGGATTAGGAGAAGTCGGGAATGTTCGGCAGTTTAATAAAGGATCGACCTTATTGAGTCTTCGTTGAAGAAGTAGTGACCTGCATCAAAGATAACTCCTGCCAAAAGAGTAAGGAAATTCATGCAAGATTTGCTCTGTAGAAATAAAGGTCAGTTGTTTCTAAGCCGCTTATTTCCTTCATTGTGAATCCTTTGGACAGAACCAGCAGGAAAGTCGCATCTATGAAGAAATCCTTCTCCAGAGAAGTCTCTCCCAATTGAATGTATAAATCTGCTGGACTTTAAAATTTACCATTTTAAGAACTGTATTTGACTTTACCATTTTAAGAACTGTTTTTGCATTTATTTCTTTAAGAACCAGTACCGAGTGGCGATTTGTTAAATGGCCGCATATCAGTTAACTTCCGGTTAAAGTTTTCATTTTTTTTTATTGTTTATCCGTATTTAATAAATGTTTGGTTGTTTTTATATAACCTGACTCGATTGATATTCATTGCTGCCGGTTACGTAACAGAAATTTTGGGGGCTCGTCCGGGATCTTGTTCCAAATTTTTGAGCTTAGGTGCTTGTTTAATTGCCATTCTGATTTGGAAAGGGAAATACCCGATTTGCTTTTAGTTTGATTGGTGTGTGAGTGGTATTCGGCAGCAATGAATTTTGATGACTTTTTTGATTCGCGTGACCTGGAGTTTTTAGAGAATGCGAGAAAACCTGTTGTATCAGAGATAGCTAAGAGATTGAACTTTAAGGGAATTACGAAGGGTACAAAGAAGGCCTTAATTCAAAGATAAATCATGAAGCATTATATAAGTTTGGAAAAATTTGATGATGAGGTGTTAGATATGTTTCCAATGAATACACTGGAAATGCAGTTACATCTTGAACAGATAAAGTTTGAACGACTTAAAGAGGAAATGGCCTAAAGAGAGGCAAATAAAAAGAGGGAATTTGAAGAAAGAGAGGAAAGTAAAATTTAAAGAAAGAGAAGCTGAAAACCAGAGGAAATTTGAGTTAGAGATGGAGAAATTAAGGATGGGAGATCAGTCTTCTGGTTCAAAGAAACAGTTTATTGCTAGTCATGAGGTTATTTTGGCTCCACCATTTAATGAAGCTGAAGTGGACAAATATTTTCAGCATTTCAAAACTGTTGCTTTGAGTTTAAAGTGACCGGAAGAGCAATGGCCAGTGATGTTACAAAGTGTAATTAAAGGCAAGGCACAGCAAGTTTATACAGCTTTAAATGCTGAGCAAGCACTGGATTATGATATTATTAAGCAGAATATATTGAAGGCATATGAGCTGGTTCTGGAAGCATATAGAAAAAATTCAGAAATTTGAAGAAATCTGTGCAAAAAACTTATGTGGAATTTGCCTATGAGAAATCTGTGTGTTTTGAGAGATGGGTTTCCTCTAAAAATGTGAATGGGGAGTATAATAAAATAAAAGAGTTGATTTTACAGGAGGAATTTTAAAGAAGCATTCCTGTTGAAGTGAGAATATACTTAAATGAAAGGGACACTGCTACATTGCAGGAGACTGCTAAATTAGCTGATGAGTATACTTTAATTCATAAGAATAAATTTTCTTCAGGTAGAACTTTTAAAAGGAAAAATAGCACAGAGAGTCAAGGTAAACCAGAAATTAAATCTGAAGTTAGTGAGAAAGGTAAGGATGAAGGGAGATATGTGAAGGAAAGATATTTTGGTATTATTTCTAATTATTGTAAGAAACCTGGACATGTGATAGCTAACTGCTTTCGATTGAAAAAGAAAGAGAAGGAAGCAGTCCCAGATGCTTGTGTGCAGCATATTGAAACACCTGTAAATTCACAGAGTTCGATAAATACCAATGAAGTTTTGTCAGAGTCTGAACAAGTTAAGAGGGGACATAAACATTTTATAACCGAGGGATTTGTATCCTTCAAAGAGGGATCCACTCCAGTGCCAATAAGAATCCTTAGAGATACTAGAGCTTCTCAATCACTTATATTAGACAGTGTGCTAAAGTTTATTGATGAGTCTGATATTGATGAGGTAAACTATATAAGCAGGGTTGGGAGTGCCCTTATGCCAACACATTAATGTAGAGTAAATTTAAGGTCAGGATTAGTTACAGAGGTTGATAAAGTAGGACTACAATCCAGTTTACCTGTGAATGATGTTTCTCTTTTCTTGGGGAATGACTTAGCAGGTGGACAAGTTTTTCCTGAAGTGCATTTAACAACAAATCCTAATTCTGAGAAACCACAGAAGGATTCTAACACAGATTCTTCCTGTGTTGTAACCCGAGCTATGGCTAAAAAGACTGATGTACAGGATGAGGTTGTTACCCATGACTGTTCAACTCAAGATTCAAATTTTGAGGATGTGTCAGAAACTTTCTTACCTACATTATTTGATCAGGATTTTGGTGGTAAGTCTGACCAGGAAGATTTGTCTTTATCTCAGAAGGAGTTGATAGCAGAGCAAAGTAGGGATCCTGAGATAGTTAAATTAAAGGAACAAGCTCTTCCAGACAGTGAAATTGAAAACGTGCCAGTAGGGTATTATTTTGAAAAGGGAGTATTACTGAGAAAGTGGAGATCACCTACAATTCCTGCAAGTGAGGAATGGGAAGTTAATCACCAGGTAGTAGTTCCTAAAGTTTATCAAAATGAGATTTTAACTATGGCTCATAGTATACCTTTGGGTGACCTTCTAGGGGTAAAGAAAACTACGAACAAGGTTTTTAAACACTTTTATTGGTCTAGTTTAGGAAAGATGTGGCGACATTTTGCAGAACGCGCCATACATGTCAAATTGTGGGTAAACCTAATCAAGTTACTCTAGTGGCCCCACTGCAACCAATTCCAGCATTGGTGAGCCGTCTTCCAAAATTATTGTAGATTGTTTAGGCCCATTGCCAAAACCTAAAACTGGACATCAATATTTGCTGACCATTATGTGCACAGCATCTAGGTTTCCAGAGGCAGTACTTCTTAGGAATATAACAGCCAAAACAGTGACAAAAGCTCTTATAAAATTCTTTACTAATTTTGGGTTGCCTAAGGAAAAACAATCAGATCAAGGTAGTAATTTTATGTCTGGATTGTTTCAGCAGATAGTTTATAAACTGGGAGCAAAACAGATTACCTCATCAGCCTATCATCCAGAATCGCAAGGAGCCCTGGAGACATTCCATTCTACCTTAAAAACTATGATTAGGACGTATTGTGTGGAAAATGAAAAGGACTGGGATGAAGGTGTACGTTTACTACTTTTTGCAGTAAGGGAGGCAGTACAGGAATCATTAGGTTTTAGTCCTTTTGAACTTGTATTTGGGCATAGAGTTCAAGGGCCTTTGGCCTTGTTGAAAGAACAGTGGATTAATAAAGAGGTACACATTAATTTGCTAGATTATGTTTAAAGAAAGATTATATAAAGCTTGTAGCTTGGCCAAGGCAAATTTAAAATTGGCTCAAGAGAAGATGAAGACTTGGTATGATAAGGAAGCTAGAATGAGGTCATTTAAATCTGGAGATAAGGTGTTGGTTCTTTTCTCGGTGCAAATGAACCCATTACAAGTTAAATTTCATGGTCCTTATGAGATTAAATCTAAGGTAAATGATGTGGATAACATGATAAAAACCCCAGATCTAAGAAAGACAACACAGCTGTGTTATATAAATATGATAAAACCGTATTATGAGAGAGAAGCTGCTACTATGACTGTTGTGATCAATAAAGAGTCTGATCTTTCTAAAAACTTAATGGATGATTCATCTGAAACTCATTTTAAACCCAACATTATTTCAGCCAGGTTACCAAATTCAAAGATCCTAGAAAATATTGATGAGAAATTAACTTATTTACAGCCAGAGCAGAGAGAGCAGGTGAAACAGTTAATTTTTGAATATAGAGATTTATTTCCAGATGTTCCTAGAAGAACCACTGTAGCTTCACATGATGTAGATGTCAGAGATGCAAAACCCATAAAACAACATCTGTATCGAATGAACTGGGAAAAATGTGAACTTGCTGAACAAGAAATTAAGTATATGTTAGAGAATAATATTATTAGACATTCCAATTCGAATTGGAGTTCACCGTGTGTTATGGTGCCTAAACCAGACAATAGTAATAAGTTTTGTACAGATTACAGGAAAGTGAATGCTGTGACAAAAACTGATGCATATCTAATTCCTAGGGTAGATGATTGTGTGGATAAAGTTGGACAAGCCAAATTCCTTACAAAGATTAATTTGTTAAAAGGTTATTGGTGTGTTCCTTTGATGGATAGAGCTGGAGAGATTTCTGCATTTGTAACCCCATCTGGGTTATGTGAATATAATGTTCTTCCATTTGGGATGAAGAATGCACCAGGTACTTTTCAGAGGATGATTAATAGTGTGATTCATGGATTAAAAGATACAGATACCTATATTGATGATTTAGTTACAGGAAATAATATGTGGAAAGCACATATTACTGCGGTGGAGAAACTATTTGAGAGACTTTCAAAAGCTAACTTAACTATTAACTTAGCTAGAAGTGAATTTGGTCATGCCACAGTGACTTACCTTGGTTATGTTGTGGGTCAGGGGAAATTAACTCCTGTTCAAGCAAAAGTTCAGGCAATTTTAGAAGTACCCACTCCAATTGGTAAGAAAACTCTCAGAAGATTCTTGGGTATGGTAGGATATTACAGAAAATTTTGTAAGAATTTTGCGAATATTGCTCTTCCATTAACTAATCTCTTGAAGAAAAATGAAAAGTTTGTTTGGACAGATCCTTTTCAGGAAGCATTTGATAAATTGAAAACTATAATATGCAGTCAACCTGTGCTCAAATCTCCTGACTTTGAAAAAACATTTTCGTTAGCTGTAGATGCTTGTGATGAAGCTACAGGAGCAGTGTTGCTTCAAAGAGATGATGGTGATGAAGTTGATCGTCCGGTAGCTTATCTTTCTAAGAAATTTAATGCCCATCAAAGAAATTATTCAAAAATAGAAAAGGAATTATTATCCCTTGTTTTGGCTTTACAACATTTTGAAATGTATGTTAGTACTACTCATAAACCACTCACAGTTTATACTGATCATAATCAGTTAGTGCTTTGAGTGAGATGAAAAACAAAAATAGAAGATTGTTAAATTGGAGTTTAATGTTACAGGACAATAATATTTTGATCACTCATATTAAAGGTAAAGATAATGTGATCGCTGATAGTCTATCTAGATGTTAAATGTACAATGTAAATATTTTTGGAGTGGTATTTTAACATTTGTAACACTCCTACTGTATATTTGTAAAGTTCTGAAAGATAATACTATATATTGTGTATGTTGTAAACTTTATACCTTTGTATTTTTTTTGTAAATAGTTAATTGTTAAAATTTTGCTTTTAAAAGACCAAAAATGTTTTGGACGGAGGTGTTACATACCTCATGGATATCTTGTGACTGTCTTATGACCATGGCGTAATGGTTTTTTTTGTTGGAGGTCACCTGATGTAATTTTCCCACCAATGGGAGGTCACATGATGACCTGTTCTCCACAGGTATATAAAAGTGAGACCCCTTGGGTGATGCAGTTAGTTTTCCAGTTAGAACGTTAGCCAGAGACTCCGCTCCATTACATGTTTTTTATGCCGCAGTTTCGATTTAAAACTGAGTTCTACATTCTATTGTAAGGTACAACAGTGCTGGACTGGCAATTTCTGCCAGGTTTGTTGATGTACCTTGTCAATAGTATCGGAGAGTGAAGACTTTATCGAAGTACAGGATCTGAAGGATTAGGAGAAGTCGGGAATGTTCGGCAGTTTAATAAAGGATCGACCTTATTGAGTCTTCGTTGAAGAAGTAGTGACCTGCATCGAAGATAACTCCTGCCAAAAGAGTAAGGAAATTCATGCAAGGTTTGCTCTGTAGAAATAAAGGTCAGTTGTTTCTAAGCCGTTTATTTCCTTCATCGTGAATCCTTTGGACAGAACCTGCAGGAAAGTTGCGTCTATGAAGAAATCCTTCTCCAGAGAAGTCTCTCCCAATTGAATGTATAAATCTGTTGGACTTTCAAATTTACTATTTTAAGAACTGTATTTGACTTTACTGTTTTAAGAACTGTTTTCGCACTTATCGCTTTAAGAACCAGTACTGAGTGGCGATTTGTTGAATGGCCGCATATCGGTTAACCTCCAGTTAAGGTTTCCGTTTTTTTTATTGTTTATCCATATTTAATAAATGTTTGGTTGTTTTTATATAACCTGATTTGATTGATATTCATTGTTGCCGGCTATATAACATGGGTAAGTTAAACTTCCAATCAACACACTTTATTCAGTTTCCTGTCATAAATGGAGACAGTCTTCAGTTTGTAAGGTAAATGGCAAGGAATGATCAGTTTGAAGTTGAAAGAACAGCTTTCAAACAGGCACAATGCCTATAGAACTTGAGACCGGGTATCTGGAGGTTTTGTTCATTACAGCCGGGGACTTTAACCAGGCCAACCTCAGAAAGTCTCTGCCAAAGTTATACCAATATGTCTCCTGCCCCACTAGAGGCCCGAATATACTTGACCACTGCTACACAGCAGTCAAGGATGCCTACTGTTCCGTCCCATGCCCTCACTTTGGAAAATCAGACCATCAGGCCGTACTCCTCCTCCCAGCTTACAAACAGAAACTGAAGCGAGAGGTCATGGTGTCAAAAGTAGTGCCGCGTTGGAAGGAGGAAACTGATGAGGTCCTACGTGACTGCTTTGAATTGGTGGACCGGTTAGTATTCAAGGACTTGGCAGCTAACCTTGATGAGTATGCCTCGGCTGTCACGGACTTTATTTGGAAATGCATGGAGGACTGTGTGTCTCGCAAGACAATCCGGGTATTAGCTAACCGGAAACCTTGGATAAATTATGAGGTCAAGTCACTTTCAAAGGCTGGAGCTGCGGCTTTTAGGTCCGGGGATACCAGTCGCTACACAGAATCCAGGCGTGAACTCCGGAAAGCCATTAAGGGTGCCAAGAGGCAATATCGAGCCAAATTGGGAGCCTAGGCTAACCAAAGGGATGCCAGTAGACTATGGCAGGGTCTAAATGAGATCACTGGGCGCAAAGAAAAGGCTGGGAATATCAATAACTATGGTGCTTCTCTTCCTGATGAACTTAACGTATTCTACGCAAGATTCGAACAGAAGAGGAGCGTCCCGCTCCCTCCAGATGCACCGGACGTGGTGGCATCGAGATTCATCGTCACCGAGGAGGACGTTAGAAGGGCCTTCCTGAAGATAAATCCAAGCAAGGCGATGGGCCCAGATGGTGTCCCAGGACGAGTTCTCCGGGCCTGTGCAAGCAAGCTAACTGGACTGTTTGCTGACATCTTCAACCGCTCCTTGCTTCAGTCTAAGATCCCCTCGTGTTTTAAGAAGGCAACGATAATCCCAGTGCTGAAGAAGAGCAAGGTGGCATGCCTGAATGACTATCGACCTGTGGCTCTGACATCAATTGCTATGAAGTGCTTCGAGAGATTGGTTATGGCACACATTAACCATAGCCTACCGGTCAACCTCGACGCTTTGCAGTTCGCCTACCGGAGCAACAGGTCAATGGCAGATGCCATCTCTCTGGCCCTACATTCCTCCTTAGAACACCTGGAGAATAAAGACGCATATGTAAGGCTCCTTTTCATTGACTACAGCTCTGCCTTTAATACCATCATTCCAAATAAACTGATTCCTAAGCTCCGGAACCTGGGCCTTAGCACTCAGATCTGCAGCTGGATCTTCAACTTCCTCACAGACAGGACCAGGCTGTAAAAATAGGGGACAAGCTCTCCTCTACAATCACTCTGAGCACCGGTGCCCCACAAGGCTGTGTACTCAGCCCCCTGCTGTACTCACTGTACACCCATGATTGTGTAGCCAAGTTTCCATCAAACTCAATATGTAAGTTTGCTGATGACACAACAATTGTAGGCCGTATCTCAGGTAATGATGAGTTTGGGTACAGAGAGGAAATTAAGAACCTGGTGGCATGGTGCGAAGACAATAACCTATCCCTCAACGTCAGCAAGACGAAGGAATTGGTTGTTCACTTCAGAAGGAGTAGCAGACCACACGACCCAATTTACATCGGTGGTGCACAAGTGGAACAGGTCAAAAGCTTCAAGTTCCTTGGGGTCAATATCACAAATGACCTGACTTGGTCCAATCAAGCAGAGTTCACTGCCAAGAAGGCCCAACAGCACCTTTACTTCCTGAGAAATTTAGCCTGTTCCCTAAAACCCTCACTAATTTTTATAGATGCACCGTAGAAAGCATTCTTCTAGGGTGCGTCACAACCTGGTATGGAAGTTGTCCTGTCCAAGACCGAAAGAAGCTGCAGAAGATCGTGAACACATCCCAGCACATCACACAAACCAATCTTCTGTCCTTGGACTCACTTTACACTGCACGCTGTCAGAGCGGTGCTGCCAGGATAATCAAGGACACGACCCACCCAGCCAACACACTTTTCGTCCCTCTTCCCTCCGGGAGAAGGCTCAGGAGCTTAAAGACTCGTACGGCCAGATTTGGGAACAGCTTCTTTCCAACTGTGATAAGACTACTGAACGGATCCTGACCTGGATCTGGACCATACCTTCCAAATATCCGGACCTGCTTCTCGGTTTTTTTGCACTGCCTTACTTCCCATTTTTCTATTTATAATTATAAGTTATAATTTAAATTTTTAATATTTACTAATTTTAACTATTTTTAATATTTAATATTTGTAATCCAGGGAGTGGAAAGCGCAGAATCAAATATTGCTGTGATGATTGTACATTCTAGTACCAATTGTTTGGTGACAATAAAGTATAAAGTATAAAGTATAAAGTATAAGTATAGAAGTTGGGTCACAGAACCCAGACTGACTTCTCAAGAGTTGCAGTGTAAGACGATGGGTTATTTAACTCAGCTTATTTCAAACCCAACAAGCTGGCTAAGTTATTTCGTTCAAGGAGTCTTACAGACCAGAAAGATAATATCACCTAGCACATCAAGTAGATGATCTATTAATAGTTGGAAAGTTTGTATGCTCAAAGAGTCAACTTCACAGCATTAATTGTCTGAATCTGGGAATTGTGTCTCCAAGAAGCTTTTAGACCGTTTGTGTAAAAAGGGTAGCTGAAAAAGAATATTATATACGTGTGAAATCACCCAAGTGGTAGAAAAACAGTGTAAATGTAGAGAGCAGTTCAGTCTTATCAGGAATGGTCAAAGAACATCAAGAAGAATGACAGAAAGATGGTGGATACTCTCATTTGTGACAGGAAGACAGGGAACTAGAATCCATTCTCCTACCTTCAATTTCTACAAAGGATCATTCGTCCATCTGCATCATTGGTATGCCTTTTTAACTGTTAAGGAATTGCGTCCATGTTTTGGAAATCCTTTGATGTTTTAAAAATCATTTGTAATTTGGAAATTACACTGCCTTCGACTTTTGTGATGTTTATCCGCATCTGGTACTTCTTTTAGTTTATAGGATTGTTTCTGCGTTTTAGTTTTAGAAGAGTATCTATTACGTGGTATTTAGTGTCTGGTTTTGAACAGAAGATAGTCACAGTTTAAACACCCCTCAGTGAGCGTACTTGTAGCTATCTATATCGGCTTACGGTCTTCACTGGAGTTTGGAACTTTGTGGTCAGTGAGCCCAACATCAGCACAATTGGCATCCAATGCGGTCAGGTGATACTAAAATATTATTTTAGAAACATTCCTTATGTAGTAGTAGCTCAATTCAGAGCTCTCCACAAGTGCTACAGCACTACACCTAATACTATAAAATGGCCAACATCCAGGTTTCCAGCAGTCGCACAGGCAAATGCTGGTCAATATTATGAATGTGTTAATAATATATCAGAAATATGGGACAATAACCCTGACTGCTCCTCAGGTTGAATGTGATGAATATTTTATTTTTCAAGTCAGAGACTGGAATGTTGAGGGGATCAAATATAGAGAGGATGCAGAACAAAAACCTGGCCCTTAACACCCAGAAGACCAAGGAGATCGTTGTGGACTTCAATCATGCTAGGAGACACACTCACATCCCCATCTACATCAACGGAGCTGTAGTGGAGCGTGTATCAAGCTTCAAATTTCTTGGTGTCCACTTTTCCGAGGATCTCACCTGGTCCCTGACCTCCTCCATCCTGATCAAAAAGGTGCAACAGCGTCTTTATTTCCTGCGGAGCATCAGGAAAGCTCAACTCTGTCCCAGGATACTGACAGACTTTTACTGCTGTACCATTGAGAGCATACTCACCGACTGTATCTCAGTGTGATATGGCAATTGTCCTGTATCGGACCACAAAGCACTCCAGCATGTGGTGAAAACTGCCCAGTGGATTATCGGCAACCAGTTGCCCACCATTGAGAACATCTACCATAAACGCTGCCTGGGCAGGGCGAAAAGCATTATCAAGGATGCATCTCACCCTAACCATGGACTTTTTACTCTCCTCCCATCCGGTAGGCGCTACAGGAGCCTCCACTCCCGCACCAGCAGGCACAGGAAGAGCTTCTTCCCTGAGGCTGTGACACTGCTTAATATCACATCACAGCGCTAAGGAGCATTGCACCCATATTGTACTGTCTCAGTACTTTTATATTTGTGTGCTGTAGCATTTACTATTTATTCGCAGTTATTTTGTAAATAACACTATTCTTTGCATTTCTGGTCAGATGCTAACAGCATTTCATTGGCTTTGTATCTGTACTCAGCACAATGACAATAAAGTTAAATCTAATCTAATCTAATCTAATGAGACAGACCAAACCCTGCTGTACAACCTGCTGGACTCGGACCACCACGATATGTAATACATCCTAGCAATGGAGCATTAATTTGTGTCTGGGCTCAACAAATTGGCCCCTTTTTAGATAGAAACTATGCACCTGGGTGGGGACAACATGCTTATGTGATAGAACTTGGTTACCAATATCTTAATCTCAATGCACAGGGATGTCATGTATTCTTCCAGCACACATGAGGTAGCACCAACACCAGCAAACCCTACTGGTACTAAAGAGGCCTGGAGAACAGACACTTGGGAACATGTACTAGAATTACTGAAAAGACTGACTATAGCCAGTATCAGAAAAATACAGACATTGGTTTCTGTACTGGGAGCTGCTGCAAACCCAGCCCCCACCCCCTCCAATCAAGCTTGTAGACCTTTGATTCTTCAGTGTCTGCAGGCAGTATGCACCACACCTCCAGCTGATGCTGAAGGAATTCTGAAAGGGCTACTTCAGAATGCCAGGATGTTACAGGCCTTCTGGGCCAGTCACACTCCCCAGCATATTCAGTAATTCTTATTAATGTTATTTCCCAAAGTCTTGGTACCACAAGGTGACATCTCTGCAGAGTACTTAGCACTGTACTGAGTGAAATAATCAAAATCCTAGGGCAATAACAGCTTACAAGATCAAAGAACAAATGGCCAGGGCAAGGGCAGACTTCATTCTACACTGTTGCCTCTTTACTGAGGATGTAACTAGTAGAGTGGATAGGGGAGAACCAGTGGATGTGGTATATTTGGATTTTCAAAAGGCTTTTGACAAGGTCCCACACAGGAGATTAGTGTGCAAACTTAAAGCACACGGTATTGGGGGTAAGGTATTGGTGTGGGTGGAGAATTGGTTAGCAGACAGGAAGCAAAGAGTGGGAATAAACGGGACCTTTGCAGAATGGCAGGCAGTGACTAGTGGGGTACCGCAAGGCTCAGTGCTGGGACCCCAGTTGTTTACAATATATATTAATGACTTGGATGAGGGAATTAAATGCAGCATCTCCAAGTTTGCGGATGACACGAAGCTGGGTGGCAGTGTTAGCTGTGAGGAGGATGCTAAGAGAATGCAGAGTGACTTGGATAGTTTGGGTGAGTGTGCAAATTTATGGCAGATGCAATTTAATGTGGATAAATGTGAAGTTATCCACTTTGGTGGCAAAAATAGGAAAACAGATTATTATCTGAATGGTGGCCGATTAGGAAAAGGGGAGGTGCAACGTGACCTGGGTGTCATTATACACCAGTCATTGAAAGTGGGCATGCAGGTACAGCAGGCGGTGAAAAAGGCGAATGGTATGCTGGCATTTATAGCGAGAGGATTCGAGTACAGGAGCAGGGAGGTACTACTGCAGTTGTACAAGGCCTTGGTGAGACCACACCTGGAGTATTGTGTGCAGTTTTGGTCCCCTAATCTGAGGAAAGACATCCTTGCCATAGAGGGAGTACAGAGAAGGTTCACCAGATTGATTCCTGGGATGGCAGGACTTTCATATGAAGAAAGACTGGATGAACTGGGCTTGTACTCGTTGGAATTTAGAAGATTGAGGGGGGATCTGATTGAAACGTATAAGATCCTAAAGGGATTGGACAGGCTAGATGCAGGAAGATTGTTCCCGATGTTGGGGAAGTCCAGAACGAGGAGTCACAGTTTGAGGATAGAGGGGAAGCCTTTTAGGACCGAGATTAGGAAAAACTTCTTCACACAGAGAGTGGTGAATCTGTGGAATTCTCTGCCACAGGAAACAGTTGAGGCCAGTTCATTGGCTATATTTAAGAGGGAGTTAGATATGGTCCTTGTGGCTACGGGGGTCAGGGGGTATGGAGGGAAGGCTGGGGCGGGGTTCTGAGTTGGATGATCAGCCATGATCATAATAAATGGCAGTGCAGGCTCAAAGGGCCGAATGGCCTACTCCTGCACCTATTTTCTATGTTTCTATGTTTCTACTGTAGTGAAAAACTCCACATGTGTGGAATGGCATTAATCGATACCCGATGCATGAACAATTTTGGGTTGTTGAAGAGATCCGGCGTTCCCATGTAGTTGTGGCAGGGTTACTGCTCATTCCCACACAAGGGCAATGAGATACTGGCACAGGGTCCTCTCCTTTTCCCTCTAAAGGGAATGTAGGGTGAGTAACAAGTCATCAAACCAACCTCATTCCTCAGCCAATGGCATTCACAGCATTCTCCTACACCAGACCCTCAGCAGGGACAACATAATCAGATCAGTTCCCTGCAGACTACCTCCTTAGGCAGAGACTCAACCTAGATGGCTATTCACCAGGTAGAGGCCATGACCTTTAGCTTCACACCTTTCATTGCAGAAGAAAATCTTGGACCATTATGCCCCTTCTGCATCAGAGGGAACATTCAATGATATTACGGAGAAGAGTATGAAGCTGAGCACGCACCACAAGGACAGCCTCACCTTTCATCCTCTAAACATACAAAGGGGCAGAGCCCATCTCAAATGCCCGCTCTCTCTCCCACAGCTCAGGAAGAACAAAATGTAAAGAAGGGGAAGGCCAATGTTAACGTAATAGAAACTGCGCAGGATTCTAATTAATATGCTCCATTTGACAAATAGACAACGGACACACCTAGTCTCACAGTTCCATATGTCAAAGCTCATGCTTGGCAAAATCTCAACCCTGCCATTTTGATACAGATGCGGGCATTTTGATGCTAAATTCTGATATTATTCAAGGCGATAAACTTGGGGAGAAGATAGAAAAAATTTAAATTGTGAGTATACATGGAAATGAGGAAGAGTACCCAACTTAAAAAGTTCCTGTACAGATATGTGGAATTAAACAAACAATAGGAATAGTCTTTACACAAGCTTGCCCCAGATCATTCTAAACCAACATTTCATCGGAACACTGGATGTTTCCTGCAGAATTCAATAGGTTCAATAAGTGCATTTAATGTCAGAGAAATGTATACAATATACATCCTAAAATTCTTTTTCTTCACAAACATCCACTGTATCAAACCATTCATACTATAACCAAACCAATGACAAGTGCAAACGCACAAAATTAACAGGGCACAAATATTCAGCAACAGCTATACTGTTATCAGGATAAAATGTTTAGAGTGAAATTGAAACATATTTTGTACAAATACTATGACCACCTACAACATCTTAACCACTGTGGGATGGTGGATATTGGATGCAAATTAGGATGCAGCCCTTTCTCACACCAGAAACAGTTGTGTGTTTCCAGACATAGAGGAAAGCTATCCCTAAAAGAAACTGTGAACTCTCTCTATAAAGCAGGGGTTTTGATAAAAAGAACCTCTTTGATTTAACTCACCTATGTTCAGTGTAGCAAAGCCAGATGGACAATGGCAACTGGTCATCAACTATATTGTCCTGAATAAACACACAGTACCTAATTCAGCAGGTAACAGCCTTTATAACAAATGCTGCAAGGGTTGACTCATAAAATGTAAAGATCTCACATAGATCCAGCCAATGGCTTCTGGTCACACCCAATTCTTGAAAGTATTAGACATTACAAAGCTTTAAAATCAACCATGGGCCCTATTGAATTATGCTAGAGCTTTCATACTTGACAATGTTCAATTTGCAAAATCATTATAAACAGATTTACATTGAAAATGAAAATCCTTTTTTTTTACCCCAGAAGGGTATGAGGCACTGAAGAAATTGATGAATGAAGTTCAGTGAGTAATACACCTCTGAGCAAGAGACCCAACAAAATCTCTTGTTCTGCGAATTTGTGCTTGTCTGAATATCGCTGTAGCCATCTGCTATAATAAGGGAGAAGTAACACAAGACCCCATATGCTATGTCCCTTATAAATTCACCCCAACAGAACAGAAATTTACAGCCTTAGACTGATGTCTTGTATATAGTGTCCCATACACTTACTCCAGTAAGACAAACCCATGACATGGACAACAAGGATTTTGATTCCTGAATACCTTTGGGTGTACCTTATGGATTGTGTGCTGCTGATCATGAAAATTACCATGAAATTTTTCCATCTTGTATCATTTTTGAAATTGTTTTTATTCTATTCATAATTCAAGTCAATTAAAATGCTGCCCACAATGTATGCTGAGAAGTTTTCTATCTTGTCCAGACATACCTGGGAATGCTTAAACAGGGCAGATGCTGCATGACAGGACAGGTTTTAAAAAGGCTATAAAAGCATCGTACACACTGTTCTATGCACTGCGTTTATATGTATATTGGTTTGCGATCATGTTGATGAGCATGCTCTAAGCACATTGCCCACTGTGGGTACTGATAATAAAGAAATTATATTTTCAGGACTATTTGTGACAGCAAAATGTCTGACCAATGCTGCAGCAACAGTGACACTTCATGTTATATTTGAGGCAAGTATATGCTTAAATCTCAAAGAGGAAACGTGACTCCTCTTAGTAAGAAAATCATGAGTTCCACATCAGGGATGTATAACTGGAGACCAAGACAAAGAAAGCCTGAGCTCCTCACACTTGTTTTGCAACATGAACAGTCAACCTAAGAGAAACTCAATGGTTGACAACCCAAACTGGCATTTAGCAGAGTTAATAATCAACCTATGTTGGATTAAGAGCTCAAAAAGAGTGTGTGGTATGGAATACATGTTGGGATTTGGATGCACTGGTGACAAGGTCATCCAGGAAAATAAAAAGAAAATCTGAGTCTTTTAATACAGAGCCAATCAGCCGTTGGAAAATCTGTATTGCACTTTTCAGTGCAAACAGTATGTACAGAAACTCAAAGAGGTCAAATAGGGTTATCAGAGCCATTTAGGAAATGTCCTCAAGCACACAGGAACCAGATGGTAGACCCCAACTAAATAGACTTTGGAAAAAAATTACTTTCTGGCTAAACATGCCGAAAAGGCATGTGTGGGACAAGGTAACAAGTGGGGGTGGGGGCCTCCTTAAGGCATCGGTAATGCCCACATGGCCGGTGAGCCCTGTTGAATGTAGGGACCATATGGAGGAGTGAAGCTCAGGGGTTATTCGACTGGTGCACAATGCTGAGTCTTTCCATATTGGCAAACTCAGCCTTCATGGTTTCCAGCTTTTCTGGGTCCAGTCTATGCGCAAAGGCATGAACTGGTGGGCCAGTTGTGGGAATGTGATGCTCAACTCCATATTTTATGACTGTAGTGGAGAACGTGGGCTTGGTGAGGTCTGGGAATTCACACAGCAGCCGAGTAAGGTCACATGTGGTGGTGCTTGACAGAATCGTTGTGGAGAACTTATTGAGGGAGCAGGGTAATGATCCAAAGTCCTTGACATCCACAATCAGAAGCTCTTAAGATCATCCGACAGTCCTTGGGCACACGGGAACTCTGCACTGGGCAGAGGTCTAGCCATTTTAGCCAGGACAAAGTACCATATGTAATGTCTCCCACAAGTTTGGTTCCTGATGTCACTGGCGGCCTCCAGCGAGGTTTCATCACTCTTTGTCTTCTCATCAATAGGTGATGCTGGCAGCACACTCACTTGAGCACCCGTGTCACACAGGAAGCGATGCCCTGGAAGGGAGTCTGTGATGAATAGTAGATGACCCTGGTAGCTAGAACCCACGGTGTTCACAGACCACTGATGTCCCAATGCGCGGGCACTGTCGAAACTGCAAGGTGGGCGGCACTTCCCAGCATTCCTACCAAAGCGAGCATCGTAAACTCACAGAGCCAGTATCATCTGTTTTGCAGCCACAGACGTCCTTACGTGGTGGGCCTTGCTGATCGGGCTTAATGAGACAGAGAAATCAAGAGGAGTGACAGACCACTGCCTAGCTGAATGTAGACTATTGGCCATTTTAGCAAACTCTCTATCGTCCATCACAGGTGCTTTAGTGAGGGCTACTCGAACTGGATCAGGCATTTGCAGCATGAGTTCTTTAAAAATAAAACGAGGATGGTGATTTCCCAGGAGAGACAATATGTGGTCCATTAGCTCCAATAGCTTAGCATCGCAGAGGCCGGGCAAGGAGACCAACTGTTTGGCAGGCTCAGATTCCAATAGTCCAGAAGTCTGCAAAAGGTGAGTTTTCAGTGATTGGTATTTATCGTGTTCAAGCAGGTATTCTAGTAGATGCCGCATCTGCTCTCAGGATGAGGCTTTTCATTCCAGGACAAGGGAGATGTCCTCCTTTTTTAAAGAAAGGGGCTTCCCTTCCTCCACTATCAACTCTGCTGTCAAATGCATCTCCACCATTTCACGTACATCTGCTCTCAATCCATCCTCCTGCCACCCCACTAGGAATAGGGTTCCCCTGGTCCTCACCTACCACCCCACCAGCCTCCGGGTCCAACATATTATTCTCCGTAACTTCCGCCACCTCCAACGGGATCCCACCACTAAGCACATCTTTCCCTCCCCCCTTCTCTCTGCTTTCCGTAGGGATCGCTCCCTACTCAACTCCCTTGTCTATTCGTCCCCCCCATCCCTCCCCACTGATCTCCCTCCTGGCACTTATCCTTGTAAGTGGAACAAGTGCTACACATGCCCTTACACTTCCTCCCTTACCACCATTCAGGGCCCCAGACAGTCCTTCCAGGTGAGGAGACACTTCACCTGTGAGTCGGCTGGGGTGATATACTGCATCCGGTGCTCCCGATGTGGCCTTCTATATGTTGGCGAGACCCGACGCAGACTAGGAGACCGCTTTGCTGAACATCCACACTCTGTCCGCCAGAGAAAGCAGGATCTCCCAGTGGCCACACATTTTAATTCCACATCCCATTCCCATTCTGACATGTCTATCCACGGCCTCCTCTACTGTAAAGATGAAGCCACACTCAGGTTGGAGGAACAACACCTTATATTCCGTCTGGGTAGCCTCCAACCTGATGGCATGAACATTGACTCCTCTAACTTCCGCTAATGCCCCACTTCCCCCTCGTACCCTATTTGTTATTTATTTTTATACACACATTCTTTCTCTCACTCTCCTTTTTCTCCCTCTGTCCCTCTGACTATACCCCTTGCCCATCCTCTGGGTTCCATCCCCCTTGTCTTTCTCCCCGTACCTCCTGTCCCATGATCCTCTCATATCCCCTTTGCCAATCACCTGTCCAGCTCTTGGCTCCATCCCTCACCCTCCTGTCTTCTCCTATCATTTTGGATCTCCCCCTCCCCCTCCCCCTCCCACTTTCAAATCTCTTACTAACTCTTCCTTCAGTTAGTCCTGACGAAGGGTCTCGGCCTGAAATGTCGACTGTACCTCTTCCTAGAGATGCTGCCTGGTCTGCTGTGTTCACCAGCAACTCTGATGTGTGTTGCTTAAATACAGCAGAACTAGTCAGGCTATTTACCAACTCTAAGTGTGTTAGGAATGTGGTAGAAAGAGGTCTTCCCATCTGGTCAACTATTGGATGGAGGACACACAGAGGTAAACTGTGTCTATATTTGTCCTCATGGAAGAATATTTAAGAATTATTATTACTAGACCATCAGTACAGATATTATACATCCCAGGACATACTGCAGGCCTCTAGCATATCTATGATAATAAACTAGCTAATGAACACACAAAATAAGCTGTTGGGATGTTAAGGGAGGCCAGAGATTTGGTAGTAACTAAACCACAGATAAACATAAACCAGGTTGATGTGTTAAGAATTCTCCTAGATCCTGCTAAACCCAATCCCAAGGATTTACAACAGAGTACGAATATAAAGCTGATAGTGAAGGTAAGGTTTAGGCATGCTGTCCTAAATAAGATAAGTAGTAAATACTTCCTGTCCACCAGTGGGAAGCACAGCTTCAAGAAGTGCACCAAGGATTCAGACACGATCATGGTGACGGACAAGCCGCTGTGTGAAATACGCCGTGTTATACAAGTGACTTTGCTGAGTGATTTGTTGGAAATTGTAAATAAAATCGAGCCTATAATTAAGGAGCAGTCACAAGACAATCAAAACCAAGTACACCAAAGCAGGTGTGGCAGTTGATCACAAATACCCATCTCCAGCATCCCAAGGCAACCACCTTATCAGAAACCTAATAGGTATATTTTTGTGATACTTGACCATTGTATGGGATATACATGGTTCATCTCCACAACTCCTTGCAGTGAAGCTGCAACTGTCCCAGCACAAAGACTCGATATTTCCACAGGCTGGCAGCCCTGCTTGCTATGTGCTGACCAACGGTCTTCCCTCATTGGCAAAGGCTTTCAGGCCACGTGTGAACAAACAGGCGGGTGAGTGGAGCACTGTCCTCCATTCCACTCCCAGTGGAGCGAAGAAATCAGGAGATGAAGGGAGGCCTGGCAAAACTGGTGAGCTCTAGGTGCCACACTTATGCAAATGTCTGTAAACCATATACCAAATGTGAAAGTGAGAGTTCCAAGAATGTTACACGTCATCTCTTAATGTACAGTATCCACCTAATCACTAAATCAGACCAACTATTGCCGGCACCCGATACAACTCTCCTCAGGGAATTGAAAGCGTTTATGAGAATTCAAGAGAAAACTAAAGAACCCGATGAGAAAGTTTGGAGACCACAAAAAGGGAATTGGGTCAAGAAAAGAAATTCCATAAAGATAATTCTGACCCTAGTTTTCATCCTAGATGGAAACCTCCTTGTTTCGTCACCCAGGCTGTCAATGTTGTAATCAAGAGCCAGAGGGGAGATAAGAATCTAAGCATATCTGCCTCTATAGATAACATCACACCAACCTTGCAGTATTTATCCTCCAGAATGAGTGGAACCCCTTATTACATGGGCTCTGGGTGGCAGGGTGGAGATAAGTCTCTACCAAAATGAGGTATATGGCGCTCTTTCCCTCCAGTAGCCTGTCAAGCACCCTTGGGCACCTGCTTAGTTTCCACTCCCCACCTCACCCCCCACTTCCCCCCGCTGCCAGTTAGGGTCACATGAAGCTATGGGAGCAGGTGGTGGATGGTCGTATGAGCAGCTGGTGCAGATCACAAGTCCTGGTTATGTGACCACTGATGCCAGGTAGACAATCTCTGAAGAGCATTGATAATGTTTGAGGGTCACCCATCTTGTAAGGATGCCAGAAGAAGATGAGGTCAAACTACTTCCGTTAAAACATTTACCAAGAACAATCATGGCCATGGGTAGAGAAAAGAGTAAGAGCAACAGTGTGAAAGGTCTTCCCCACAGGCAATGATCAGATTAAAGACTATGACGGCCCACATCATTGGACACAGCATATAATGATGATGAAGATATGAGTCCACCATGGAATCTCCATACCACAACGGGACAGGCAGCAGTATGGTCACATTGTTTATTACACAGACCAGCTGATTGCGCTTATGCTGGCCGGTTTAGCGAACACAGCAGCAGACACCCCAGCTGAAATCTGGAGGAAAACACACAGAGGATGCAGAGGGGGATCAAAAAGGCGAGGAAAGAGGACCGGGTCGAGACAACAGAGACGTATGGAGAAGAGGAGTTCTCCACTTGGACTGCTCGTGGACATACCCGACCAAAACTTGTCCATGGAGGGCTTCCAGACCGTTCGGGCTGACTGGAAGTGCACTGAGAGCGGTAAGTGTTAAGGAGTTGGGGGCTTACTGTTCTGGTTAACAATGGATGGTGCAATCCTGGTCATATTATGATCGAGGAACGTGTTTGTAGCCCGGATATTGAACTTTTTGATGTTGGACTCCGGCCATATTCCACTGAGATATCACACTGGGCATCATGGGAGGTTGTTCCTGTCTGTGGCCATCAAACTTTGCAGCTCCTCCCGTGGAGGGTCAGACACCCTGAGCCAAGAGGCTTGTCCTGGACTTACTTCCATCTGGCATAGTTTGCATATTGTTGTTTGATTGTTTGTGGTTTTTGTATTTCTATATTTATGCTCTATTCTTGGTTGGTGCAGCTGTAACGAAACTGAATTTCCCTCAGGATCAATAAAGTACGTCTATGTCTATGTCTATGAAAAGATAAAACATGTTTAGATCTAAACAGCAACATAAAAATTCCTGTTTACTTGAGGAAGATCTCACAGATACATTGTCCAGGGGTAAAACACAGGGAATTACTTATTGTTTTCAGAGTGAGACAGACTCAAACGACAGGAAGAAACGTTTCTGCTATATCTTACTTCTAGTATTTGTGCTTATACATTGTTCAGAGATACCTTATTTACCAATTGCTTTTCAGCAGATGAACTCACATTTACTCTGGGAATTGTCTCATCTGGTTTGGACACCCCTAAAAAATTTAATGACTCAGAGAATATTACATTAAGGAAATCTGCAAGCAATAATGATTCTATTTTAAATATCACTAAATGTCCCTTACCTTACCTCTTGGTCATATGTGATATTCATCAACAGTATCTAGAAGAAACTCAGCCAAATCATAAGAATATTTCTCAATACACTACTAAATTGAAGTATAATCTGATGAGCGAAGCACCTCCTTACACTAGTTTCCTTTGCAGACCCCATACTAAGCTCCTGACTGGCTTAACACTCCAGCTGAAACAATAGCTGAGACCTTTCCACCTTTCCACCTTTCCATCTGTCCATCTATCTATCTATCCATCTATCCACCTTTCCACCTTTCCACCTTTCCAGCTATCCATCTATCTATCTATCCATCTATCCACCTTTCCACCTTTCCACCTCTTCATCTATCCATCTATCCATCTTTCTATCTATCCACCTCTTCATCTATCCACCTCTCCATCTATCCATCTATCCATCTATCTTTCTATCCACCGCTCCATCTATCCACCTCTCCATCTATCCATCTATCCACCTTTCCACCTTTCCACCTTTCCATCTATCCATCTATCTATCTATCCATCTATCCACCTTTCCACCTTTCCACCTCTTCATCTATCCATCTATCCATCTTTCTATCTACCCACCTCTTCATCTATCCACCTCTCCATCTATCCATCTATCCATCTATCTTTCTATCCACCTCTCCATCTACCCACCTCTCCATCTATCCATCTATCCACCTCTCCATCTATCCACCTATCCATCTATCTAACTATCCATCTATCTATCTATCCACCTCTCCATCTATCCATCTATCTATCTATCCATCTATCCACCTTTCCACCTCTTCATCTATCCATCTATCCATCTTTCTATCTATCCACCTTTCCATCTATCCATCTATCCATCTATCCATCTATCCATCTATCCATCTATCTATCTATCCATCTATCCATCTATCCATCTATCCATCTATCCACCTTTCCATCTATCCATCTATCCATCCATCCATCTATCCATCTATCCACCTTTCCACCTCTTCATCTATCCATCTATCCATCTATCCACCTCTCCATCTATCCACCTATCCATCTATCCATCTATCCATCTATCCATCTATCTATCTATCCATCTATCCATTTATCCATCTATCCACCTATCCATCTATTCATCTATCCATCTATCTATCTATCCACCTCTCCATCTATCCACCTCTCCATCTATCCATCTATCCATCTATCCACCTTTCCACCTCTTCATCTATCCATCTATCCATCTTTCTATCTATCCACCTTTCCATCTATCCATCTATCCATCTATCCACCTTTCCACCTCTTCATCTATCCATCTATCCATCTATCCATCTATCCATCTATCCACCTTTCCACCTCTTCATCTATCCATCTATCCATCTATCCACCTCTCCATCTATCCACCTATCCATCTATCCATCTATCCATCTATCTATCTATCCATCTATCCATCTATCCACCTCTCCATCTATCCACCTATCCATCTATCCATCTCTCCATCTGTACGGGGTCTTTCTTTTTTTGTATGTTAAATTCAAAATGGCTTCTTTGTTATGTTAAACGCTGAGAAAGCTTTGCGCTAGCAGCTTGTTGTGGATTAAGGGGTGATAAGAGGATGTTACAAACCAATTGGGATAGTTGTTATGACTTCGGTGTATCTGGAAGATCTGTATGTGCGGGGTTTTGGGGGAGAAGTCAGGAGAGAGAGAGAGGCAGAGGATGGAGCAGGTGCTGTGATGTCCGCTAATGGGGTCAGACCCTGAGGGGGGCGTTGGGCGAGGTGACGGAGATGGACTCGTGTGGAGCGTCTGGTCGACCACCGTTGTTGGTCCCAGGCGGCCGGTCGAGGTGGTCCGAGGGGTCGCAGGGTGAAGAAGAAGGTTCTTGAGCTCCAACGGTTTTCTGCACGAAGAGTTTGAACTTTGATAAGTGTGGCGCCTTTTATTTTCCTTTTATATTTTATTCTCTATTAATTATATAGTTCCAGTAATATCTATAAACTGTAAATCATTTAATTGTATCTGGTGTATTGTCTGTTATTTGGGCGGGGTGGGGTACCTCACACAGCATCCACACAAACGAATCATCCAGTTTGGCGGGGCCAAGGCTGTTTCCCTAGACGCTAGCGAGCCGGGTGACCCTGAGGGTGGCCGGGGGGGCTACAGTGTGTGAGCTTTGTCCGGGATTGGGTCTGCTGGTATGCTGTGTGGGTGCCCTGTTTAAATCTGTAATGTGTGTCTCAATGGGTTATTTGCTGTTGATTGCTGTATGTGTTGTGGGTGCGGTCTTTGTTCGAGTTCGGGCTGACTTTGAAGAGTTGGAGGTAGTACCCGGGGCTGTCCATGCGGTTGGGAGAGAGAGGAAAGAGTGGTCTGATTTGGAGGTAGTGTGTGCGAATAGATGTTCTAGCTCTGGCAGGCTCTGCCTGGCACTTGGGATAGTGTCCACCCCAAGAGGGGCGGAGGTGTGTGAGACGTGGGCGGAGCGGATCTCTCAGTTGTTAGATGAGTGGTAGTGCTCGTTTGAGGGAGAGCGACAGGGATTGGTTGAAAGTTTGAGTAGGCGGGCTGGTGACGGTGTTAGAGCTGTCAGGTTCACTTACACCGGAGTGACAGCTGTCAGTTATTTGAAAGGGGGGGAAGTTTTCAGTGTGTCTTCTCTGGCTAGGAGGGCAGCTAAATTGCCTGCAGTGCCAGGGGGATCATTTCAGGGGAGCAGCCCCTCCTTCAGTTGTTCAGCTGATCAGAGAGGTGCCGGGAAACTTAGTGGAGGCCCAGTGGGGGAACGGCTTGGGGTCTCTGGGGAAGCACGTTCCCAGCAATGTACCAATGAACTTCCGAAAGGAAAAGACCCTATTCCTGAAGGCTTAGAGGAGCCACGTCCCAGGGTGTCGTTATGGATAGAGGGAAGCGATGCTAAAGCTATCCTCGACCCCGGGGCACAGATCAAGTGGTTGTACAGTTCGTTTTACAACCGGTGTCTGAAGCATTTACCCTTGACAACCGCAAGGGCACCGGAGACTTTGGGTACTAGTGGCAGTAGTTATCCAGAAGACGATGATTGGTTAATGACCCTGGAAGTCATGGAGGCATTTTCTGGGCACCCAGCGTGGCGAGTTGCTTCTGAGGACGTGTGTAGCAGCCTTCGAAGGGATCAGCAGAAACTCAAGACGTCGATTCAGAACAGATCGGAAGACTTGCAAGTTGGGGAAGATCAAGGAAGTGTTCTGACTAAGGTCAACAGAAAACCGAGAGCCCAGGGAGGGGAGTTTGACTGCACTCCCGAGGAGGTAAAGAAATGGAGGACAGATCTCGGAAAAGGGAGGCAGACGCTTGAAAGGAACCTGAAGATGACTATCGCGAGTTTAAATTAAGTGGAAAAACTGAAAGTTGACCTGGAGGACGCCCTCAGGAAGAAACAACCGGAGGCTGAACATTCTTTAACTGCTGCTTTTCAGGTCAGGGAGGAGGAAGCTGGTGGGGTAACTGCGTCCCAGATTGAGATGGCCAGGAACCCTAAGTCAGAACTGCTGAGGCTGTGGCGAGAGTTGAAGGAGTCCCCGAAGAAGCTGACTGCAGGAGGCTGAAGGGGTAGCCCCGGCTAAATGTTTTAGTTTGGAGAAACTTAACCAGCAGCTATCGATCAAGGGAATGAGGAAGGATACGGATTCGAAGGATGATGTGCTGCACATGTGGTACATGCTGCCTTTCGCTAACTTCCCCGTGATTGAGGAAGAGACCTTTGGCCCTTCTCCCATTGAGTCAGGTGTAGTGGGGAGGGCTAGCTGTGGGCAGTCTGAGTTGTGGCAGGATCGGGAAGGAGGAGAGGCAGGGCCCCGGACACGGGACGGGGGGTTCCGAGCTGTAATGGTGGCCTGAGTGAGAGAGGAGTTGGCAAGCAGGCCCGAGGTATCCCTAGTAGTGTCTGAGCCTTTTGGGTTTAGGTGAGGGGCTACGAAGGTCTCGGAAGGTTAAGAAGCACCCAGAGGTTGGCCTATGTAGTGCCCGTGGGACAGGCGTAGGATCCACTGTTTGGGGAGTACTGTCACTGTGTGTATCTGTGTATGTGCGTGTTGTGTGTCTGTAGGACTGGTTGGCGAGTTATTTAGAAGTCATGAGGGCATGACTTTTATTTGGTGGGGGGAGAGTGTACGGGGTCTTTCTTTTTTTGTATGTTAAATTTAAAATGGTTTCTTTGTTATGTTATAATTGGGAATGGTTCTTTGTTATGTTAAACGCTGAGAAAGCTTTGCGCTAGCAGCTTGTTGTGGGTTAAGGGGTGATAAGAGGATGTTACTAACCAATTGGGATAGTTGTTATGACTTTGGTGTATCTGGAAGATCTGTATGCGCGGGGTTTTGGGGGAGAAGGCGGGGGAGAGAGAAAGACAGAGGATGGAGCAGGTGCTGTGATGTCCGCTAACGGGGTCGGACCCCGAGGAGGGTATTCGGCAAGGAGACGGAGACGGACTCGTGTAGAGCATCTAGTCGACCACCGTTGTTGGTCCCAGGCAGCCAGTCGAGGTGGTCGGAGGGGTCACAGGGTGAAGAAGAAGGTCCTTGAGCTCCAACTGTTTTCTGCACGAAGAGATTGAACTTTGATAAGTGTGGCGCCTTTTATTTTCCTTTTATATTTTATTCTCTATTAATTATATAGTTCCAGTAATATCTATAAACTGTAAATCATTTAATCGTATCTGGTGTATTGTCTGTTATTTGGGCGGGGTGGGGTACATCACACAGCATCCACACAAACTAATTACCCAGTTTGGCAGAGCCGAGGCTGCTTTCCTAGACGACAGCGAGCCGAGCGACCCTAAGGATGGTCAGGGGGTCTACACATCTATCCACCTTTCCACCTTTCCATCTTTCATCCACCTTTGCAAATTTATCTTCTGCAGCAGTGAATACAGTTTCTGGTTGGATAGGCACTACTTTAAATTGTGTTTCAGATTTTATTTTGCACTTTTCCAATGACAATTCATCCAGCTATTGAAATTATTATTTTTATATTGCTCATTTTGTTCAGATGTTGCAGCCTACAAGGATGGAAATTTGGTGATCTCTGCCTTTTCTGTAACAGCTCCATTAACTCCAGTACCTAGGCTGCACTGGTATGGATTATATCTTCTAGAACTGCTTTGTTCTCCCTTTTCCCGGGTCCTTTGGTTTGTCCTTGGCCCTGGATGAGTGAAGGGCAGGGACTAACCCTATCTTGTTGTCTTTGCTCCTTTCCCTTCCTTTCCTAGTCTTGATCACTAAAATTACATACAGCTATGCATATTTCTCACCTCACCTTGAGGAGGATCAGGATGTGTCTGTCATGGGCAAACAGTCTATTAACACAATCCCATGGAATGATGAGTCAACAAACATTTTTCACTCGTCTATTTGATACAGTCGACCTTCGCTAATCCGACTACCTGTAATCCGGTTCCTTCGATAATCTGGCACTGATTTCAAATTTTCCGCGCAACTGTAATTTCAAATTTCCCGGGCTACCATACTAATCTGCTGCGCGTTGTTTTGGTTGCGCTAGATCTGTTCACGTGTTGGCACGCTCTTATAAGCACAGACAGGCAATTCCTGCATTTATTAATATTATTTGCATAAGACACGGCTGCCCGTCTCACCCGCCAGCGGTGAGGGAGCTGACGTGCACTGGGTTGGTCCACCTTCTTGCCCGCCTGCCGGCAGTCACACACTGCCCTCCGGCGTCACCCAGCCGGCGGTCCGTTCTCTTCTGCCTACGACCTCAGATCAGACGTGGCGACCCGCTGAATTTAAGCTTATTACTAAACGGAGGGAAAGAAATTAACGAGGATTCCCTCAGTAACTGCGAGTGAAGAGGGAAGAGCTCAGCACTGAATCCTCGGCCGCCTGGCGGTCGCGTGAAATGTGGCGTCTCGAAGACCTCCTTTCTCCGGCTTCTGCTTCTGCTCACTGAGATGTGCAGCCAGCAACATCAACAGTTTTTGAAGAAGCTGTTGTGCCAGTTTCAGTACCAGCTCCTGATGCTTCACTCATTTTTCAAGATGAAGATGTTGGTGATCGTGACAACCCCACACTTGCAGACATGTAACTTTGCCTGAAGGTATATTAAACGTCTCACTTCAGAAGCGGAAGTGCTCAACTGTTCTGTATAAGTTATTTCCTGTACATTTACCTGTACCCTTTATTTTATCTGTGCCTGTACAGTATAATACTTTATTAAAATTTCACTTGCTATTCATTTAATATTTCTGTTTCATTATTATCTAACTTGTACTGATTTACATGATATTTTAAAGGCATGATGAGGCAGTTAGCTATTGCTTAATGTGATCCTTCTGTAATTCGGCATTTTCACTAATCCAGCACTCCTCAGGTCCCAATGGTGTCAGATTAGTGAAGGTTGACTTGTATTACATATTTACTTTCTAAGAGAAGTAACTTTCTATATAATATGGTTCTTAAGACTTTGTAAATATGTTGCTCACTGCTAATGATGACATCCTGGTTTACACCTTTGACTTTTATATTCAAGCCATCTGTCTTACTGTGTCTTGTGTGGTATATTATACATACAACGTAAAAGACTTACCTGGTGAAGGAAGATTGATATCCCGGGGATGTAATACTCCTGATAACCTTCTGTTCTGTTGCAATTTCTTTAGAAACGGCAATGCAATCCTAGTTCTTCCAGGGCCTACAAAGCATTATATTGTCACAAGTTAAATCTATCTGAAAATTGTTTACTTATGATTCGGGTATAGGGATATATTGTGAAAGTGGTACTCCTGCAATGCAATAATTAGAACACTAGGCCTACCAATACTGCCATTTGCTTCATATTTAGAACAACCTGTATACTTAGTTGAAAAAATATCCTGGTCTGACAGCACAGACTGGATAGCCCTTGCTCAGTTAAAGTTTGCTGGGAAAATACATAGTCATGAAGATGTGTCAATTCTTCTCAGTCCTTAACAAAGAACAGAGGACAATGTTACTCAGAATGCAGAGTGGTTCTG
This sequence comes from Mobula birostris, assembly GCF_030028105.1. Classification (NCBI taxonomy): domain Eukaryota; kingdom Metazoa; phylum Chordata; class Chondrichthyes; order Myliobatiformes; family Myliobatidae; genus Mobula; species Mobula birostris. Next base: position 87,692,196 of record NC_092376.1, on the reverse strand, counting down.
TAATTAAAATAGGAAGAAACTTATGCAGATGGTATGGATGGTGTCAGAATGTCAAGTTGCAGCATACCAGTGGGTATTCACTTCCATGAGAGGGACATTACCAACCCCTATGTTCTGGCATCATCTTCCGGGAGCTTAGAACAGGAAGAATCCTCAGCAGGAGAACTGTACTCTTCCTTACATCTGTAAATATTTCAAATGCTATGTACATAATTATATTGTGAAAACATGTTGATGAATATATTTTTCTGTAATTAAAATATGAGATGACTAAACCTTGGGTAAAAGAAGGCAGCAATACACCATCAGTAACTTGTTTATAAAACTCTTTTTCAGAGAACCTGAACAATTCATCAAAAGCACTGTAAACACCCCTGGGAAGGAAATGAACTACCTTCAGCTTAGTGAAATTCATTACCAATGACCTGATGAACAACAGTAACAAAGACGGTGATCAACTTGCATCTAGGAAATGGCAAGAACTGTTTGTGAAGAATAAAATCTTAGAAATGGGCATGTTTGGACATTGATGGGCTGCTGTGCCTTTTATGGAAAAGTTATAATGGTAACAATCCCTTGAGGTTTCAGAAGTGTACGTAGCTGTAATTAAGGAAGTGAATAATTAGTGAGAAAATCACACAGAAACCCCTACATGGCCAAATAGCACCGCTCAGATTGAAGAGAGCATTTCTAGCGATGATAACTTACTAGAACAGTTGGTGCAGTAATAGTTTGCTCCCAAGAGGAGTCTTGGCAGGAGTCTGATCCCAAAACTGGTATGTAGAGAGAAGCTGGGTTAGAAAACCTCACTTAGCAAGAGGGGGGCTGTCATGGATATTCGCATCCTGGGCCATGGGCATCTTCTCTTTTTGCCAAGCTCAGCTTCCTAAATACTGCAGCTGATAATTCTAGAGATCAAAGTGTTTTTGGGTAAGTTAAACTTTCAACCAATATTCTTTGTTCAGCTTCTTGTCATAAACTGGAGATGGTCTTCAATTTGTAATGTAAATGGCAAGCAATGATCAGCTTTCAAACAGACACAATGTCTATAGAATGCAGTAAATTGGGTCACGTAATCTGGACTGACTTCTCAAGAGTTGCAGTGTAAGATGATGGGTTATTTAATTCTGCTTATTTCAAACCCAACAAGCTGTCTAAGTTATTTATTTCACATTTACACTGTGACAGAAAAACAGTGTAAATGTAGAGAGTAGTTCAGTCTTATTAGGAATGGTCAAAGAACATCAGGAAGAATGACAGAAAGACTGGGAACCAGAATCCATCCCTCTGCCTTCGATTTCTGTCACAGGTCATTCATTCATCTGCACCATTGGTATGTCTTTTTAACCGATAGAAGTTGCATCTGTGTTTTGGAAATCCTTCACGTTTTAGAAATTGTTTAAAATTTGGAAATGTTTTTAAGATAAAAAATCTTTGTGAGATTTAAATCTTTTTAAGAGTTTTGTCTGTGTTTGAGACTACTGTGTTAGCTGGAAATATCTCTTCCTTGTTGGGGGGGGGTCCACCGCTCAAATAGTGCACATTAGCAGCTAAATTCACCATGGAAGTTAAACAAGAAAGTGAACTAGTTTTTGAAGAGTAGCTGCTACAGTATAACCTCCTTTTAATGAGTGTACCCATAGCAATCTATATCAGTTAGGGCTTAAAGTCTAAAACTTTGCAGTCAGGAAACCCAATATCATCACACCCTTTTCAAATTACTGATCTATCAACTGACGCAACAGGCATTCTTCAAATCCTTCCCCATCTTTCATTCTTCAGTCCTGATGAAGGGTTCCGGCCCGAAACGTCGACTCATCATTTTTGACATATTTTTAAATCTGCATCACCTCTCCTCTCAAAATAAACTACTTTCCTGTTCTGCTCTTGTAGACTATTATCTTATCCCCAGTTTCCCTTCCCTCTTCAGAGTCCTTGAACACATTATAATTCCAAAATTCTTATTTTATGTGATGCCTTTTGCTGGCATCCCTCCAATCAAGTCTCTTTCCCTGTTGTAATGTCAAATCACAGAGGACATCCAGGGTGATTGTGAGATAGGCCATCAATGCCTGTTTGCTGCTCTCAACCTTCTGGAGCCTTAGAAGGCATTGACCACAGCATCTGCGTCCTCCTCTCCACTTTCCTCAACAAGGACTTCTGTTCTATCTTCTCCATTCATAGTCAAAGAAGCAACTTCAATGGCTTCCCTTCCTGTGCCCACCCTGATTTGCTCAAGGTAGATAGGCAGAACTCAGCAGGGATTCCTTAAAGGAAAATCCTGCCTGACAAACCTATTACAATTTTTTGAGGAAATTACCAGCAGGCTAGACAAGGGACATGCAGTGGATGTTGTATATTTGGATTTTCAGAAGGCCTTTGACAAGGTGCCACACATGAGGCTACTTAACAAGATAAGAGCCCATGGAATTATGGGAAAGTTACATACGTGGATAGAGTGTTGGCTGATTGGCAGGAAACAGAGAGTGGGAATAAAGGGATCCTATTCTGGTTGGCTGCCGGTTACCAGTGGTGTTCCACAGGGATCAGTGTTGGGGCCGCTTCTTTTTACATTGTACATCAACAATTTGGATTATGGAATAGATGGCTTTGTGGCTAAGTTTGCTGATGATACGAAGATAGGTGGAGGAGCCAGTAGTGCTGAGAAAACAGAGAGTCTGCAGAGAGACTTGGATAGATTGGAAGAATGGGCAGAGAAGTGGCAAATGAAGTATAATGTTGGAAAGTGTATGGTTATGCACTTTGGAAGAAAAAATAAATGGGCAGACTATTATTTAAGTGGGGAAAGAATTGAAAGTTCTGAGATGCAATGGGACTTGGGAGTCCTCGTACAGGATACCCTTAAAGTTAACCTCCAGGTTGAGTCGGTAGTGCAGAAGGCAAATGCAATGTTGGCATTCATTTCTAGAGGAATAGAGTATAGGAGCAGGGATGTGATGTTGAGGCTCTATAAGGCACTGGTGAGACCTCACTTGGAGTACTGTGGGCAGTTTTGGTCTCCTTATTTAAGAAAGGATGTGCTGATGTTGGAGAGGGTACAGAGAAGATTCACTAGAATGATTCCAGGAATGAGAGGGTTAACATATGAGGAACATTTGTCTGCTCTTGGACTGTATTCCTTGGAGTTTAGAAGAATGAGGGGAGACCTCATAGAAACACGTCGAATGTTGAAAGGCATGAACAGAGTTGATGTGGCAAAGTTGTTTCCCATGATGGGGGAGTCTAGTACGAGAGGGCATGACTTAAGGATTGAAGGGCGCCCATTCAGAACAGAAATGCGAAGAAATTTTTTTAGCCAGACGGTGGTGAATCTATGGAATTTGTTGCCACAAGCAGCAGTGGAAGCCAAGTCATTGGGTGTATTTAAGGCAGAGATTGATAGGTATCTGAGTAGCCAGGGCATCAAAGGTTATGGAGAGAAGGTGGGGGAGTGGGACTAAATGGGAGAATGGATCAGCTCATGATAAAATGGCAGAGCAGACTCAATGGGCCGAATGGCCGACTTCTGCTACTTTGTCTTATGGTCTTATGGTCTAAGGTAGCAAACAACTCCTCCTTTGAAATCTGTACATAGTCCATGAAGTTGATGCTGCCTTGCCTCACTTCTATGGACTCTGTATCCGTCTCCCGGTAAAAACGGATGCAAAGAATGCTTTTAAGATCTCTCCCATCTGCTTTGCGTCCACACATGGGTTACCATTCTCATCTCCCAGAGGATCAATTTCCTCCCTTGCAATCCTTTTTCTCTTAACATACAGTATCTGTAGAATCCTTTGGGATTCTCCTTCATCTTGTCTGCTATAGCAACCTTACGCCTTCTTTCAGCCTTCAGGATTTCTTTCTTGTGTTCTCTTGCATTTCTTGTACCCCATAAGCACCTCACTTGTTCCTACTTGCCTATCCCTGTTATGCACCTCCTTTTCTCTCTTAATCAGGGCCTCAGTATCTCTTGAAAACTAAGGTTCCCAATGCATGTTATCTTTACCTTTTATGCTGGCAGGCACATACAAGTATTGTGCTCTCAAAGGCCTCCCACTTTCCTGTGTCATTCCCTTATAGAAGATCCAGCATCACATGCTCACTTGTTGGGATGAAAGAAACTTTCCTGGACATATTTGACAACTCTATCCCATGTAATCCCTTTACAAAATGTCATTCGCAGTCAATATGTGTAAAGTTAAAATCTCTACTATAACAGACCTCATGTTTCAAGCAACAATCTGTGATCTTGAGAGATAGATAGGGTTTATAGGAGTGAGGCAAAGTGGCATTAACTTCATGTACCCTGTACAGATTACAGAGGAGGAGGTGTTTGCTACCCTGAGGTAAATCAGGGTGGATAAATGCCCAGGGGCTGACAAGGTGTTCCCTTAGACCCTACGGGAGGCAAGTACTGAAGTTGCTGGGGCCCTAGCAAAAATATTTAAAATATCTTGGCGGCAGGAGAGATACCAGAGGATTAGAGGATAGCCAATTTTGTTCTGCTGTTTGAAAAAGATGCCAAAACAGAAACCAGGAAATTATAGTCTGGTGAGTCTGACATCAATTGTGGGGAAGTTATTAGATGGTATTCTAAGGGACCGGATATTGAAGTATCTGGATAGACATGGACTGATTAAAGATAATCAGCATGGCTTTGTGCAAGATAGGTCATATCTAACCAATTTTATAGAGTTTTTTGAGGAAGTTACCAGGAAAGTAGATAAAGGCAAAGCAGTGGATGTTGACTACATGGACTTTAGCAAGGTGTTTGACAAGGACCCACATGGGAGGCTGATCAAGAAGGTTCAGTCGCTCGGCATTGAGGATGAGATAGTAAATTGGATTGGACATTGGCTTTGTGGGAGAAGCCAGAGAGTGGTAGTAGAGAGTTGCCTCTTTGACTGGAAGCCTGTGACTAGTGGTGTGCCACAGGGATCGATACTGGGTCCTTTATTGTTTGTCATCTGTATCAATGATCTGGATGATAACGTGATCAACTGGATCAGCAAATTTGTAAATTACACCAAGATCTTCTAACAAATTTGTTCCTTTAAGTCCTGCGGACAGTTGGGTGGTCAGTAATATAGCCCCATTAGTATGGTTATATCTTTCCTATTTCTCAGTTCCACCCACGATGCCTCACTAGACCAGCTCTCCAGTCTATTCTGACGGATCACTGTTGTGACATTTTCCCTGACGAGTAACACTACCCCTCATCCTTTAACCCCTCCCACACTCTCACGTCTAAAACAACAGAACCCCAGAATACTGAGCTGCCAGTTCCGCCCCTCCTGCAACTGAGACTCATAATTCCAGGTGTTGATCCATGCCCTGAGCTCATCTGCCTTTCCTACGATGCTTCTCACATTGAAATATACACAGCTCAGGACTCTAGTCACACCATGCTCAACCTTTTGATTCCTGACTTTGTCTGATGTCTTACCAATATCTGTCTCCACTAACTGTTCTGGCACTCTGGTTCCCATCCCCCTGCAACTTGTGCAGCACTAACAAACTGTCCCACTTGGATATTAGTCCCCTGAAGTTCAGGTGCAAACTGTCCCTTCTGTATAGGTTCTACCTTACCTGGAAGAGAGCCCAATGATCCAAAAATCTTAAGCCCTCCCTCCTATACCAACTCCTTAGCCATGTATTAAACTGTATGATCTTCCTAGTTCTAGCCTCACTAGCACATAGCACAGTAGCAATCCTGAGATTTTTAACTTAGCACCTAAAGCCTGGAACTCCCTTTGCAAAACCTCGTCACTCATCCTACCCATGTCATTGGTACATACATGGACCATGACTTCTGGCTGTTCCCACTGAAGAATGCTGAGGACTCAATCCAAGATGTCCCGGGCCCTGACACCCATGAGGCAGCATACCATCTGGGAATCTCATTCTGGCCCACAGAACGTCCTGTTCATACCCATAACTAACAAATCCCTTATCACCACAGCGTGTCTCTTCTGCCCCCTTCCCTTCTGAGTCACAGAGCCAGGCTCAATGCCAGAGACCCGGCCACTGTGATGTTCCCCTTCCTGATGGTTACCCAGTTTCCTGTGCCCTGCACCTTGGGTGTAACTTCCTCTCTATATATCCTATCTATCACCCCTTCAGCCTCCCAAATGATCAAGATTTCATCCAGTTCCAGCTCCAATTCCTGAATGCAGATTGTTAGAAGCTGCAGCTGGATGCACTTCTCTCAGTTGTAGTCATCAGGGACACTGGAGGTCTCCCTGCCTTCCCACATCCCACAAGAGGAATATTCCACTATCCTGCCTGGCATCTTAACGGTGCCAATGGAGCAGATATAAGGAGGGGAAGGAAAAATAACTTAGCCTGGATCGTTTCTGTTGCTTGCCTCTCTGATTGAAGCCTCTCTCTGCTGAAGCTTCAACTCTGTCCACTCCTACGACTGCCGCTGTGACAACGGCCACCGCACTTGCCCCTACCTTCCTTTAACTTGCTGTTGCTAGTCGATCCCAAATGCTGACTGGTTGCTGGTCAAAGCTCTACTACACTGTTGCAATCCACTGCTGCCTTTTTCTACTCGGGCAGTGGACCTGAGTGAAATCCCATCCTCACAAACTTCCGATGTCCGGATTAGTCGCTAGTCAAAACTCTAGAACCGAACTGCATCATTTTCCACGTTTCATTAACCCCACCAGGCTTGACCTCAGTGCCACTTCTGAGCTCTGCATTCTTGCCACGTTATCAGATCCAGCATCGAGGACTGAATGAACAAAACGTTCTTCCAATGTAAGAGAAACTAAAGGCATCATAGACTCCATTCTCACCTTTTAGTTACTCTCTGGCAATTGACAAGGAATAAAACAGACTGTTTGACAGTGATGTAAATTTTAATCCTGAGCACTAGCTAAATGCTAATTCCAACTTCACAACATAGCATACCAAGGCCTGCCTCAGTTCATCTTCTGCCAATACCTTCATTCAGAGCTTTGCTACATCTAATTAACATCATTACTTTCCCAGTACACTACACCTCCTTTCCATCACTCAGGGCAGGTTTGAAGTGTTAAATGAACCACTCCTGTTCACATTTTTTTATGTTTTATGTTGTTACACTATGCAATTTATAAAGTATTGTGAAGCTTACTGATTTATGATGACTGAATAAAATGCACAAAATTACATCCTCCCCAACAGATCATTTAACTCAGCAGCAGAGTGCTGGCTAATGCTCCAATTGAAGCCTCTTCTTTGTCTTCCACTTGTGCTTTACAAGAACCATGAGCTTTATTTTTAATAATTTTGGCAAGCTTGTATTAACAGTGCTCACTGTCGGTCAAAGAAGGCGAAAACACTGCAGATGCTAAAAGTCAAAAATAAAAATGAAGACTGCAGGAAATACTCGGTAGATCAGGCGGCAACCTAAGTTGAAACATGAGGCTTGTTTCTTTCTCCATAGACCTTCTATTTTGGGTCAAAGTCTGTATTAACAATATGTTGTGGATAACCGATAATCAAGTGTTACAGAAAGGAAGTGTGAATCCCATAAAAGGAGCAATGTGGAAAATTCAGTATTGCGAAGGAGGAGCAGTGCTTGTGGTGTTACTGTGCTCCTCATAAAGGAAATCTCATTCCGCTTGGTGTTAAGGCATCCTGTGGATCTAGTTTAACTTATACAGGTGTGGGATTTACTTTGCACATTTTGTTCCACAGAGCATCTACCCAAAGAATCATTTCTCAAGCCCCCCCGCCTCCTTTCTCACCATCCACACATGCACATATCCATCTGCAGAAAGTGAGGCTTTACAGTAGAGTCTGAGGTTTAACTACATTCCGAGTACTGAGCTGCCTTCCAGTTTGACATTTCCTCATATTGCTCCTGATTACATTGAAAAGGAAATAGAGATGTTATATGCTTTTGCTTTAAACTTTTATTTTAACGCAAGCAATGAGAAAAGCAATGAAAGGCAGCCTTGCTCTTTTAATAACTTAGTTCAATTGTGGGGTTCTGCCCACCTCCAAAGTGTGCTTTACTGAGCATGAATTATGCTTTTCAAAATGTTCAACAGATGTGTACTGCTTATGATACTGCGTAAGACCACTGAAGTGACCTGGACAATGGATTTTCATTTTTAGCCAGTTTTGCACAATTTCATTTCCCCCGCCCCCAGTTTTGCTTCAACTGATGCAGTTAACCTCAGGGGGTCTTGCAAGATGAAAATGAATTTTGACCTTTGACATACCGCTGAAGTTTAATCTGATTAAGGAACTCTATAATTGTAGAGGTAACCAGGAATAAGGCCTCAGTGATAACCACAATATGCAATTTAAACTTTTTCAGCTGAATTAGCTCCCATATTCATTGAGCAGCCTCACTGTCCTGTTAAAATCTGATGCTTCAACATTTGAAATTTATATTTCCAAACAGTAGTACACCAGGCCTTAAAGCACGTCAGCTGAAATAAGAAAAAGTAATGGATACCAGCAAAGATCAGACTCAGATTGAACACATAACACATCGGATACCTGCAGCCATTTAGGAATATCTAGGAATAATAAAACCATTAACACTATAAGACATAGGAGCAGAATTAGGCCATTTGGCCTATCAAGTCTGCACTGCCATTTCATAATGGCTGATCCAATTTTCTCTCAACGACATTCTTCTGCCCTCTCCCCATAACCTTTCTTTCCCTAAATAATCAAGAATCTATCAACCTCCACCTTAAATACACCCAATGACTTGGCCTCCACAGCCGCCCGTAGCAACGAGTTCCACAGATCCACCACCCTCTGGCTAAAGAAATTCTTCCACATCTCCATTCTAAATGGACCTCCACCTCTATTCTGAGGTTGGCCCTAGACTCCTCCACTATAGGAAACATTCTCTGCACATCCACTCTATCTAGGTCTTTCAACATTCGATAAGTTTCAATGAGAAACCCCCCCTCCCCCAGTTTATTCTTCTAAACTCCAATGAGTACAGGCCCAGAACCATCAAACGGTCCTCACATGATTACCATCTCAATCCTGGAATCATTTTCATGGACCTCCTCTGAACACTATCCAATGACAGCACATCTGTTCTCAGATAAGGGCCCCAAAATTGCTCACAGTATTCCAAGTGAGGCCTCACCAGTGCCTTATAAAGCCTCATCGTTACACCCTTATTTTTATATTCTAGTCCTCTTGACTTGAATGCCAACATTGAATTGTCTTCCTCACCACCAGCTCAACCCAGAAGTTAACCTCCAGGGAATCCTTTGCATGGATTCCCAATTCCTTTTGCAACTTAGATTTTTGAATTTTCTCCTTGTTTTAAAAATAGTGTATACTTTTATTCTTTCTACTAGTGCCTGACCATACACTTCTCGACACTGTATCCCATCTGCCTCTTCTTTACCCATTCTCCTAATCTATCTAAGTCCTTCTGCAATGTCACTGCTTCCTCAACACTAACCGTCCCTCCATCTATCTTTGTGTTGTCTGCAAACTTGGCCACAAAGCCATCAATTCTGACATCCAAATCATTAACATGTAATTTAAAAAGACCTACCCCTGCCAAACACCACTTGTCGCCGGCAGTCAATCAAAAAAGACTCCCTTTATTCCCACTCACTGCCTCCTGCCAATCAGCCAATGCGTTACCTTTGCTAGAATCTTTCCTGCAATATCATGGGCTCTTATCTTGCTAAGAAACCTCATGTGAAGCACCTTGTCAAGGCCTTCTGAAAATCCAAGTACACAACTTTCACTGATTCTCCTTAGTCTATCCTATCAGTTATTTCTTCTAAGAATACTAACTTAAGGAAAGTTAGAAACAAGAGATCCCCTTAAGGAAACCTAACTTTGGCCTATTTTGTCATGTGCCTCCAAGTACCCCAAAACCTCATCCTTAACGATTGACTCCAACATCTTCCCAACCACTGAGGTCAGACTAACTGGCCTATAGTTTCCTTCCTTCTGCCTCTCTCCCTTCTTGAAGAGTGGAGGGACATTTGCAATTTTCCAATCTTCTGGAACCACTCCAGAAACTAGTGATTCTTGAAAGATCATTACTAATGTTTCCACAATCTCTTTAGCTACCTTTTTCAGAAGCCTGGGGTGTAGTCCATCTGGTCAAGGTGACATGTCTACCTTCAGACCTTTCAGCTTCCCAAGCACCTTCTCCTTAGGAAGAGCAACTATGCTCACTTTGGCCCCCGATACTCTTGAATTTCTGACAGACTGTTAGTGTCTTCCACAGTGAAGACTGATGCTAATTACTTCTCAGTCTACCCACTATTGCCTTGTCTCCCTTTACTATCTCTCCGGCATCATTTCCCAGCGGTCCAATGTCCACTCTCACCTCTCTTTTACTGTTTATATATCTGAAAGACTTTGGGTATCCTCTTTTATATGTATCTATCCTGCGCCTTCCAATTGCTCCTGGAATCTCCAGACATTACTGCTCTACCGTCATCCCTGCTACTGTCCCCTTTCATTCAACTTTGGCCAGATGCGCTCTCATATCTCTGTAATTCCCTTTACTTCACTGTAATACTGACATCTGACTTGAGCTTCTCCTTCTCTAACTGCAGAGTGAATTCTATCATATTATGATCACAGCTTTCTAAAGATTCAGCAATGATATTAATAATGAGAAAAAAATTTATAAAGTCACCAGCACGTTTTTTAAGTTAAAGATTTTAAAGATGAGAGCTATGTGTAGCTGCCTTTCCTATTAACCAATTCTTTACTAGTCAGAAAAGGATAATTTTTTCCCCTGATACTCAATCACATCCACTTAATCTAATTAACTTTCCCGCCAATTGTGCTGTACCAGATTCTGGTGCGCTAACCCAGGAGATTTAAACAAGGCAGGGGAAAATAAAAGTGCTTTCAGGGCTGCGTATACCATCAATTGTGTTTCGCTTTTTTTTTCAATTATGGAGACAAGAAACAGTGCGTATTTCTCGGGGGAACTGCCTTGAAGATGGCAGTGTAGATAATTATATTTTTAGGTATTTGTTTGAAAGAAAAAACAATATGTGGCTTCCTGTTCCAAATGGCCATAAAAAGCACTGAAGCTATTGCTATAGATTTCTTTATGATCATGTATCGTAAGTATGAGGAACGGTGAGGAGGCAGGAAGTTCAGATTAAGGAAGCTATAATTATTGCCTCTGGAGAATCATATCCCATTTCATTACAGAATTCTGTTGTCAATAAGGTAATGAAACTGCAGAAATGTATAAAAGAAATTGGAATTGGAATATTATTGCCACATATTCTGGGGTATAGTGACAAGCTTGTTGAGCATTCTGTATGTACCGATCAAATCATTATGCAGTGCATCGAGGTAGTTGAAGGTGAAAGAGTAACAGAATGCAGGATAAAAAGCTACAGCTAAAGGGAGAGTGCAGTGAAGGTAGACAATAGGGCAGACGATAATCAAGAGTTAGATTGTGAGGTCAAGAGCCCATCTTATCACACTAGAGGACCACTCAATAGTCTTATAACAGCAAGGTAGAAGATGCCCTTGAGCCTGGTGGTGGTACTTTCTGCTTGGTGGTAAAGGGTGGATGGTGTCTTTGGTAATGCTAGCTGCTTTACTGAGGCATGAGAAATAAAGACAGAGTCCATGGAGGGGAGTCTGGCTTCTGCGATGTGCTGAGCTGTGCTCAGAACCCTCTGTTGTTTCTTGCAGCCACGTGCAGAGCAGTTGCCATACCAATCCGTGCTTCATCCAGACAGAATGCTTCCTATGTGGCATTGACAAGGATTGATGAGGGCCAACAGGGACTTGCATATTTCTGTAGCCTAGCCTCTGTGGAAGGAGAGGTGTTGTTGAACTTTCTTGGCTTTGGCATCTCCGTGGTTGGACCAGGGAAGAATATTTGTGATGCTTACTCCAACAAACTTGATGCTATCAGCCCTCTTAACCGTGACATCATTGATGAACACAGGAGCCTGTGCACTGCCCCACCCTTCCTGGAATCAATGACCAGCTCTTTTGTTTTGTCGACATTGAGGGAAAGGTTGTTGACATGGCACCATATTACTAAACTCTCTATCTCCTTCCCGTACTACAACACTTCATCATTTGAGATACGGCCCACAACAGATGTAACATTTGCAAGTGTAGATGGAGCTAGTGTAGAGATATTAACTCGATTTCACATGGATATAGTTGCATTTAATATTGTTGGCAAAATAAAATTCATTCTAATTCCTCCATGAATTTAATAAGTGTGAGCAGAAGCAAGTGATAAAATGGCTTGTTATCAACAAGCAACTGTTATTATTTTTTCTCTTTCTGTTTTGGGGGTATTGAATTGTTAAGAATCATTGCTGCTGGTTTCAGGTTAGTCATTCACATTGCTCAGGACAAGTTGAGGAAGTTTTTCCAAGTGCATAGATGACAATAAATCATGACAATAATCTCTGCCACTGGACAACCTCCAAAGCGTAAACCATTGCTTACTGGCATGAACACAGCAAAGCACTTAACAGGTTAACAACAAAGTTGCACTAAGAATCATTTTCCGCTTCCTTGTCCAACCCCTGGCCTTACAGCCACAGAGACCAAATTCAGGGCCTGTTCTGTTGTTTCATTTGAAAACAATGTGAAAGAGATTTCAGTAGTTAAGATGTTCTTCCTTCATTCCAACTAGTTTCTCATCCTCCATTATGGCATACTGAGTACTGACTCTTCTTTCCGATTTGAGGTTTTAAATAAGGTAAATAGAGAGTAGGTAGAGAGAAACTGCTCAAATGATTAGATAGTTCAAAGACCAATGGATATGTGTAAAATTCTGGTAAAATTTACAAAGATATGATGGATAAAATGGAGGAGTTGGGATCTGGAATTCGCTGCCTGTAAGGACAGAGGAAGCCGAATCGATTAGAAACTCAAAGGCAAATTGTGTAGACACCTGAGAGAGAATAATTTACAGGGCTTTGAGCAAAGAGCCAGAGAATAAGGCTGATAGAATTTCTTCATCAGCAATGGTCATAAAACCCACTGGCTGAATGGCCTTCTTCTGTACCATATGATTCTATCTGAAAAGAGCAAAAATGTGTCTGCCTGTTCTTTTTCAGCAGAAATATTTATTGCTGAATGCAACACTATACCACAGACCAGAAGGGTACAGCATGGAATTGCTGATTTGCTGTGTCAATGCTGAAATCTAAAAAAAACTAAAAATCTCTTGCATTCTTCCCTATGCTACCTCATGTCATAATAAATATCGTAAAAATAACATTTTCACACTCTTACATTTGCTTTACCGTAGTTTTTAATACAGAGCAGTCAATTCAATAAATGTGTTCTAAGGTGCATTGATTGATTTGGAAGACAATAGGGTTAAATACGACCAGCAATTTTAATCCAATTCACTGATATGTGGCAATTGGAGATGATGCTTGAATGCTCCTGGCTCCTGTGAAACAGTTCCTTGCATGAAAATCAGTACTTTAAAACAAAACTTACAGGAAAAAAATTACTTTATAGCATTTCCTCATGGCCTGGTTCCAGTGCTGTATTTCTGGGTGGTCCAGAAGGCCTGGGAATCCATGTCCTTGTCTCACAGTTTTCATCACTGCCTAAGTTACTACTTTTCAGAAACTGCACTATTTCTGGTTCTTGCTGAAAAAGCTGTGATGGGTACATTATAGCATTTTAATCTGGCATTTTATTTATTTTGAATCAATGCTCTTAAATAATAATTTGACTGGTGTTGCTGTTTTTCATAATGAGTGATGAGTGAGGGACACTTTATAGAGTGGGAGATAATGCACAAACTCCTTATCTGCACTTATTGGAAAGGTGCCCGATTTGGAAAAAAATAAACAAAAGATACAAGTCCTGAAATAGCATGAGATAATGCTGTGTTTTTAAGTGCTCTGCAAGTGAATTTAATTGCATTTGTGAGTAAATCATGATAATACGTGCATCTTGCTGCAATAATTACATGTTTGTCAAATTCTATCCCATACTTCTGGTTGCAGAAACATCAGCTCACACCAGATGCACAATGCCACTCGGCGTTTTATTGTGAGCCACAACCGGGTCACATTTACTTGCTTTTGGGTAGTTGTTGGCCACTCACTAAGAAGTATGTTTTGATAGTGTTTCATTCACAACAGTTGTCCAATTTATAGAGTAGCTTACTAATTTTAAAGTCTGCCACCGAGCAGTCTGGAAGCTAACAGCTGATTCACAGTGTCATTATTTTGTGCAGAGATATTTTGTGATATCACTGGACAACAAGTTTTTCAAAAATGTTTTTTCCTCAGATTTTTTTATTTTGGTTTATAATAGACCACCTCAAGCTGAACACAAATATGATTTCAGACTATTTGTATCATGTAACTTTGAAGGTATGAGACGTGAATTAGCTAAGATAGACTGGCAAATGACACTTAAAGGATTGACGGTGGATATGCAATGGCAAGCATTTAAAGGTTGCATGGATGAACTACAACAATTGTTCATCCCAGTTTGGCAAAAGAATAAATCAAGGAAGGTAGTGCACCCGTGGCTGACAAGAGAAATTAGGGATAGTATCAATTCCAAAGAAGAAGCATACAAATTAGCCAGAGAAAGTGGCTCACCTGAAGACTGGGAGAAATTCAGAGTTCAGCAGAGGAGGACAAAGGGCTTAATTAGGAAGGGGAAAAAAGATTATGAGAGAAAACTGGCAGAGAACATAAAAACTGACTGTAAAAGCTTTTATAGTTATATAAAAAGGAAAAGACTGGTAAAGACAAATGTAGGTCCCCTACAGACAGAAACAGGTGAATTGATTATGGGGAGCAAGGACATGGCAGACCAATTGAATAATTACTTTGGTTCTGTCTTCACTAAGGAGGACATAAATAATCTTCCAGAAATAGTAGGGGACAGAGGGTCCAGTGAGATGGAGGAACTGAGCGAAATACATGTTAGTAGGGAAGTGGTGTTAGGTAAATTGAAGGGATTGAAGGCAGATAAATCCCAGGACCAGATGGTCTGCATCCCAGAGTGCTTAAGGAAGTAGCCCAAGAAATAGTGGATGCATTAGTGATAATTTTTCAAACCTCGTTAGATTCTGGACTAGTTCCTGAGGATTGGAGGGTGGCTAATGTAACCCCACTTTTTAAAAAAAGGAGGGAGAGAGAAACCGGGGAATTATAGACCGGTTAGCCTAACGTCGGTGGTGGGGAAACTGCTGGAGTCAGTTATCAAAGATGTGATAACAGCACATTTGGAAAGCGGTGAAATCATCGGACAAAGTCAGCATGGATTTGTGAAAGGAAAATCATGTCTGACGAATCTCATTGAATTTTTTGAGGATGTAACTAGTAGGGTGGATAGGGGAGAACCAGTGGATGTGGTATATTTGGATTTTCAAAAGGCTTTTGACAAGGTCCCACACAGGAGATTAGTGTGCAAACTTAAAGCACACGGTATTGGGGGTAAGGTATTGATATGGATGGAGAATTGGTTAGCAGACAGGAAGCAAAGAGTGGGAATAAATGGGACCTTTTCAGAATGGTAGGCAGTGACTAGTGGGGAACCGCAAGGCTCAGTGCTGGGACCCCAGTTGTTTACAATATATATTAATGACTTGGATGAGGGAATTAAATGCAGCATCTCCAAGTTTGCGGATGACACGAAGCTGGGTGGCAGTGTTAGCTGTGAGGAGGATGCTAAGAGGATGCAGAGTGACTTGGATAGGCTGGGTGAGTGGGCAAATTCATGGCAGATGCAATTTAATGTGGATAAATGTGAAGTTATCCACTTTGGTGGCAAAAATAGGAAAACAGATTATTATCTGAATGGTGGCCGATTAGGAAAAGGGGAGGTGCAACGAGACCTGGGAGTCATTACACAACAGTCATTGAAACTGGGCATGCAGATACAGCAGGCGGTGAAAAAGGCGAATGGTATGCTGACATTTATAGCGAGAGGATTCGAGTACAGGAGCAGGGAGGTACTACTGCAGTTGTACAAGGCCTTGGTGAGACCACACCTGGAGTATTGTGTGCAGTTTTGGTCCCCTAATCTGAGGAAAGACATCCTTGCCATAGAGGGAGTACAAAGGAGGTTCACCAGATTGATTCCTGGGATGGCAGGACTTTCATATGAAGAAAGACTGGATGAACTGGGCTTGTACTCATTGGAATTTAGAAGATTGAGGGGGGATCTGATTGAAACGTATAAGATCCTAAAGGGATTGGACAGGCTAGATGCAGGAAGATTGTTCCTGATGTTGGGGAAGTCCAGAACAAGGGGTCACAGTTTGAGGATAAAGGGGGAAGCCTTTTAGGACCGAGATTAGGAAAAACTTCTTCACACAGAGAGTGGTGAATCTGTGGAATTCTCTGCCACAGGAAACAGTTGAGGCCAGTTCATTGGCTATACTTAAGAGGGAGTTAGATATGGCCCTTGTGGTTACGGGGGTCAGGGGGTATGGAGGGAAGGCTGGTACAGGGTTCTGGTTGGATGATCAGCCATGATCATAATAAATGGCGGTGCAGGCTCGAAGGGCCGAATGGCCTACTCCTGCACCTATTTCCTATGTTTCTATCTTTCTATGTAGGCATTTGGAGAAAGGAGAAAGTAACTGTTCCTGAGTATAATGCATTTAATTGCATAACGGTGCTGACACTGTGCAATACTTCAACTAATCTAAAAATGTTTTGTTGATGATTTTTGTTTGTACTCAGTGTCTAAGGCTTCTCACTTGAGTGTCCAACAATAATCAGCCAGCATTGATGGATTCCATTTGCCCTGATATCTTTCACTATGACTGCAATGTCCCAGCGAAACCTTTCACCGTGCTCGTCACTGACAGCGCAAAGATTTGTAGGGAAGAAGTCTAAATGGGAACGCAGAATCTCAAGTGACATGTTGCGCTTATATGCTTGAAGCATGTTACCAACCAGCTACACGTAGTTTGGTGCTCTGTAGTTGCCAAGAAAATTTTCAACAACATTCTTGAATGCCTCCCATGTGATTTTCTCCGGTCCCACTAGAAGTTCTTTGAATTGCCTATCATTGA